>NC_142199.1:1000000-1300000 GCF_026936395.1 Plectropomus leopardus | reverse complement strand
TCCTTCATGTCTGTCTGTCCGCCACCGGCCGAATTTCAGCAACTCAAATATTTTTCTTTTCTTTAATTCTGAACTTGAATTTTTCATCACTTGATTTTGAGCAACTTAAATCTTTTTAGTAATCTGATCTCATTTATTTATTTAGCAGTAAAGCAAGAAAACCACGTAATAAAATGCAGTGTTTAAGGGAAATTAAAGAAATTTGAAACATTTTGTGTTCATGTGTCATTTTTTAAAATGTTTTTGACCTGTAGGTGCGTGACGGAGCCATGAACTGCCTCATAGAGATCTACCGCCACGTCGGCGAGCGAGTGAGAATGGACCTGGGAAAGAAGGGCCTGCCTCAGTCACGGTGCGTTCATGTGCTGACTGTAAAAAATCTGTAAAATCTGTGATTGTCCTATTCTCCTCCTCCTTTTTTTTTTTCTTTCCATTTTCAGCTTACTAGAACATTTCCTGACACAGAAACACAATAAACATAAATAAACAAGTAAATAAATAAAAATGTATTAATTTCTGGTGAACATGGCATCTACAGTGGCGCTGAAACGCAGCATATGACATTAATATTAATATTATTAAAAACTGTTTGTCACAAGCTCACAGACAGAACAGAAGTCCCTCGTGGCTGCTGTCACACAGACGTTACAGTGTTTGTTCTAATAATATTACCCCGCACGCATCACAGCCGCGGCCACTTCCTGTGTATTTTTGGCTGCAGAGCTGTAACTTTGGCCCATTTACCATCCGCCTGCGGTCTGAAGTGAGCCAGGTTTGTGTGCTGATGTTCTGCTGATGTGTGCCTCCTCCCTCTGCGCAGGCTCAACGTCATCTTCAGTAAATTTGATGAAGTGCAGCGGTCGGGGAACATGGTCCTGTCACCTGTGTCAGGTAAGATCCCGTCTGCTGCGCTGCCCGCAGGCGCGCGGCATCGCGAGCTCGGCTGTGTTCGATGCCCGTCACGGAGCTGGTTGTCGTGCAGATTTTGGAGGTCAAAGGTCGAGAATGTGGATGTGAGTGGGAGAATATCTTCCATCAGAAGTGCAGTGAGCCTGTTTGAGCCGCTGTCCAATTTTGAGCAACTCAGATCTTTTTCCTTTTAATCCTAAACTTGAACTTTGGAATCTGAATTTCGCCGATTAAACTCAAGCAACTCAAATCGTTTTGGGTTTTTTTAAATCTGAAATTTGACTTTTTGAATCTGAATTTCTCCACCTGAACTTGAGCAACTTGAGTTATTTTTTTCAGATCTGACACTTCACCATTTCACCACTGGATTTCGAGCAGCTTTATTATCATTATTATTTATTTGTTTACTTTTTATTAGAATTTTTAAATTTTTGAATGCCAATTTTCCCAATTCAGTTTGAGCAATTTGAATTAATTTATTAAACCTGAAACTTAGGTTTTTGCCTTTGAATTTCACCAGTCAAATCTGAGCAACTCCAATCAATGTTTTTTTTTTTTTTTAAAAATCCTAATTTGAATTTTTGAATGATATTTTAACCGCTTGATTTCGAGCAACTTAAATCTTTTTTTTTTTAATCTGAAATTTGAGTTTTTGAATCTGAATTTCTGATTTTGAGTTTCAGCAGTTTGCCGTCTGTAATCCTTACTGCTAGACGTCACTTAATCTCCCCTAAATCTCACACACTGTTCCTTTAAAATGGTAAAATTTTCTTAGCGCTAAATAAAATATTCTCTTAAGTGGGTGAAGACAGAAATTCTGAATATGTAGTTATGACAATGATGAATACAGTTTTCCCCTTCGCTTTTTTCTTTTTTCCGTACTGTTGTGGTGCGCTCTCAGCGGGGTGTGTTCGCCGTCTTTCAGTCAGAATGAAATCTGAGCCGGTTTCTTTGTGCTGCGGGAGGCGAGGAGCTTTCAGCCGCCTCCCTGCAGGAAAAGTGGGACAGAAAGGTCTGAAGGGCTGATTTCACATCTTTACGGTGTACTGAATGGATTTGTCCTCTGTGGGAGGAAAACTGTGTTGTTTAAGAAGGCCGACTGCATTTTCCTCAGTGTGTTTATCGTGTTTGGGTATTGTGTATCTAAATCGGGGTTAAAAAAAAGAAAAATTGGGGGAGAGAGATTTTCCCTCTTATCCTATAATATTGATTTTTTTTTTGCTACCAGTTTTATTTTTTCTTTTATTTTTAAAGATATTCTATTATTAAATTTTCTTTTTTCCTTACGAATTAATTTACTTTTATTTCTATTTATTTTCTTTTTTCATTTCATGTTATAATATATTTAGTTTAATTTATTAGTGTATATTGCATTTTTTAATTAGTAATTTTTACTTTCCATTCCACTAACCATTTCTAATTTCTTTGCATTTTGAGCTTTATTTAAGTTTGTGAGGTTTTATGTAGATTTTTTATGACAATTGCTATCTCTATATTCATTTTAATTTTTATCTTTATTGATTTGTTTTTATTCCTTTTTTTAAAAAATCTTTTGTACTACTTTCAAGTCTGTTACAGTTTTTACTCATTACTAGTACCATCTTTATATTATATATATAATATAATCTTTTTTTCCAGTTAAGTTGTTTTTACATTATTATTATTATTAGTATTTTCTCATCACCAGTAACATTTCTATGTAAATTTCGGTTGTATTTATTTTCATTTCTTATTAGTCTTAGTCCTTTAACATCATTTTTATTATCATCCTGAACCCTTTTCTTAATTTTATTTCATTTGAATCCTGTATTCCTTATTTTTTATTTTATTATTATGAATCTATATGAATCTATTTTTTAAAAGATACCTGAGCAGGCAAGTGAAAAGCATCAAGACTGACCTGGAAAACAAGCATTAGAGAGACAGACAGACAGAGGGAAGAGTGAAATTTGAGGATGGAGACAGAGGAAACACTGAGGAAATAGACTGTGGACTTTGGCAGCCCAGGGCTCTTATTTTGTAGGAGTGGTGTCAGCTGTCGTCCCTCCAGTCACAAGACCAGTTTGGAGGGGAGGGAGGCGGCGGAGCCTCGGCTCGGGGTCGGGGTTTCTGCTGCAGTCGCTGCACGGCGGGAAGCTGTCGTCTCTCAGAGTCCGGCCGCGTCCCTGCAGGTACATTTAGACGTTAGAGACGTGTGGCGAGTTACAGACGTGATGTACAGATCAGCGAGGATATTCAGCCTGCAGTCTGTCTGTCTGTTGTTGTTGTTGTTGTTGCTGCTGCTGTTGTTGTTGTTGTTGTTGTTGTTGTTGCTGCTGCTGCTGCTGTTGTTGTTGTTGTTGTTGTTGTTGTTGTTGTTGCTGCTGCTGCTGCTGTTGTTGTTGTTGTTGTTGTTGTTGCTGTGGAAACTGGCTGCTGTCTGACTCTCTCTGCGCTCCTGATAACTGCACTGGGATCATAATTGGGATGTGAATGCCACAAGTGACTGGAGCCCAGTGATGCGTTTAATGTCGCTGCGCTCGCGTCAGCCGCTTCCGCCAACGAGCGCCGATATTACGAACATCCGGGTTATTTTGGTCGACGTTACATAGTTGTTGTTATTTGAAGAACACGAGCACGATTTCCACCTGACTGAAATGACTCAAAAATTTGCAAGAAATCAGTGAAAAGTAAATTACCTGAAAACTTGTTTTAAAAATATATAACAGAAAGTTAGAAAAAACACACAAGGACATGACCCAAAAAAGGGCTTAAAAATACAATAATTGTATAACATAATTCTAAATATGTAATTCTGATAATTATTTCACTAGCTTTTTTTCCTTTTCTCTAGACATTTTTTCGTAGCTTTTTATCTTTAATTTATAGATTTTTCCTCAACTTTTTGTCTTTTTTCTCTAGACATTTCCCCAAACTTTTTATTTTTTCCCACAGACATGTTCCCTACTTATGTAAAATATTTTCTTAACTATACTTTTTACTCTGGCTTTTTTATTTTTACCTAGACATTTTCCCTATTTTTAATTTTTCACATTTTTAAAAAAAAAAAATCTGTTATTCCTAGACATTTTTCATGACGATTTTCCTTAGATATTTTTTTCTTTAATTTTTTCTTTTCTTCCCTAGACATTTTCCCTAATTTTTTGTGTTTCTTAATTCCCTTGACATTTTTCCCTGTCATTTTTATTGTTTTACCTTACACATTTTACCTAACTTTTTTTTTGTTTTTCCCTAGACATCTTTCCCTAGCTTTTAAAAAAATATTTTTTACAAACCTCCACTTGGACTCAACTACTAACTCAACAGAATTTAGTGGTCACAGGTCATTCTTGTGAATGCAATATCTCAAAAATACCTGGAGGGTGCCACCATCATCAGTGCCATCAGTGAAAGTCATCGTTATTCTCTCATAGGAGACAGCTAACGACAAGAATATCGGCCTGCGTAACTGATAAATTGGTGCGTTAGTGCAGAAATTGCTAATTGTGTATTTCCCTTGATGATTTGTGCATTAATTTCAGTGACAATACAGTTTCTGGTCCCGTACACGGTTAAAATACAAGTTAGTGGACACCGAGTTCTTCACAAGCTCAAGAACGAACTTTGACCTCCAAACAACGTCATCTTTTGATGTTGTGTTTGATTGGTGTCTTTGAGCTCGGCTCTGTGGGTTGTGATTGGTCAGGACCGGGCTGTGTGCGTCACGCAGCCTCAGGAGGTCCTGCAGCGAGGCGTTGAGAGACGAGGACAGGTCCACTCTGCCAGCAGGACTTAGGTTGCGCAGTTGGAAAGCTCCTGAATAATGAAGACAGTGCGGGGACAGCGAGACACAGAGACAGAGAGACAGGACAGCATGCAGCACCGAGTCTCTCAGACACAAAGGAGACGGAGACCTTAAACAGTTTCTGATGATTTATTCAGATCGTGTTTCTGTTTAATAGACCTTTTTTTAAAGATGCATATCAGTGATACTCAACTTAGGGCCCGCAGGCCAAATCTGGCCCCTGATAGGGTCCCTGGTGGCCCCCAACCGGTTTTTAATTCACAATAAAATAAAGTGATTCACACTGTACTTTATTATATAAAAGGTGCCAGAGTGCATAAAACACGTCAACAACTGGGCCAGTGGAGGATCCTCTACACCCCCAACAGAGGTCCTCGCTAAGACCCCAACGTCCTAAAATCCTAAAAAAGTCCTAAAACCCTAGAAACGTCCTAAAATCTTACAAACGTCTTAAAATGCAAGAAATGCCCTTCAATTGTACTACCGTGCTAAAACCTTACAAACGTTCTAAAATCGTAGAAATGTTCTAAAATCCTAGAAAGGTCTTAAAATCCTGAAGACGTCATAAAATTCTAGAAATTTCCAAAAATCCTAGAAATGTCCTGCAAACTTAAATCTTACTAACCGAACTTCCCAGAGGCGTCCAGAAATCCATGAAATGTCCTAAAATCCCAGAGATGTCCTACAGTGCTGTCATTTTACAGCAGTGACCCCAAACACAGCACGTTGAGTATCTCTGCTGGACGTCATTTGCTTAAAAACGTTCCTCCTGGAAGAGTTTACGGCTGCCGCTCCGCTCAGATAAACATCCCGACAGGAAAACTCTTCACTGAAACTGCAGGAGACCAAACAGGAAGAGGTTTACTCCAAACAGGAACAGAGACCCGAATGACCCCAAAAACCTAACAAGTAAACAAAAAGAGTAAAAGTGACGTGTGCATTTGACCACGACTGGAACAGATTCCCTATTTTAGAAAGTAAATTCTCAGGAAAGCTGTCGACAGAGGTGTGTCAGCTGACAGCACCAGTTGCGTTACGTTTTTCTTGCTGTAAACATCGTGTTTGGGTCCGTCACTTTGTTGGAGCCAGATTTAAAGTCTTTTTAATTAAGAAAAGTAAATGTTGAAATGAATATTTGAGTTGAATAACTTTATTTAGCATCACTAACTTGGTTACTTCAGACACTTAATTAAGTGTATTTTTTATGCCTTCATTTTAAATCTTGAATTACCTGAGTAACCTGATGTCTGTGTGACGTGTGCGCTTCACCTGGTTTCTCTGGTCATGAAAGCGCTGATAGGTCTCCGTTTAATTGTTATGTTTGAATTCGTTTTATTTCACTGGAAATGTCAACCGGAGCTCGGTGATGAATTCAGCCTGAGGTAATGCAGCCGATGTCTCCGTGCGTGCTTTACAAAGCTGTGTGTCGGTCACTCCTCACCGGACCTCAGATGGCTAAAGAACGGACTTTGAATAGCCATTTCACACCTATTAAAACTTGTAAAGTTCGACTGTTTAAGGGCTCACACCTTTATGATTAAAAGATAGCAGTTACAATCATTTATTGCTCATAAGTTGTTGCAGCAATTTTTTAGGTTGATCCCGTTTGGTGTTTTATTTGAGACACAGACCTGTAACAACCCCCACTGAGAAATGCATGCTGGGATTTAGTGTCAACAACTTTTTTGGAGATCTCTGTTAGAACTGCATTTTGAATTATTAGAAAATTCTCAGGAAACAAGGGAAAACATCCACAAAACTATATAATTATATTTGCTTTATTAATATTTAGGTTACAGAAAGAGTAGAATACCTTTTTAAATTATTAATATTATTTATTTTTTATTTTTTAGCACTTCTTATCTGGGTCTTTTTCTTCTTTTTTTTTCATTTTTGCTTATTATTATTGTAATATTCTTCTAACTTCTCACTAATTTCTTACTACTTTTTGGGTCGCTCCTTGTTAAGTTGCCTTCTTTTCATGTTTTTGAAAGAAATCAAGTCTATTTTTCTGGATTTAAAGCACTAAACACTCTGATGTCCAATTTGACTCTGAAAAACAACAGATCAACGTATTGTTTGTTCATAAAAGTACTCATTTGGATGCAGTTATACTTCTGTCTGAAGACAGTACACTGAGTATACCGACGATCTCTCGCTCTCTGCAGACTCGTTCTGGGTTTGGATGAGTCTGAATGTGGTGGGAAAGTTGTGAATGGAGCCGGCTGCTTCTGTGGGAACGTCGCTCGCTCTGTTGTTCTGCTGGCTGTGATGATCGGGACAAAACGTGCGGGGTGTTTCCCTCTTCGTTCATTCAGCCGTGAAAAGGCTCGTGTGCACAGGTGAACGCTCACCTTTGAGCCGCCGCTGCATCAGGATTCAGTGAGACTGTAAAAAATGATGAAAAACCACCTGTAGCATGAGAGTCAAAGAGAAATCAAAGGAGATTTAAAGTCTCTACCTGCTGAGACTCTGAGCTGCTCTCCCATGCTCCGGAGCCTCTTCCTCTCCTCACATCGCTCCTCTGACCGCCTCACCCCCCCCCGATCATTTTCTGAATTTACATCGTGGAGATCAGCTGTCGGACTCCATCAGGCTCTGAGCTCGCTGAGACTTTGAGGCGCTGCCAGGAGGAAAACTGGTGACCTGGAGTCCAGAGGAGGGGCTCAGATTATCCTCTTTCTCACATAGTTCCCACACAATCTCTCAGGTGGTGATTTTCACTCATGCACCACATTCAGGAGCAAAAAGTACAAGAAAAAATTAAAGAAAAAAAAGCAAAGCAAAAAGAAAATCAAAGAAAGTTAAAAAATTAAAAGGGGGGAAATTACATCAATTGCTTAGGCAATATAATAATTCTACAAGAAGAATTTTAAATATATAATAATAATGAATGTAAATATCATTCTCTGTAATTAAAAAAAAAACTACATTAACTAATGTCTTACAGTTTCTGGGATGTTTCTTGCCAAATTGCTAATTGCCTTTTTAGCGATGTTTTGGAAAGAAATTGAACCAATTATCTCAGGGTTCAAAGACTTTAATACTCGTAAAATGCGTCTGAAAGCAACACAAGAAAGTGATGTCGCTGCGGGTTTATTTTCTTTTTTTTGTACTCGTTTATGTTTTAGTCTCTTTTTTTGTGCTTATTATTAAGTAATTTTCTTGTAAGATAAGAAATGAGAAAAAGTACATAAAACGATATTCATAGTTATTATAATTGTATATGTTAAAGAAAAAAATGAAATTTTTTTTTTTCTGAAACATATAAGTAAAATCATAATGAATATAGTTTTCTGTACAACTTTCCCATTTCTGTGTTCTTAAAAAAAATTTAAAAATCAGGCCTTTTTTTTAATGACTTTTGACTGATTTCTTGCAGTGCGTGGGACATTCCTTGCCAAGTTGCCATTTTTATTTTATTTTTGAAAGAAATCGCAGCAATTTTCTCAGTCTTCAAACGGTGAAAAAGCTTGTGAAAGGCATCTAAAAGCAGCACAAGAAAACCAAAGTCAATCCAGGTTCCAAAGGGTTAAAATGATTCAACCTGAAATTATTGTAATTATTGTAACACATTTAACCCTTTCAAAATAAAACCAAACGTGTGCAGATAAAATCCTTCCTGGTCACCTTGCTGTGATAAAAACTCGCCGGCTGACGGAGGAGCAGCCTCCTCCTCCCTCCCTCCTGTGTCATCATGACACCACCGCTGTCTCTCATCTCTGACTCCTCCCCCTGGCTCTGCCTCCAGAGCGAGCGCCGGGGTTCGTCCCCTGAACGACCCCTCCCTCCTCCATCACTTCCTCCATCCTGGTCCTCACACAGAGGACGGAGACGCAGAGGAAGAGAAGCACATGCTGTCAGACAGAAGAGGAGGAGGAGGCCAGCTTCCTCCCCTCTGCTCCCTGTGAGGACAGAGATGTGAGGAGCACAGAGGATCGCCCCACTGTCCATTTGTCCATCCGTCTGTGCGTCCGTCTGTGTGCCGGCATGCTGAGGAAACTGGTCTGCAGGCGGATCTGCTCCTGTAAGCTGCTGTTGTCGGTACAGAGAGAGAAACAGTGATGAATGCAGGAGGAGGAGGAGGAGGAGGAGGAGGAGGAGGAGGAGGACGGGGACGGGGACGCCCGGTGTGTGGCGATGGCTGTAAATCCAGGAGGAATGCGGCGTCTCGAATGTAAACACAGCGGGGAGATTTGTTGCAGGAGGGGATGTTGTGTGTCTGTGAGCGGAGTTAAGGTCATGACGCCGGAGGAGCAGCACGCTGTCAGACTGCTGTTAGAGTTTGATGTCGTGCCGTCGACTTGTTTACGTGCTGATTTGCGCACAGATGTGTTTGCGGGAGACACATGAGAAATTAATGTATGCAAACCGGAGCTGTGGAGGTTCAACCGAGTCGTTAGATTTTGTGGTCTTTTCTGAATCAGCTGATTTGTGTTTACTTCTGTCTCAGCGCTTCGCAAAAAACAGACATTGTCTCGTATGTTTTGCTTGTTTCCACAAGGGAAGAAGGAAATTAGCAAATTAACAAGAAATAACCCTAAAAAATGCACACAAAAAAGGATTTAAAAGTTGCAAGAAAAATAGAAAGAAAAGAAAAGTAAAAATAACAATTTAAAAAGGAAATGACTTAAAAAAAAGTGCAAGAAATTAAAACAGTAAATTAAAACAGTAGACACGCAGTTAACACACACAAAAAAGAACAGCTCTAACACTTCATCTTCAACAAAACAAACATTTTAAAACAACAAACATACTTTAGTTTTTATAGAGTATTTTGCCTAATAAATGCAGGGTTGCTGTCACAATTAGATTTTCTAGCAATACTAAAATATTTTTAGTGTGCTGTTATTCGCACAGCAGAGCATACTGTTGTCACAAACGGAGCAGCAGAACGGTGAAACTTAACCATCCCTTCTGCAGGGTCTAAAAGTTTGCTTTCACTTACAAACAGCTCCCTGTCCATCGATCTGATCTGATCAGCTTTGGACGGATCAACTGATCACTCATTCACAACTCAAACTCCTGAAATATCCTAAAACGAGTTTGCACTGCGTTCACGGACCCACAAAGACATCCAGATTCAGAGAATTTAGCACATTTGTGGGTGATATAACACAAAATTATCCATCTGACACAACGGGGGGCCCGATCTTGTGTTCCAGTAAAACACTAAAACATTTTTCTTAAAACATTTGCGGTGTAAAAGGCGTCTGAAAAGCAGCGCAAGAGAAGTGACGTTGCCCCGGAAATCAAAGGGTTAAATACACATCATGGAGCTTCAAAAGGGATTTCCTCTGGAGCTTAAGTGCTGTTTTTTTTCCTGCTGTTGTGTTGTGTTGATGTTAGTGTGTTGAACCTCGGGTCTCTCTCTCTCTCTCTCTCTCTCACACACACACACACACACACACACAGAGTCACCTTGTATTGAGAGGTGTTTCACCGTTCTTTGATCCTGCAAGGAGTAAAAAACACTGCAACCTGATGGCACGTGACTGATGTGTTGGCTGAGAGCCGTGCTGTGTGTGTGTGTGTGTGTGTGTGTGTGTGTGTGTGTGTGTGTGTGTGTGCAAACTTTGAATAATGAACGAGGATTGATTGCTGCCTCGTGCTCATGTGGCGCTCGATGGTCTGCCACAGGAGACGTTTCCACAGCGCTGCTCCTCTTTGCTGCTGTTGTTGTTGTTGTTGTTGTTTTTATTTACAGAGCAACAGAACAACATTAAACATGTTCACACTCTTAATATAATATGAATATGACGGGTCG
Source organism: Plectropomus leopardus (assembly GCF_026936395.1). Classification (NCBI taxonomy): domain Eukaryota; kingdom Metazoa; phylum Chordata; class Actinopteri; order Perciformes; family Serranidae; genus Plectropomus; species Plectropomus leopardus. The sequence goes on along the minus strand of NC_142199.1, from coordinate 1,289,540 downwards.
ACAGATAATCGGCCTGGCAGATAACGTCCATATCTGGCATTTTGTACATCATCTGTGTCGGTGTTTTATTTTAATGATCACCGACAAAATAAATTAATTAAAAAGTGCAAAGAAAGTGTCAGCATGACGGGGACTTTTATTTTGTAGAACCTCAGAAAGCTGTTTTTATTTATTCACTTGTTATTCAAATTTCACTGAACTTTCTTCCAAAAAAATAGTTGTAATTTTATGAGAATAAAGTAATGATTTTACAAGAAAAACCCCTAAAATCTACGGTCAGAGTCACAGCTCAGGTTTTGTTGTCCTGTGGTGACTCTGGGCTCCTCACTGGGAACACCGGGCTCATTGTTGTGTTGTTGTCGGGGCGTTGTGTCTGTGACCTCCTCGCCATTGTGAGCTCGTTATGTTGCTGATGCAGGAATGCCAGTTATGTCCTCTGCATCATCTGAACGTCGGCTACGAGTTAAAAATGTCAGAGTCCGCCTGCGTGCTCGGCGTGGTTGAGATGCTCTGCGGTGGCGTTGACTGGAGTCTCGTTGTTAAGTCTCTCTCCTCTCTGCTCTTCCTCCTCCTCCAGACAAAAACTTTGAGGATGATGACTCAGGGGACGGCGGCCGCTCCTCGTCCTCGTCCAAAGGAGCCTCGCTGTCCGGAAAGAAGGCGGTGAGCATGGGTTCATTCCGACGCCCCGCCTCCGCCTCCGCCTCCAGCTCCAAGTCTGCAGGTCAGAGTCGACGCTGTCTGATGTGTCGCTAACTAATCTGCACATTAAGGCATTTTTTAAAAGCTTTTTTTTGTTATAAAATATTTTTATTTTTTTTATTCATTATTCATTTTTTTGTATCATTTTTCTAACTCTATTTTTTTGTACAACACTTTATTTTTTTTATGAACCAATGCATTTATTTTTCTTTTTTCTATCCATTTTTTATTTATTATTTTTCATTATATAATATTTGCATTTATTATTTATTTAATTATATATTTGTCACATTTTTTCTTTGTTTTTTACTTCATTTATTTCTTTGTACAAAATCATTTTAAAGTAATTTATTAGTGATTCATTTTTTTTAATCATTATGTATTTATTGTATAATATAATTTTTGTGTTTTTTAAATAATTTATATTTTATTTGTTTTTTCATCAATTTCTTTTATTTATGTTTTTTTGTATAAAATAATAATTTTTGTATTTACTGTTTTATAATTTGTTATATTCTATCCAGATTTTCTTGTCATTTTTTTCTTGTCATATTTTTTATTTTTTTAATTTTATTTTTTCAGTCTTTTTTCACTTTATTTTTTTTTAAAAAATGTTTGTATAATGTTATATTTGTATGACTGGAATAATAATAAAGAGTCCAGACTAAGTTTGTCTACAAATGAACTTGTATTTATTTTATAAATATTCACCGTCTGCAGGGAGGGACGGCTCTGGTGCCGGAGCTGTGGACGAGGAGGACTTCATCCAGGCCTTTGAGGACGTCCCCACAGTGCAGGTACGGAGACTTGTTTTTGCTTTAACCGTTTTAAAGACAAATAAATATCAAATTCAAGCTTTCCATATCTATTTTAATTTCCCATTTCCATTTTTAAGCACATCAAAGAGAATTAGATTATGAGTTGTTTTGTATTCAGATTTTTATTGTCTGCTTATTTCTAAATTAATAAACTGCATATTTCGTAGTTAGTATGTTTATTTCCGTAATGTAATGTTCAGGTAAAATTACGACTTTATTCTCATAAAATTATGACTTTTTTCTGGTAAAATTACGACTTTTTTCTTGTAAAACTATGACTTTAAACTCAAAGTTTCAGTTTTTATTTTTTCCTTAATGTGGCCCTCAAACTCCGTCGTCGTTTTCCTCCCCTTTAAACGGAGAAACAAACCGCCTCAAGTCCTCCTCAAGAGTCTGAAGTACTGCTCATAGTGTTTTTGCCATTGGTGTGAATTTTGCCTTCCTGTCCTCCGTCCTCGTGTCTGTCCCGCTCTCCACCAGATCTACTCCAACAGGGAGGTGGAGGAGGCCATGACGAAGATCCGGGACGTGCTGTCGGACGATAAGCGGGACTGGGAGCTGCGAGTGGCGGCCGTAAGGCGTCTCTGTCCGTCGTCTCACTCTGACCATCGGTGAGGTGAAAACGTCTTGTCGTTGATCTGTTTCCTCTCCTCGTCTCGTGCAGCTGAAGAAGGTGCGCTCGCTGCTGCTGGCCGGCGCCGCGGAGTTCGACGGTTTTCCGCAGCAGCTGCGGCTCATGGAGGCGGCGTTCAAGCTGTCGGCGAAGGACCTGCGCTCTCAGGTGGTGAGAGAGGCCTGCATCACTCTGGGGTGAGACTGCGACCCTCGCCTTAAATAAAAACACTTTCATCGTAAACTGTTTTTTTACCTGTCTGCTCCGCTGTCTCCAGCCACCTGTCGTCGGTGCTCGGCAGCCGCTTCGACCACGCCGCGGAGGCCATCATGCCGATCCTCCTCAACCTGGTCCCCAACAGTGCCAAAGTCATGGCCACCTCCGGCATGGCCGCCATCCGCCTCATCCTCAGAGTACGTGGCAGCGTAACTGAGACCGCGTCGGATACTGCCGGAGCTGTGAGGAAGATTTATTCACTGCTGTGTCTTTTGTTTTGCAGCACACGCACTACCCGCGCCTCATCCCCATCATCACCAGCAACTGTACCTCCAAATCTGTGGCTGTCAGGAGGTGAGAGATAGTTTGTTTTGTTTTGTTTTATTTTATTTTATTTTATTTTATTTTATTTTATTTTATTTTATATGTGTGTCTGTGTTTGTATTTGTTTGTTGCATTTTCAATTAGTTTTTTAAACATTTTATAAATGTTTTAAAACAATGTTATTATTTGTTCTTTTTATTGTATTATTTATTTTTAGTTTATTCATTTGTCTGTTTTAATTTCTTTCATTTAATTTACACTACATTATTTAATTGAATGAAGTATTTTTTGCATTTTATTTATGTATTAATATTTTTGACCCACCAAAATTAATCTATTTAAAATAATAACAATAATAATTTTAAATTATTATTTTATATGTTTTACTGACTTAAATTAGCTTTGTTTTGTCTCTGTTGAGCGTTTTTGAGTATTGTGAAAAAACGCTCTATAAATAAAATGTATTATGATTATGTTTTATTATTTAATTTTTTGTGCTTTTTTCTTTGTGTTCAGGCGCTGCTTCGAGTTCTTGGACCTGCTGCTGCAGGAGTGGCAGACGAGCTCTCTGGAGAGGTGAGCAAAGGTCACGGTGTCGAACGGTCACGGTGATGAAGATGAAGATTTATTCTCAGTCTGTAATAATAAATCTCTATCGGCTGTGAGGGAGCAGGTTTTTCAACAGTAATTTAAAGATTTGAAATACTGACTCGTGAAAGCGCTACGCTCTTGTCTCTTCGGGAAACGTGACACTGGTCAGGTCGAGGTCTGTCTCGGTGGTTTCCATGGCGATGCCAGGGGGATCTCTGTCTGCCTCCAAAAGCCTCATTGTGTTTCTGGCTGGCTGCTTCCTGCCGCCGCCGCCACCCGGGAGAAACCCGAGCTGACCCTCCCCCAAAACCAGGGGAGCTCTCTGCTGCTCATCGATCACTCAGTCACTCTGTGTGTGTGTGTGTGTGTGTGTGTGTGTGTGTGTGTGTGTGTCAGTTACTTTGGCCCAAATACAAATCAGACTCCTTTATTTAAAAAAAAATATTAAAAAAAAGAAACTGCAAAGAAATAATGAGAGACGGGGTGTGTGTGTGTGTGTGTGTGTGTGTGTGTGCGTGCGTGCGTGCGTGCGTGTGTGTGTGTGTGTGTGTGCATGCGTGCGTGCGTGTGTCTGTTTTTGTATGTTTACAGCTGATTGCATAAATTTGTCAAATTAATGTCCTGAAAAAAGTATTTTTACTGTCACAGTACTTATGTATACATTTTCTTTTCTTTCAAGTTCAGTAAATATACACAGGTAAATATCTCTATTAATGGAGATATACATTTAATAAATAAATGAATAATTTAAAAATGGAATAAAAATAGAAATATTAGTAAAAAAGCTAAAAAAAATCATTAAATAATAAATAAATAAATAAATAACTACAGACATAAATGCATTCAAATAAATACATACATTTAATTAATAGAAATAATAATTTCCAGACAATAATCAAAGGTAAATACCTTATATAGAGAGATAAAGAGGTGGTTAGTAATAGTGATAATAAAAATCAAATTTAAAAGTAAAGGTTTTTTAAGATAATAAAAGTAGTAATCAAAGATGTATTAATGTAAAAAGAGATGTAACTCTAAGTAAATATAAATACTAATAGGTGAAATTCATATTAGGTTACAGTAAAATATATTCATTATTTATTTATATTTATTCTTTTATTTTGCACTTTTTCAAGTCATGTCCTATTTTTTATTCCTGAACATTTTTTGTTGCTTATTTTTCTGCAGGTGTTGTAAACTGAGTTTTCTTCCTTTTTTTCTTTTTGTCTCCCTCCGTAGACACGGGACAGTTTTAACGGAGACTATAAAGAAAGGGATCCACGATGCGGACGCCGAGGCTCGCTCTGTGGCCAGAAAGTGAGTCACGCTCTTTTACTCCTGATGAAATGACGAATCCGTCACTGTACGTTTATTTAGTTGCTGCAGCCGGAGGAAACATGAAAGACTGGAAACTATGGACAAGAGAAGCAGATATTTAAGATGTGGTTGTTTTTCGGGCCCTCCGGCTCACCGTCGCAGGTGTTACTGGAGCTTCCACGGTCACTTCAGGCGGGAGGCGGAGCATCTGTTCCAGGGCCTGGAGTCGTCCTATCAGAAAGCTCTGCAGGCTCACCTGAGGAGCGGAGACAGCCTGATGTCGCTGCCGGCCTCCGACCGCTCCTCCTCGTCCTCCCAGGAGAGCCTCAAGTGAGACGCCGCCGCCACTGCCTCTCTCATCCATCCAGTTAATCATTAACGGAGCGGAGTTTCATTCAGATGCATTTGCTAATACAGTTGCAGCTAAAAACAAAATGAACACTGTGAAAACATTTTCTTCTTAAAAAACTTCTTTGTAATTTAATTCACACAAGGTACATTTTCATTACATGTAAATCAAAATATTAATTAATGAATTAAGTAATTAATTGATTGTCACGATAATTAATTTTGATGATTATGTCTTAAATTTCATGAAAATCCAGTAACTTGAATTATTATGCAGCCTTAATATGAAAAGTAACTATCAATTACATATAGTGCAGTAAAAGTACAAGATTTACCTCTTAGATATTGGAGCATGAAGCATAAAGTTACATAAAATGGTAATACTCAAGTTAAATACAAGTACTGCAAATTTGTAGTTAAGCAGAGCACTTAAGTAAATGTACTTATGTTACTTTCCACACACGACACGTCATCGTAAAATAATGTTTCAGGAGTTTTCACTCTGTGTTCATTAATTCTCTGAGAGCTGCTTCGATGTTTTTGTCAGATTATTCTGCGAGTGACAAAGATGAGCAATAAGCTTTTTATTCTTATTCTGCCTCCCATATCTTTTTTAGTTCATCTGTCCTCGTTTTTTCTCCCTGTTTCTCAAACAGATGTAGTGAACTTGTATTTTTCTGTTTTTTTCTGTGTCCACAGTCGACCGCTGTCTGTAAAAAACACTTTTGGAGGCGGGTCAGCGAGACGTGAGTCACTTTGTTCTTTAATTTATTCTCAACATCTAAACACATCGTTAAAACCTCCGACTCTAACGCCGGCTCGTATTTGGGCTTCCTGCAGCCAAAGCGGCCCACAGCAGGACGCCCTCTGCAGCCTCCTCTCCGGGCTCCCTGCAGCGCTCTCGCAGCGACGTGGACGTCAACGCGGCCGCCACTGCCACCGCCCGCACGAGGATGCCCGCCGTGCCCTCTGCCATGTCGACGGCGTCGCCCTTCAGCTCGGCGTCGGCGCTCCCCCCTGGATCCTACGCCTCACTGGGTAAGACTGACCGCGAGCATTTTAGACATCGACGTCTGGCGTTTGCAGAGTAAATGCGGGAAAATGAGGCTTAAAATGAGAAAAACACGGACAGAAACAAAGTCCCGACGCTGTTGTACTCGTTCATACATCTGCCCAGAGTTAAAATCACACCGTTTTCTCTGCAGAATTCTCCGGACATAATTCAGTCATGTTAAAAAAACACTCAGACAAGCTCGAGACGAGCTGAAAGAATTCCTGCAGATCTCATGAAATTCACAAGCAAGTTCTTTAAAATTCATGACATCTTTGTTTCCAGTCAGACGACGCTCTCATTCTGTAGTTTGCTGCATCCCAGCGCATCTAAAGCTTAACCTTTGACCCCTGTTGTGTCTCTCCTGGGCTGCTCCCGTCAGACGGCTCGTGGTCTGTTAGCGCAGACGGTAAGCTGGGCAGGAGGACGTCGCTCCTCCTCGCTGCTCCTCCTCGCTGCTCCTCCTCGCTGCTCCCCCTCTCCTCCTGTGTGTGTTTGACCTCCATCAGTCCTGTAATCGTCTGCTGAGCCGTGGCTGCATGGACTGCACGGTGTCGCCACACTGCCATCAGTCTGTCACAATATCGCTGAAACACAGAGACGAGAGTGTGGGGAGGCCAATATCCGTCTCATCCAAAATCAACGAGTTACAGCTGCAAACAATCTTTCTCTTCTGGAAGTTTCAAAGCCGCCTTTAGAGGATGTTCCTGTAACACCCGCTAACGTAACGAAGCACACGTGTAACACACACCGGCAGCTTTTAATGTAATAATCCCAAAAACTTCATACATTTCCCAGAAACATCACAGCAGGCACCAGTACAAACATGTGCACAAAAGACGTCTAAAGGATGTCCACAAAAGACGTCTAAAGGATGTCCACAAAAGACGTCTAAAGGATGTCCACAAAAGACATTTAAATGATGTCCATAGATGTCTTTTCTGTACATTTGCAGGTGGTGACTGCTATCATGTTACTGCATTAAAAGCTGCAGATTTGTATGACGTCTGTAGTTTATTACGTTTGCAGGTTTAACGTTCCTCAGCATAGAAACACAAAATTTCTTGTGTCATTTATTGACTTTCTAGTTTTATGAGTTAAAACTTTAGAAATTAAGAAAAGAATTAGTCCACACTTCTGCGTTTAAGAAAATAGGATTGGTTTGAAAATAAATGAAAAAAACAAAGGGAATAGGCAAAAAACAACTTAAAAAGAAAAATACAGCCCAAAACTTAACAAGAAACTAAAAAATTACACAAATTACCCTAAAATAAAGGAAAAAAGAAATAATACAAAAAGGAACAAAAAAAAGTAAAAAAAAAAATAAAATACTGACATGGAAAAAAATATTTATTTATTTTCTTTTCTGATACCTTTTTCTCTTGATTTTTTTTTTCTTCCGAGGCAATTTTCCCGGCTTTTCCTTTCCTTTTTTTCTCAGTAGACATTTTCACTTACTTTTTCTTAATTTTCCCAAGACATTTTCCGAATATTTTTCTTTTTTCCCTACACATTTTTTTCTTAATTTTGTTCTTTTTCTCCTGACACATTATTTTCCGAACATTTGTTCTGTCAAGACATTTTTCCCCATTTCCCCTGAATTTTTCTTTTTTTCTAGACATTTTTTCCTAGCATTTTTAAAAATAAAAATCTAATTAATCTAATCTGATTAAATCTACTGAATCTTGCAATTTGTGGGACATTTTTTGCCTTTTTTCTCCATTTTTGTGCAAAAGAAATCAAACTGTTTGCTCAGGGTTCAAAGGTTTGAAAACTAAAGTGTGTCTAAACGCAGCACAAGAAAAGTGATGTTTATCCAGGTTTCAAAGAGTTAAAAAAAGTTTTTTGTAGTTTAGTTTTTCTGAGTTTTTTATATTAAATGTGTCCTCCATCTGTCTCTTTGACCTGTTTGTCTCTGCAGTCTCGTTTCCCTCTGTTTTCGATTCTCTCTGTTTCTGCATGACAGAAAGTTTGCGACCTCCAGCGTCAGTCGTCACCTTTAAAATGTGTTTCAGCTTCGATGAGACTTTTAAGTTTTCTGTTTGTTTTCTGCGTCTTTTAGGTCGAGTCCGAACCCGGAGGACGAGCGCAGGAAACGCTCCGTCCGTGACGGACAGCCGGGGGAGAAGTCGAGGGAAAGTCGTCTCTCAGTCTCAGCGTGAGCAGCTTTTTCTTCTTTATTCTCCTTTTTTGATGTTTTGACTTTTTTTTTTTTGCTGTTTTTCTCCTTTGTTGTTTTCTTTGGTTTTGTTTTTCTTTCTTTCTGTTTGTTCTCTTTTTTCTACGTTTTTTTCCACTTTTCTTTTTGACTTCTTGTTTCCTTACTTATTTCTTTGTGGTTTCCATCCTGTTTTTTTATTTTTCTGTTTTGTTTTTGTTTTCTCCTCTTTTTCCTTCTTTTTTTTATCTCTTTTATTGTCTTCTTGTTTGTTAACTTCTGTCTTCGTGGTTTTCTTATTGTCTTTTTTTCTTTTTCGTTTGGTTTATCTTCACTTAAATTACTTCTTGGTTTTTCTCTCTTTTTTGTTTTCTTCTTGTTCATTTCCTTTTTTTGTTGCTCTATTTTGGATATTTTCTTATTTTGTTGCATTTTTCTTTTTGTCTCCTTTTTTATTTTGTCTGTTTTGTTAACTTCTTTTTTTAACCCTTCCTTTCGTTTTTTTCTTGCCTGTTTTTGTTTTCTTTTTTGTTGTTTTTTCTCTTTCTTATTGTTTTCTTCTTTGTGTGTTTTTTTGTGCAGGAAGCATTGATATAAAAATAAGAAATACAATAAATTATTATTTTTTAAAGTAAATGTGTTCCATACATCTTTTTAAAGTGACGGGATCTGCATAAAAAATCTCAAAAAACAAAAAAAACAAAAGATGTAAAAACTGAGATGTTTGTGACTGGATGATCATGAAGTTACTTCGGTCTGCGTTTCAGCCGGCAGCAGGTCAGGTTCCCCCGGCCGACTGCTGAGCTCGAACTACGGCCGGATCCCGAGGCCGACCATGGGCACCGCCGCAGCCGCCGCCGCCGCCAACAGCGCCTCCTCCAACCTGAGCGACAAAAGCCGACCCCGAGGTCATCGCAGCCAGGGCTGCAGCCGAGAGACCAGCCCCACCAGATCGGGCTCGGGTAAGAACGGAGCTCAGCCACAGCGCCGGAAAAAATATTTGTAATAAAATCATAACTCTGCAGCGCTCGGTGGTCCGTGCGGTCTGTTAAAATTGACCATCGAGCAACCATCAGTCGTCTGAATAATCTTCAGCTGCAGGCTTGTTTTCCTCTTTTTCTTTTTTTTCCTTCTTTTTTGTTATTTTCTTCTGTTTTGTTTTTTTTTGTCCTTTCTTTTTTCTAACTTAGTTTTTTCTTTCTTTTTTGTTATTTTTTGTTATTTTCCTTCTTTCTTAAAGTTTCTCTCTCTTTTGTTGTTTATTTTTGAAATTTTGTTTTTTTTCTGCTTTTTTTGTTGTTTTTCTTTTTAGTTTTCTCCTCTTTTTTCTCTTTTTTGTTGTTGTCTTTTTGTAAACTTTTTTGTGGGCACCTTTTTGTTTTTTCCCCATTTTTCTATTTGGTTATTTCCTAATCTTTTTGACATTTTCTTCTTGTTCTTTTCTTTTCCTCTTTTTGTTGATGTCCTGTTTTTGTTAACTTCTTTTTTGAAGATTCCTTCTTGATTTATTTTCTTTTTTTACCTTTTTGTTTTTAAAACTGAGCAGAGGTCATGAAATGCATTAAAAATAACTGATTTCACAATTAGAAATTACGTATTAACCGAAGTGTTGCTGCATCTTAACTTGATTTATATTTCTGAGGTTTTCCATCGAGATCCACCTGTTACCCCCCGACACAACTTTTATTGTGAAAATCACCCATCCCAAAGGTCTGAAATTTCCATTTTCCTGAAAAAAACGAAAAGAAAAAAAGGTTAAAACAGTGCTGAACATCATTGAAGGACCCTGTAAAGCTGAGAGTTGCAGGTTAAAGAGATCTCTGGATCAAACACCTAAAAAGTGAGTTTAAAGGTCGGTTGTTTTGCAGTCTGGCCCCGCGAGACACCAACACTCCTGACGCGTCTCCTCATCCTAACTGAACCTGCCGCCTCCCTCAGGTCACTCTCCCCTCCTGCTGACTAACTCTCTCTGCACAGCTTCAGGTGTGTCTCTGTCTGGCTGGATGTGCTACAAGCTAAACTCTCCCCTCTGCGCTGCTGTCTGTCTCTCTGTCTGTCCCTCTGTCTCTCCGTCTCTGTCGCTCTGTCTCCCTGCCGCGCTCCTTCAGCCCGGAGCCGGATCCCTCGGCCCAGCATGAGTCAGGGCTGCAGCCGCGAAACCAGTCGCGAGAGCAGCCGCGACACCAGCCCCGCCAGGGGTTTCTCCCCCCTGGGTGAGTACTGAAACCCCCGAAAACCTCCACAGCAAAAACCTCAGACAGGAGAGCAGGAAACGCCTCACAGGAAGAGCTCCTTTAGAGTCTGTTAGCTTTGTGTCGGACAGCTTCATGAAATCTCTCCTCTTACTCTGCACATCCGTCTGCCTCCATCACTGTCCGCCTGGTTCTTTGCATGATCCGGTTATAAAAAATCCAGCTTCCTCTGTCTTCTACTCAACTACTCCTCTCCAGGGGTCATGTGGACCTGTAAAGTTTTAGTTACGTCAGACTTTCAAGATTCAAGGTCATAAAACGTCTTAAAAAGTCTTAGTTCAGTTAGATTGTCAAAATGTATGGTCATAAAATTTCTTAAAAAGCCTTAATAAAGATTGATGTTCAGAATCTAAGGCCATAAAATGTCTTAAAAGGTCTCAGTTAAGTTAGATATTCAAGATTTAAGGCCATAAAATGTCTTAAAAGGTCTCAGTTAAGTTAGATATTCAAGATTTAAGGCCATAAAATGTCTTAAAAGGTCTCAGTTAAGTTAGATTTTCAACATTTAAGGCCATAAAATGTCTTAAAATGTTTAAGTTAAATTAGATTTCAGAATTTAAGGCCATTAAATGTCTTGAAAAGTCTTGATAGTTAGATTTTCATGATTTAAGGTCGTGAAATCTCTCAAGTGTTAGTTAAGTTAGATGTCCGGCATTAAAGGCAAATAAAATGTCTTGAAAAGTCTTAGTTAAGTTAGAGTTTCAAGATTTAAGGTCATAAACTGTCTCAAAGTCTTGATAAAGTTAGATTTCCATGATTAAGGACCATAAAATGTCTTTAAAAGTTAGATTTTTAGCATTAAATGCAAAAAAATATCTAAAAAGTCTTAATAAAGTTTTTTTTTTTTTTTAGGATTTAAGGCCATAAAAATATCTTTAGTATGGAAGACCAAAGATGCGAAAATAAAATAACATGCCTTTAAATGTACCAAAAAAACTATAAAAATAAAATGTAGGCACAAATGAATGGTTAAATTGTGGCATATACATATGGACATAATGTTTTTAATTTTTCTTCAAAAGAAAAACATTTAAAAAATATATTTAATTACTTTTCACTATAAAGTGGAAAAATAAATACATAACATTAGAAATGGTGTATAAATACATAAAAAGATCAATTTATAAAGGAAGTTGAATAACAGGAAATAATACAAAGGTAAATACTGTTAATACACACTTTTCACCAATTTATTTACGCATTAATACACTTATTCATGTGTACATTTGATTTTTTGTGGAGTCATTTTTTATTGTAGCAGCTAAATTTTCAAGTTAAGATTAAACATGAAGTTCAGCTCTAATGTGCATTTGTTTTGCTGTGGAAAATAATTTTAAACCGGTGTGCAGATTTAACAGCAGGTGTGTGTCGGTGTGTGTGTCTGTAGTCGTGCTCTCTCCTGGTCTCCTCTAACTTTACGTCCTCCCGCAGCGACTCGACGTCACTCCCGTTCAACCAGCGCCCTGTCCTCTGCAGAGTGCTACTCAGGTGACCAGCGGAGCGGCTCGACGCAGTCAGCCAGATAAAATATTTAAAACATTTGAAAAAGTCCAAACTCAGTTATGTGGCTGACTGAGTGAAGCCTCTCCCTGCATGGACGAAGCCTTAGAGCGGAGAAATAACGCAGGACTTTAAAACTTTTATTTTGCAGCTTCTTCATCATCATTTCTATTTAATGTGATATATTTGTGTTATTGGGGGCTTTTTGATTAAGCAGACCTCTCTCTTGTACTGTCATGATATGTTTTGCTTTTCTTTTTTTTTCTTTTTTTTTGTCTCGGTTAAAGAGAAGAGATGCACCGATCGGTCTGCCATGGCTGAAATTGGCTGAATTTGATGGTTTGGTTTTATTGACAGTGACCAGCCGGTCGGTGCAGTCGGTGCATCTCTGGTAATGATTGTGCAGCCGGCTCTACCAAAATATTTGTTGCAGCTTTTTTTGGGATTTGCTTTGGGTTGGGTCAGATGTTAAGGTAGTTTTATCTTTTACTAATACAGCATTTCAGCTGTGACTGACAACACAAGAAACTGTCCCAAAATAATTTTCTGCATTTTCTGAATAATGCTGTAAAAGCTCAGTGATAGAAAACTCAACCTAAACTACGAAGAAAATCCATCTAACATGGTTAAACTGGTTCTGGACCAACACACTCCTCAGTATGATTTTATTTCATTCATCTGACATTTTCTGTTCAAACGTGAGGAGTCAGTTGTGGTCGTCTCTATTTATTTATTATTTTTAATTCCATCTTAAGTCACCAAACCGACTGTATCTCATATTCATGGCGGTAACACGCTCTGACGTGTCTCCTCTTCCAGACCGGCTGTCCCATCAAGCTCGCATCTCGGCCTCCGTCAACGCCATGAGGATCCTCAACACGGGCACCGACGTGGAGGCCGCCGTCGCTGACGCGCTGGTGAGAACAAGTGATAAAGCTATATACTAACATTTCACTGTGGAAGAGCGTGTATTCGATAAAAAGAAGGATGAAATAAAACAGCTCTCCAGGGACTTAAAATGCGTAAAAGTGGTCTTTAAAGTGGCCTAAAGTTGTTACAGCATACGAGCGTTGATATTGTGTTTTTCCGATCAGCAAATCTCATGTTTAGACTCAAACCGGCAGTGAGTATTACAGCCTGTGCTGTAGTTCATGTGTTAGCTTTGCTGATGTTTATGATTATTTTAAATAATGTGGGTTGTTATATTGTCATGTTAAGTATCTGAATAGACTGTGAATTCTTGAGGGGAGTTTTTTTTTCAAAAGCCCTTCGGGTTTAGAGTCATTTCTCTCTGTTTGTTTTTATCTGCCGTTTTTGTCATCTTGTGCGCTAATGAATTCAAACTATTTCAATTCAGTTCAACAGCTTCTTCATTTGTGGTAAAAAGCTCCATTAAAATCACACGATGAGCCACACGAGTCTTTTATCACCGTGAACACACACTGTAATTTATTTAGATTTAATCCCTCGTACAGCGTCCAACTGACAAAACACTCGGTAGAGCCCCAAATGAGAATTAATCCCCTACTAAAAGTTGAGCACCTTGATGGAGTTTCTTCAAATTTTGGCACAAATGTCCACTGCGAGTTAAAGTTGAAATGATTAGATTTTGGTGGTCAAAGGTCACTGTGACCTCGCGTCTATCTTATTCTTGAACGCGTTGTTTCAAGAAGGCCGTAAGGGATTTTTTTCAAATTCGGCACAAACGTCCACTTGGACTCAATGAGGAAATGATGTCAAAGTCGGTCGGTTTTAAGAGACGGACGACGCGTTGTTGTTTTGGTTCTAAACTTGAGATTTGTCGACAATAAACTGCAGAATACAGATATGACCCCGCAGTAATTTTCTCTCTCCTCTTTCCTCCTGGATTTTGATCATTTCAGCTGTTAGGAGACTCGAGGAGTAAGGTACAGACACGTCGCCTGCACAGAGCTGAAGCTTCCTGTCACTGCATGCACAACATTAAACTCTGACGTTTACTTTCTGAACACTGAAGCATGAAAACGAGCAGAAAAGTTCCTCTCTAAGTTCCCGTCACATCATGTCTGCGCCGTGAGGCGAAGAAACAAACGGCATGAAATAACTTGGTCCATCTGTCCTCCTCAGACACCTGCATGGCTCCGTCCGTAGCTGCATGGTAGATTTAACTTGTGAAGGCGTGACTGTTAACAGAGAGCGTGCTGTCTGTCAACCTCGCCGTCATTCTTCTCCCTTTCAGCGGCGGCCGGTGAGGCGGCGCTTCGAGTCTCCGGGGATGTACTCTGACGACGACGCCAACAGCGACGCCTCCAGCGCCTGCTCGGAGCGCTCATACAGCTCACGCAACGGCGGCATGGCGCCGCACTACCTGCGTCAGATGGAGGACGTGGCCGAGGTGCTGAACCACTGCGCCAGCGCCAACTGGTCGGAGAGGAAGGAGGGGCTGCTGGGACTCCAGAACCTGCTCAAGAGCCAGAGGATGCTCAGGTGGGTGGGAACCGGTTCTAGCCTGCTTTGAACGGCGCGCTGTAAGAGATGTTGGCGGGTAATTGTTTCATGTTTTTATCCAAAGCTAAATCAGCATCTTTTTTCGGGTTTGAGGACATTTACGGCCTAGAAATACCGTCTTCTATTTCCCACTAAAAATAAAGTGATGATGCCGGGAATTGTTTTTATAGTTTTTGATTGTTTTTAGTCTCCATAAGGTGTCAGAGTGCATAAAAAGGCATCAGAATAGAGCTGGTTTGTCAAAAACAGAGCCAGTGAAGGATCCCCCACACCTCAGACAGACGTTCGAGCTAAGACCCTGATGTCCTAAAATCATAGAAAACGTCCTAAAATCCACTGAATGTAGCTGATCTGCAGTTTGTCTCCAAACCGACAGGAAATAATAAAATGTCCTGTGTGTTTTCTTTCAGTCGCGTGGAGCTGAAGAGGCTGTGTGAGATCTTCACCAGGATGTTTGCAGACCCTCACAGCAAGGTGAGACACACACACACACACACACACACACACACACACACACACACACACACACACACACACACACACACACACACACACACACACACACACACACAGGCTGCAGCAGCGTCCAGTCTGGGACGTTAAACAGAGTCATACTCACTGCTCACGTGTCTGAACTAACTGCAGGACAAACTAACAGAGTGTTTCTTTGTTGCATGCCTCCTCCTCTTCCTCCTCCTCCTCCTCCTCCTCCTCGCTGCTGTGGACTCTAACAAACACCAGAGAGTAAGTGTTGACTCACCTGACTCAGCTCAGTCTGCTGTCCTGTGTGTTTACTCCTGATAAGCAAACTCTGGAACACAAACCTCTCCTCCTCCTCCTCCTCCTCCTCCTCCTCCTCCTCCTCCCCCCCCTCCTCCTCCTCCTCCTCCTCATCCCTCAGGTGTTCAGCATGTTCCTGGAGACTCTGGTGGACTTCATCACGCTGCACAGGGGCGACCTGCAGGACTGGCTCTTTGTGCTGCTCACTCAGCTGCTGAAGAAGATGGGCGCTGACCTGCTGGGCTCCGTCCAGGCCAAAGTCCAGAGGGCCCTGGGCGCCACCAGGTGGGCTGCCAGGCTTAAGTCTTTGCATCTTTTAAAAACAAAAAATAAAAAATAAAAAAATAATAATAATAATACATTATTGTTATTGTTATTAAATAAACCTTAAAAACAATATTTAAAATACAAAAACATTTAAAAAATAAGTGTATTGAAATCTATATAAATCACTTAAAATTAAATAAATACATTTGAGTATTAATAACAATAACCAAATAAATAAAATGGAAAATTAATTATAAACCTAATCAAGAAGTGGCATTAATTGAAGGTAAATATTGCAAAAAAAAATTAAAAAAGCAAAATAAAACATATTTTATCATATAATCAATGCCTACATTTTTTAAATATTATTTTGGTACAATTATTTTTTATTATTAATTTATTTATTGAGTCATGTATTAACTTTTCAATATCGGCAGCTATCAACCTCAATAGAGAATATATTTAATTTTCTTCAAAATTGCTCCCTGCCTCACCGGCTCTGCATGCGGTTGTTTTCCCGTTTCTCTGCAGAGAGTCGTTCCCGTACGAGCAGCAGTTCAACATCCTGATGCGCTTCATCGTGGATCAGACGCAGACGCCCAACCTGAAGGTGAAGGTGGCCATCCTGCGCTACATCGAGGCGCTCGCCCGTCAGATGGACCCGGCCGACTTCGTCAACTCCAGCGAGACGCGCCTCGCCGTCTCACGCATCATCACCTGGACCACCGAGCCCAAGAGCTCCGACGTCCGCAAGGTACGAGAGCGGGGCGGCATCAAGTCTGCATCTCCGCCTCCACCTTCTCTCACAGCTTTATTTTATCTTTTAGATTTTATTGTTTCTTTATTATCGTTATTATTATTTATTATCTTTATTATTTGGTTTCATTTTTTTGATTTCATTTTTTTTTCCAATCGCCATTTCTGGTCCACCACACCCCCAGACCCTTCATAACTGGGCAGGGGAGGATTTCTCAGGCCGAGCCGCCACCGTGGCCTCTCTGCCCGGAGAGGGCAACCTGGAGGACAGGTGCAAGCAGGTAGAGACTCCACCCGACAGCATGGGCAGCGTCAATAACCGCCAATCAATAACCGCCAATCAATAACCGCCAGTCAGTAACCGCCAATCAATAACCGCCAGTCAGTAACCGCCAATCAATAACCGCCAGTCAGTAACCGCCAATCAATAACCGCCAGTCAATGACCGCCAATCAATGACCGCCAATCAATAACCGCCAGTCAGTAACCGCCAATCAATAACCGTCAGTCAGTAACTGCCAGTCAATAACCGCCAGTCAATAACCGCCAATCAATGACCGCCAATCAATAACCGCCAGTCAGTGACCGCCAGTCAGTGACCGCCAGTCAGTGACTGCTAACAGCCAGGAACAGCCTGAGCAGGGGGACAGTCACTGAGAGGACACTTGTCCACACTAACTGCTCCTTAAAGGGACAGTTTGGACTTTTTAACGTTGAGTTTTATGACGTATTTACACACAGTCAGTGTGTCACACAGCAGATGTCCACTGAGGGGACACTCAGCCTGCTCTGACAGGGGCCACTTTGAAAAATGACAGGAGGCCAGGGGCCAGTCACAGCGGCCCCATACACGTTTCTAGGATTGAAAGACATTTTTTGGATTTTAGGACCACTGGCCCTATTTTCATAGAACAGAATCCTTCAGGGGCCAGATTTGGCCCGCAGGCCTTAAGTTGAGTATCACTGTTGTCCTGTATGTGACACAGTGACTCTGGACAAGTTCCTCATACAACCCCACTTTAAAAAAATCTGTCCTGTCCCTTTAAATAAAGCTTTGAGACTGATGTCAGGGGTCTATCTGGTATTTGTAACAAACACAGCCAGTAGACTTTGGGGAACGGACGGCAGATGCTTGAGTGGACTCAGTTTGTGCATGAGCTGCTGAACTAAACACAACAAACATTGTCCTCCGGAAACTTCTGCATGAGTGTTCGCCGTAAACTGCGAAACATGTCAGTTATCTTGAAGAAGACTCGGAGGGAAACTGCCCGTCAGGCTTTTGTTTGACCTTTAATTTTTCATTGAAGACACGCTGCACGTTCACTGCAACAAATATGCTTTTTAACATGTTCTTAACTTTCAATTTTCTCTTTTTCTTGTTTCATTCATTTTCTACAAAAGAGAATCTGTGATTTAAGAATTAAGCCCCGTTATTTGCAAATTCAGTCAATCCCTATAAGTGCTGCATAACCTTTAAATTTCATTCAATCATCACAGCTGCAAATTTGACTATTAAAAAAAGAAGAAAATCTCATTTTATTGTGGAGCTGAGCTTTGCGTATAGATCCGCTCATGCTCAGCCTTTTCTTTAAAAATTGCCAAAAAATCACCTAAAATTAAGAAAGCCTTTTTTTTTCATTTAACACCCCCCCCAAAAAAAAAAATTTAAATTGAAAAAAAAATTGCCTACCTCTTTTTTCTCCTCCTTATACATTTACCCTGGCTTTTTTCTATTTCCAGAGGCTTTTTCCCAAGTTTTTTTCCTTTTTGCTCTGGCTTTTTTCTCTTTCCCTAAAACTTTTTTCCCTTGCCTTTTTCCTTATTTCCTCAACATTTTTACCTATTTTTTCCTTTACATTTTTAATATCGATTCTGCCCTTTCCATAGACATTTTTTTATAATATTTTTATCCACATTTTCCCTAGCTTTTTTCTTTTATGGCTTAGAAAATTTCCAGAGCTTTTTTTATGTTCCCCATACACTTTCTCTAGCTTTCTCTAGCTCTAGTTTCCCTACACATTTTCTCTTAGCTTTTTTTCATTTTCCTTTTACATCATCTCTAGCTTTTTTTTTTATGTTTTCTTAGATATTTTTTTCCTCTTTTTTTTTAATAATTTTTCAAAAACATTTTTCTCCAGCTTTTTCCTTTTTTCTCCTAAACATTTTTCCCTAGCTTTTGTTGTCCTCAACATTTTTGCCTCGCGACTTTCTTTTTTATTCCTTTTCATTTTCCCTTGCTTTTTTCCTTTTCATATTTTACCATGTTTTGAAAGAAATTGCATTCATTATTTCAGGGTTCAAAATGGGAAACTAATTAGAAACTTTCAACTGACCCTTCAAACAGCAAAGACACAGGTGGAGATAAAGTTAATTATTATTTTCTGTGTGTGTGTGTGTGTGTGTGTGTGTGTGTGTGTGTGTGTGTGTGTGTGCAGGCAGCCCAGGTGGTGCTCATCGCCCTGTTTGAGCTGAACACACCGGAGTTCACCATGCTGCTGGGTGCTCTGCCCAAAACCTTCCAGGATGGGACCACCAAGCTGCTGCACAACCACCTGAGGAACGCCAGCGCCAACAGCGGCATCAGCATGGTAATATACACACACACACATACACACACACACACACACACACATACACATATATTCCACTCATATAACTCCAGATGTTTGAGGGGAGATTTTTGTGGGTTTTTTTGTCGGTTTTCAGGCGTCTCCCAGTAACTCAGCAGGTCGGACGCCTCCGCGGCAGCCCGGCAGCCGCAGCAGCCCGCTGACCTCCCCCACCAACTGCTCCCATGGGGGGCTCTCTCCCAGGTACGCCACAGTCTCCCTCCACGCAGCTCCTCAAACCCACAGTCCCATCCAGATTTATCTAAGTGCTCACCATCACAATCATTTCTTCTGCATCAGAAACTGAGATTATGCCTGTTCTCTAAAAATCTTTCCCGTGACAACTGTGAAGGGCCAAAGCAGCCAAAATGAAAAAACACAGAAATTTATTAATATGCCATTGCATGTTCCAAAAATATAATTACAAGTGATTAATTCAAAGAATTAACATGAATCATTACCTCTCATCTACCTCTTTGTTTTTTATTCTTTATTATTTTTTTAAAAGTAAAATGAGGGAACATGCAAAGATAAAATAATGTAATGTAATAATATGGTAATAAATAATTAAAGTAATACATTTTAAAAGTTGAGAAATGAATTTAAGCACACATAACTAAACCTAAAATTTGATGCAAATAATAATTAAATTAATAAATGCATTAAAAATGGGATTCATTTAAAAATACATTTAAATAGATAAAAATATATTCAAATAAAAAATACAAATAAATAAAAAAAATTATTTAATAAAATAATATATACATTTAAATATAAATTATTAATACATTCAACAATCTGTAATAATTAATGAATAATTAATAATTAATTAATCAATAATTCTGGTTCTTGCAATTGGAGTACTTCTGACGCAAAGTAAAGAACAAATAAAATATAACTTTATAGCTATAGCTATATAAATATATATATAATGTTATTTCCCTTTTGCATTTTCTCCCTATTTCTTTCCCTAAACTTTGTTTCTTTTCAAAGCTTTATTTCTGTTTTAATTGTCTTCTTTATTAATATATTTATTTATTTATTAAACATTTGGTCATGAATACTATTCATACCAGAAATGAATAGGGTAAATGCATTAGAAAATTAAATCATGAATAAATAAATACATTTAAAAAGTCATAAATAAATGTCAAAATACAGTGAAAATAACATGAAGTAAAATAGATAAATAAATAAAAGATTTTATTTAAAAACATTAATTGTAGGGAAAATTTAATTTTAAAAATGCATCAGTT
The DNA here is from genome assembly GCF_026936395.1 of Plectropomus leopardus. Taxonomy (NCBI): domain Eukaryota; kingdom Metazoa; phylum Chordata; class Actinopteri; order Perciformes; family Serranidae; genus Plectropomus; species Plectropomus leopardus. Next base: position 1,269,495 of record NC_142199.1, on the reverse strand, counting down.
AATTTATGCATATGTTTATTTTCAATATAATTTTTGGTGCATTCAATTTTTTTTTTTTTTTTAATCCAAGTAATTTATTTTTGATTTTGGCAGCCTCCATCCTCCACAGATTCACACCTTAAATTATTTTCTGCTACTTACATTTGACAGCGACATCAGAGGTTTACCAGCATGATACTTATTTTCTCACATTTTTATCTTCTCTCTGGGCTGCTCTCCTCCTCCTCCTCCTCCTCCTCCAACTCCTCTCCCTCCGTCTCCTCCTCTTCCTCCCCGGCTGCCTGCAGTCGGCTTTGGAGTTGGAGCGCAGACGGCCTCCCCAAGCTCCCTCCTCCACCCTTCCCCTCCCCTCTTCCTCCACCCCCTGCCCACTCCTCCTTCAAGGCAGTGCGGCGAGCGTACTCACCCAGGTAACCCCCACCCCTCTTCTCCTCTTCCTCCTCTTCTCCTCTTCCTCCTCTTCCTCCTCCTCCTCCTCCTCCCCCCTCTTGTGGGGATTCACAGCACAGCTGCAGTATATGACCTGAAAATAAAGTTAAATGCCACAGTTTATCCCTGTCTTCATGCCTCCGCAATGTTGATAGCCATGGGCGGAGTCATTTTGTTTTCGCGTCGTCCGTCCCTTTTTCTTAACCGTATGTCTTGAGGGAATTTCTTAAAATTTGGCACAAACATCCACTTTGAGATGAAGATGAATCGATTAGATTTTAGTGGTTGAAGTTCAAGGTCACTATCTCTTTGCCTGATGAATTCTTCAGAACAAGATATTTTAGGAAAATCTAGAGGGATTGTCTTCAGATTTGGCACAAACGTTAACTTGGACTCGAGCGAACTGATGAATTTTTGGTGGTCTAAAGTCAAAGCCACTGTGACCTCATCTGTATCATTTATTGAATATAACATCTCAAGAACAGCTCCAAGTAATTTTTGAAAATTTTTCACAAACGTCCAGTTGGACTCATTTGTGATCTAGGGCTGGGTGATATGGCTTTACAATAATATCGCAATATTTTAAGGCTATATCACGTCACACAATATATATCCTGATGTTTTTAAATTTAGTTCAAACTAAAGTTAACAAGAAATATAGCTACAAGAATATTGAAAGAACTGCAGATACATAAAGTTAAATAAAGTAGCCACTTTCATATAATGAAGTTGAATACACAACCGGTATAATGACATCCCATAATACAATACGGTTATAAGGAAGTTCAATAAAGTACTTTGATTCGCAAAATGTGACTAAATAGTCACAGTCTGGGGCTCTGCAAAAGCTCAGCTCTGTGTGTGTCTGTGCGAGGCGGAGAGCTGCAGGAGAGAGCGAGAGAACCAAACGCCTGTGGCTTACAAAAACGAGGTAACAGTTTATGTTCAACGTTCGTGATAAAATCCTTTATTATACCACATGCAGAACAAGCTGCGATACATGGAGTATATTCGATATATCACCCACCTTTATTATGAACTGATCAGAATCAGGTGGTCAAAGGTCACAGTAACTTCCAGTCTGTCTCATTCTCATGAACATGAAATGTCAAGAAGACTTAGAGGGAGTTTTCTCAAATATGGCACAAACGTCCACGCAGACTCAGGAATTTAGTGGTCTAAGGTCAACGTGAGCTCACAAAACACGTTTGTCGTGCTGTGAAACCTCTAAAACTCACCAACATCTGCTGAGATCTCTGCTGCAGCAATTTGTGCCTCCATCTGCTCAAACCTCACCATCCATTCGCTTAGTTTTTAACACTCTCGGGTGAGAAAATGTGTCATCGGCGTCTCCGTGCTCGACTTGCCTGTCTGTCTCCACTTTCGTCCACATGCACGGCTTTGCACGTGCACAGTGCTGCACAGAGAGAGAGGACTTCAGTGCTCAAACTCTAACTGCTGCCTCGTCATAGTTATTGATTTTTTTATTTCCTTTTTGGAACATTTGGGACCAAGAAATGAAGCAAAAAATTATATTTTATTTTATTTATTTATTTATTTTTTTTTACACGTGGGTCCAAGAAATTAAACAAAAAAATGTTTTTATTTATTTATTTAATTTATTTATTTTTTTTTAACATTTGGGACCAATAATTGAAACGAAAATTAAACAATTCCAAAATATCATTTTGGTGAATGTCTAAGAAAGTCAACCTGGGTGCAAAGTTTTATCTGGAGTCTTCAGGGTTTTTTGCAAAAACTAAAGTCCCACATCATCACATCCTGTTTCCATTGGTGTGTCTCTTATAATGAATGAGGTTCGGTGTACTTTTTAATTTTCCTTTCAGAAACAGAAATGAAAGAAAAAATCAAATCATCTTTTTAAATTTCATTTAAAAATCCAAAAATAAAAAAAAGCAAGTTGTGGGGTCAGAAATTGAATACTGCTGTACAGAGTAGAAATGAAATGTCACCTTACAAAAAATAATTAATTATTTTTTTTCTTTTTATTTTTAACTTGTTTTTTTCATTTTCTGAAACTACCAAGTTGTCCTGGATAAAAAAAAAAAATAAAAATCCAAGTATTGTAGGAAGAGAGGCAAAGAGTGAAGGTTTAAATAGTTGTTTAGAAGTAACACTATCATGTAAAAACCAGGTCATCTACAGAAACCTCTGAGTGTCTGTCGAGTACGAGGTTTTTCTGCAAGGTGTGTTAGAGGACAGCGCCAAAAATTGAATTTTGTTTTGTGGATGAGACAAAAACACAATTTGCACTCCTCCTTTTAAAGGAGAAAAAGGATTTTAAAAAAATAGCATTTCTATCTCTATCTATCTGTATATTCCATTTCTGACCCCCAAAACTAAAAATGGCTTGTTTTTCATTTTTAGATTTTGAAATGAAAATCAAAAATTAATTAATTATTGAATTTATTTATTCATTCATTTATCTGTTTATGTATTAATTATTGTAATTATCTGTTTATCTATTTATTGATTGACGTATTTATTTTTTCATTTCCGTTTGTAAAAGTAAAATTCAAAGACCAAAAAGTGCGCTGACCATCCGACCCTCATGAGTTTGTTCCCGCTGTCTCAGCATGCTGGAGTTCGACAGCGAGAACCTGAACTCGGAGGAGATCTACAGCTCTCTGCGTGGCGTCACCGAGGCCATCCAGAACTTCAGCTTCCGCAGCCAGGAGGACCTGATGGAGCCGCTGAGGCGAGACGGCAAGAGGGACGCCATGGTGAGGACAACCGGGGATTATTTTCACGATCAGTTTGACTCATTAATTACCTGTTCAGTAGAAGTTTTTTTGTTTTGTCCGACCTGTCGGGATGGGGATGGAAAGCTGGTTCTAATGAAAATCTATAACGTTTGAGCTTATTAATTAATAGAAGAAATGAAAAAGAAAGTAAAATACACACAAACAAGGAAAACACAACCTGGAAAAAGGGCTCGAAAATTTTGTAACATAATTTGATATTATTTAATTAACATATGCCAATGTTAAATACAGTTTTGTTTTTCTAGCGTTTTCTTTTTTCCATGAACTTAAAAAAATAAAATTCTAAATCTAGTAATTTCTTGCAATTCGTGTCACATGTCTTATTGTGTTGATAAGTGCTTCATGTTTTCAAAAGAAATCGTTGAAAGGTTTAAATTCTTGTGAAAGGCGTCTGAAAGCAGCACAAGAACAGTGATGCCGCTCCAGGGTTCAAAGGGTTAATCAAAGAGTTAATTAGTTAATGTGTCACTGTCCTGTCTCTTATCACGTGTGTTATGATGTCTTTTCCAGTCTGGAGTCGGGGCGTCCTCAGACTCCGACCCTCGGCCCGGCGGCGACGTGGTGGGAGGAGGACGCACCGCCCTGGACAACAAGACGTCGCTGCTGAACACGCCTTCGCCGCGCTCCTTCGCCGGCCCGCGTTTCAGAGACTACAACCCCTACAACTACACGGACAGCATCAGCACGCTGGACAAAGCCGCGCTGAAGGAGGCGTTGTACGAGGACGCCGTGGAGCAGCTGCGAGACGGTGAGACATCGGGTCACTCCTGAGCTCAGAGGTCGTTCTCACGTTGGTGTTTGTCATCTTTAAAATTGAACGTTTTCTCTGCAGGCAGCAGACAAGAAAGTGTCGAGAACAAGATCATGAACCCCAAAAGCTTCCCTGGTAAAGACCGAGTCCTTTCCTACAGCACGACGTCTGATTTACAGCAACTTCAGCTAATCGCTAACAGATAACAGTCAGAAAACGTCTTGAGAGACAAAAACGAAACTTTCAACAGGCAGAGAAAGTAATCTATTACATATGCAGGAGCTGCATCAAACAAAAGATTTATGAAGCTTCTCTCCAGGAGACAAAATACCAAAAAGTCCACTCAGCTGATTGAAGGCTCATTCGCATGAACTTGATCCCAAAAAGGCCTCGAGGGAATTTCGTCAGATTTGGCACAAACATCCACTTGGACTTGAACTGTTTAGTTTTTGGTGGTCAAAAGTCAAGGTGAATGCAGTATCTCAATCCGTCAAAATTCATAGCACAAACATCCACTTGAACTCAACAATAAGCTTAAATTTTGGTGGTCAAAGGTCACTGTGACCCTGCTTGTCTCATTTTATCATAAACGCGATATATCTAAAACACCTTACGGTAATTTCTTCAAGTTTGGCTCAAACATCCACTTAGCGTCAAAGATAGAACTATTTAGATTTGGTGGTCAAAGGTCGTGCTCACTATGACCTTATCTGTCTTATCCTTGTGAAAGATATCTCAAGAACAGCTAGAAGGAAAGTTTTCAGATTTTGGCACAAACGTCCACTTGAACTATTTTTCATATGGTGGTCTCAAGTCAAAGGTGATGGTGACTTTGCTTCTATCTGATTCTCATGAGTTATATTTTTAATTGTAGATTTTTCCCACAGTCTCAGCAGCTCTTAACAAATGTTGTTTTTGTTCAATTTTAACCCAAACAACACACGCTTTATTTGATATCTGCTGTTTGTCCTGCAGCGGGCCCCGTCGAGCAGCTGCAGCTGGTCGGGGAGCTGCTGAAGGAGCTCTCCCAGGGCCAGGCCGGGGACCGGGGCCCCGAGGAGCGGCGGGGGACCCTGCTGGAGCTGCTCAAAGTGGCCCGGGAGGACAGCCTGGTGGTGTGGGAGGAGCACTTCAAGACCATGCTGCTGCTGCTGCTGGAGACGCTCGGAGACAAAGACGTAAGGCCCCGAAATCCCCTCTGACCCCTGTGAAACACTTAAGTAGCTTCAGCCTCGCTGAAAACTTAAAACGGACTCTTCTGTCTCAGCACACGATCCGGGCGCTGGCCCTGCGAGTCCTGAAGGAGATCCTGAGGAACCAGCCGGCCCGCTTCAAGAACTACGCCGAGCTCACGATCATGAAGACGCTGGAGGCTCACAAAGACTCGCACAAGGAGGTGAGGAGCACGCGAGCGTTTTTAGTCTCATTAAAGGAGTCAGAGTCTGTCAGGAATGCTGGGATTTAGAGTTCAATGGATGCACTCAATCTTTTCCTAAAGGGACTTTGTAAGACCTGCAAAGGTAATACAGATCTTCAGCTCGCAATGGAATAATCCCACAAGCATAACACGAAATTTCTTGCAAATGTCCAAAAAAGACATCTATGTGACGTCCAGAAAAGACGCCTATATTCCCTGAATAGTGAACACAAAAACTCCAATTTTGTGTAAAATGATGATTTAGACGAATTTTGAGCAGATTGTTTCCTGTCAATACAACATCAGAGATGAGTTTTTGTGATATTTTTAGGAAACGTTTATACAATTATACATTTTGTTTGTTTATTTTGCTTTTTGGAACCAGTACCCCCCTCCCAAAAAACCACCCCTGATCCAAACACCCCCACACACACACCTCAAATCCCAGAAAGTAATAAGAACAACAATACAAAAGTAAATAAATGAATACATAATAGAGACTATTATTATAGAGACTGTAATTTTTTTCATGGAAAAGTAGATGATTAATACGTACGAGAAGTGTGTAACGTGACGCTCTCTGTGGTCGCTGCAGGTGGTGCGTGCGGCGGAGGAGGCGGCGTCCACGCTGGCAGCCTCCATCCACCCGGAGCAGTGCATCAAGGTCCTCTGTCCCATCGTGCAGACGGCGGACTACCCCATCAACCTGGCCGCCATCAAGATGCAGACGAGGGCCATCGAGCGCATCGCCAAGGAGCCGCTGCACCAGCTGCTGTCTGACATCATCCCCGGGCTCCTGCAGGTCAGACCGCCGTGCTCGCCGCTCACTTTCTCAGGCTTTTCCTCACAGACTCGGCGTTTGACTCGCTGTGCTGTTTCAGGGCTACGACAACACGGAGAGCAGCGTGAGGAAGGCCAGCGTCTTCTGCCTCGTGGCCATCTACGCCGTCATCGGAGAGGAGCTCAAGCCGTACCTGGCTCAGCTGACCGGCAGCAAGGTGAGCTCACTTCCTGTCTCGCAGCGCTCAGAGAGCATCAAGCTGCACGTTTATTTCAGATTTTAGAGATTTTTATAGAGAAACTGCAAAATTGAACTGTGTAAGTAAGTGTGGAGGACAAAAACAGTGGCACACATATCAATTAATAAATCAGTTTATAAAAAGGAAGTCATTCAATTTTGCAAGACACATAAATACAGAAAGAAATGTAAATGCAGTTGTAGGAAAACATAAAAATAAATTTAAGGTATTTATCCATTTTATTTATTTTTTATTTTTTTTTACATTTATTGCAGTATTTGTTTCATACATTAATTTATTTATTCCTGTATTTATTTATTAAGTCCAATCTTTATATATACATTTGTATGTATTTCTTTATATTTCTATATTTTTATTATTTATTTATTTGTGCACCTATTGTTGATTGATTTATTCACATTTATTCTGACACCTATTTATTTATTTCTGCATTTATTTATTCTTTTATTTTTTATTTCTTTATTCTTGTTTTGTTATTTTTTTCTGTTCAGTTCTGTTTTCGGTCTGCAGATGGGCGGGCCTTATTCATTTATGTATTTATTCCCATATTTCTTTTAATATTTCTGTGTCTATTTATGTATATTTATATCGTTATTTGATTTTTTTTTGTTATTTTTTTTCTCAAAATTAAAACCAATCCGTCATGCTCTGATCTCTAAATTGCGGTTTGGATGGACTCTGATGAAAACTGGTGCTGTTTTCCCTCCGACAGATGAAGCTGCTCAACCTGTACATCAAGCGGGCGCAGACCTCCACCAGCAACAGCAGCAGCTCCTCCGACATCTCCTCCTACTGACGGCGCCCCGCTCCGCTCCGCCCGCCGTCTCTCTCCGCGGTCATTTAGGCGCCGAAACTCTCCACATCCAAAATCTCCTCCTTCATTCCTGCAGCTGCCGAGGATTTTGTCTTCTAGTTTTTCCTCCTCACACACTAAAGGTAGAGTCATGAGCCTTAAAATCTTCCATCGGAGCACAAACCTCCTCCTCCTCCTCCTCCTCCTCCTCCTCCTCCTCCTCCTCCTCCTCCTCCTCCTCCTCCTCCCGAAATATTTCTGAACGTTGTTTCACACCTGGAGGCGAGTCTTTTCGGGAAACCATCAGTATTTTTATTAGTTTTTAGTAATCCTCGTCTTCAGACTGTCTCTGTTGCTTTGACACATCAAACCTTATCGTGTTCTGAATGTAAAGAGCTTCGAGCGGACGTTTCTCCTCCCTGAACTGCTGCCGCCTCGCCGGGACCCCGGGGGGAGCCCTCCGAAGGGAGGTCGGGATCAAGTTTGAGCCGTACGGAGCAGTTAGAGAAGGCGGCACTTTGGTTTTTAAAAAGGGTCCATCTGAAGATTAATATGTCCAAAATAACGAGCTTTCATTATTCAGATTTCACTACAACTGAAGAACAAATCACTTTAATATAAAATATGTTAGCTTTAAAAAAAGATTTAAAAAGAAATTATTCAATCAATGTTACTTTATAATAATCATTTGGCTGGCCAATGATTTTACAGTGGTTTTATTTTTGGGCCCAGCCAGCAGCGGAAAGTCTCGGCTGTTTGTGATTTCTTTCAAAAACACGTGACGAAGGCCCAAAAAATTAGCAAGAAATTCAGAAAAGTTGCAAGAAAATGAGCAAAAACTGAGCAAAAACAGGGTTCCTGCAAATCAACGAAAAAAACTTCAAATGCATTGAAATAATGAATCGAAAAATAAGGCCTTAGTTCGTATTAAAAGTCTTAAATCAATATTTCAGGTCTTAGTTATTGATGTTGTTGTTTTTCCAGCTCCTACATTTTGGTGATTGTAAAATTGGTCTGAATTTGAATTCTAATCGGCATTAAAATGCGATTTTCTTGTCAATTTTTATTATTATTTCTTGCAATTCGCAGGACTTTTTTTCCAAATGTAATTTTACTTTTTATCCCATGTTTTTGAAAGAAATCAAAGAAAAAACTTTGCTGACATTTGAAGGGTTGAAATGCTTTTGAAGGGTTAAAGAAGAACAAATCATTTTTCACGTGTAATAAGAGCTGAATTTTTTCTGTGACAATCATCAGTTGAATTTCCATTAACAAATCTAATAATCCGCCTTAAGATATATAATGTTAATGATACATATTAACAACAAAAGTCAACACAAACAAACAACTCAGCTAACAAACAATAATAACAATTATTAATAATTTAAATTTAATAATTTAAAATAAATTAAAAAAAAAGAATACAGGATGATCAGATTTTAAAATGTGGTCTTCTTTTTACTTGATTTTTGTTTTACTTCATTTCATTTTATTTCTTTTTACTATCGTTTTTTAAATTCTTATTATTTTTTGTAGATGTTGAAAGTAAAAGTCCAAAAGTAATTTAAAATCTAATCAAATCATCCTAAATATAGTCACTAACTCTATATAAATGTGAGATTAAAAGACAGCTGTTAAATTATTAAAATATAAAAATATTTTACTGGAAAAAGAAAAAAAGTAGTTTTAAAATGCGTTATATTTGTAAATGCAGAAAAAAACCCTCAATTTATGTTTATTTGATTTAAAATTGATTGAAATTTTAAAAAATCAACTGATGAGTGTCACATGGACTTCATTTTTATATATTTAAAATCATGCAGTGGATTTTTAGTTGCCCAGCGTAGAAATCTGTTTATTAATGATTTTTAGGAAAATAAAACCACTGAGAGACGGCCGTGATGTTCCTGTCCGCCGTCTCAGAGCGACGTGAAGCTGAGGTCGTGCTCAAACTGGGAGTTTATTGGTTTGGACGTCTTACAGGCTGTCGAGTCGACACTGCTGTGATCTGTCGAGTTTCATTCCAAAATACTGTAATATATCCTAAATGTTACATATTACGCTTGAAAAATCATCTAACGGTCAAAATCGAGGTCTCAAAAATGGTGTCGGTGTCGCTGTGGACGATGTGTTCTTGTTTTAAAGAGACGGGAAGAAACTCCTCTGTTGTTCCTAAATTGAATGTAAATCACTTCGACCTTTAAAATGTGAAATGTTTTAGCAAATGTGCGATTTGTATGGAGGACGAAGAATGACACAAGTATCATAAATACATAACTGCATTAAGAAAAAGGAATGAATAAATACGGAAATAAATAAAGACATACAGGGATAAATAAAACCCATAAAAGAATAATCAAATTTGTAAATCAATGCAAAAATACAGAATAAATAAGGCATAACTATACAAAAATTAAAAACATAAATAATGTATAATTAATAAAAACAAAAAGACAAAAAAATCATAAATAAATGAAAAACTAAAAGATAATTAATTTATTATTATTTAACAGGACATAAATAAATTATTTTTTTTCTACTACATTTATTTATTTATATATTTCTGTTTCTTGCAGTTATGTATGTATGCATTTATTTATTAATTTACTTACATACTTATTTAAGTATTTTTATTAATTTCTGGGTTTTTTTTTCTTTTTTTTGCATTTACTTATTTACTCAATGAATGAATGTATTTTAATAAAATACAACAAATAATAAATCTGGAAAAAATTAAATAACAAGAATAAGTAACTTTTTAAAAACACTAAATAAATAAATGCATACATAGATATAAAAATACAAAATAATGAATTTAAAAATAAATAGAAAAATACAAAATAAATGCATAAATAAATAAAAAACAATACATTTTCAAGTAAATGTTTTTTTTAAAATAAATATGGAAATAATTAAGTGCATAAGTTAATTATTTAATCAATAAAAAAATGAAACAGGACATAAATAAATAACTTTTATTTATTTCCTTATTTTTCTACAATTAAATGTATTAATGCATTTATTTAGGTATTTCTTTAACTATTTCTTCTTATCATGAATTTATTTATACATTTATTTATTTAATAATATTACTGTCATTCTTGGTCCTCCGTAAAACCTAAATCAGACAGAAAGACTGACAATCTGAATGATTTGATGCTCCTAAAAGCGAACAGATGAATTGTAAAAGTGCCAGAGTGACTTCAAAAAAAAAAAGGAAAAGCCGACGAAAGAAAGAGAGCGTTTGATCTTCGGACATTAGCAATAAACTCTGAGAAATCCAGCGTGGATTTTCACGTCGAAGCACTGTAAAAATTTCCATGGTGTTCCTCCTGTGAGACGCTCTCGCTGGTCAATGTACAGAAGTGTCGCGTTTTTTTAAAAGTGCACCTATAACGAAATGTTACTGCTGCTTATTATAACACTAACTAACGCGCCTAACCACTCCTGTGTGTGTGTGTGTGTGTGTGTGTGTGTGTGTGTGTGTGTGTGTGTGTGTGTGTGTGTGTGTGTGTGTGTGTGTGTGTGTTTGAACAAAACTCACTGACTGAAATATTTAAATTTCCTCCGACTGGTCGAGTTCAAACAAACGCTGCAGAGGAGGTTTAAGTCGTACTGAAAGAAGAAGTTTTTGGGAAAAATTTTGAAAAAAATATTGATGCCACTCTCTTGTTTGCTGTATCTGCAGAGGCCCTGTGATGCAATATCATCACAAACGCTGTTATGATTTTAAACATATTGAAATATTTTTTGTGATTTATCACCTTTTTTCAACATCAAAATATGTCCCCCAAAAGAAAAACCATTTTCGGTTTGTTCAACTCAATTAAGTCGATTCTGCTGCGCCAAAATGTATCTAATGGACTGATTTAATTTTAATTTTTTATCATTTAACAGGCTACCAAAGGTTTAACTTTTATTTGAAATCGTAACCATTCATATAATAAAAGTACTGATATTTGACGCTGTGCATCAGTATAATATTTTATTTAATATTGCAACATATTTTGATTTATTACCTTTCAAAAATAGCTTTTTTTATTGGCTGTTTATGCTGAGCAGCTCCGTATTTATCGTGCAGACATGCAACCAAATCGCCTGAGAAATGTTGCCGTCGTACGTTTCTGCAAACCGCAGATACGTTAGGTTTGCATGTTGATGAAACTTTACGTTTAAATAACGCTGAGGTTAAAGTGTGGTTAGGTTTAAGCATAAAAACCATTTGGTCATGATTAAGAAAAAAACACATTTTGTGGCACTAACGCAGAGAAATCTCACTAAAAAAACATCCTTTTTCTTTGACACTAATGCAGCGAAATCTCTCTAAAAAACAAACACTTTTTATTGCACTAAAGTGCAAAGTTTGGGTTAAAACCTCCACTTTTAGTGGCACTAATGCTGCAAAATCTTGGATAAAAAAACAAACAACATCTTTTGTGGCACTGACGTAGAAAAATCTTGGTAAAAATCAACCACTTTTTGTGGCACCAATGTGCAAAATTTAGGTAAAAAACAGCCACTTTCTGTGACACTAACGCAGTGAATTATCACTAAAAAAACAGCCACTTTTTGGCACTAATGCACAAAATCTTGATTAGAAAACTTTTCGTGGCAAAAACGTCTCACATCTGTGTTTTGCAGAAACGTACAAACAAACAAACACTTTCTCGTGGCGAGCGGGCTGAAACATGCGAGTGGCGTCGATCTGAGCGTCAGTATGAAAAGTGATTCTTAAAAAGATGAAAAGTGTCTTCGTGCCGACGCCGGAAAGTGACGGATGCTGTCGCTGAACATTTCCAGGCCTTATTTCCTCTCCTCAAACACTCAGACTGTTAGACGTTCTGCGCGGCGGCCCGCTGTCGGCCACGCGGCGAGTTTGACCTCTGGACTGAATGTTGAAGTCGTCCTCTGACGCGTCGTCCTCTGACGCATCGTCCTCTGACGCGTCGTCCTCTGACCCGTCGTCCTCTGACGCGTCGTCCTCTGTCCCGTCGTCCTTTGTCCCGTCGTCCTCTGACCCGTCGTCCTCTGACCCGTCGTCCTCTGACCCGTCGTCCTCTGTCCCGTCGTCCTCTGACCCGTCGTCCTCTGACCCGTCGTCCTCTGTCCCGTCGTCCTCTGTCCCGTCGTCCTTTGACCCTTCGTCCTCTGACCCGTCGTCCTCTGTCCCGTCGTCCTCTGACCCGTCGTCCTCTGACGCGTCCCCTCCCTTCACTCTGTACAGCGTGATCTAAAACTACGACTTCAAACTGCGTCTGCATGCGCGCCTCTCCGGGAATCCGTCGTTAATTTGACCACATTTGAAGGCGTCTTTTGATTTGCGTGCCTTTGGGTGAAGGACACTAACCGTACTAACACTGCGACTCGCCGCTGACGTCTCGGACGCGGCGGCGGTGTGAGCGAGCTCTCAGTGCATGGCTCCGTTTGTTTTCAGTTGATGAGTTTTACTTCCTGCTCTGCAGTATTTATGTTCTCCTGGCTGTGTACATATTTACATGTTGGGTTCTCTTTCACCTGTCATAGAACTTTACAGAACTTGAAATAAACTATCAGACTTGTACTTCGTCGTTCTTTATGATCACGTTTTATTCATGTTGTCTGTTCTCCATCTTTGACCACAGTTACACTTTTATACTTGTGTACTTTAACCCTTTATTTATCAATCAATCAGTCAATCAATCAGACTTCATTTGTATCGCACTTTTCAAACACACACACACACGCACACAAACACATAAATAAAAACAAGACTTTATGATTAAATAAAGCGCTAATAAATAAAAGTACTCATTAATACCAGAAACTGAGGAAATGCTACCATAAGTGAGGAAACACCAGAGGCAGAATAAAATCTGTGAATAGAAAGAAAATAAATAAATAAACAATTAAATAAAATGATAAGTCATAATAAAAGAAACGAGTAAAATACTCAAACTGTAAATAAGACGTAAGTGTATGAAGTAGTCTATTACAAATTAAGATGTTTTCACACAAACCAAAAATAAGAAAATATACAAGTGCAGCTTAAACAGTCAATTAATTAGAAAATTAAAGTAAAACATTAAAATAAGTAAATTAAATTAAATTTATTGATAATTAAGTAAAATAATATTATAAAATTAATGATTAGAATTTACCTACTTTATGATTCTTTAGAGACTTTAAACGTTATCAATTAAAAAAATAAAAAATAAAAATTATAGGTGCAGCCTCCAGGAGGCGGCAGTGAGCGCGGTTGTTGGATCGTAGAAGAAGAAGGAGCAGCGCACCTGATAAGTGATCACGTGACTGGGCAGAAGTTCAAGTAAACAGAGAAGAAGAAAAACCCTCCACAGAGAACGGCAGCAGACCACCGGCTCCTCTCCGCGGACCCCCGGAGCCCGCGGGGAGAAGCTTCTTACCGGTGAGTTGGTCTTCAGCGTACCGGCAGCTAGCAGCCGCTAACATAAGCTAACGTCAGCTGCTAACATAACGTTAGCCGCTAACTAACTTTAGCCGCCGCTAACGTTAGCTGCTAACGTAACGTCAGCGGCTAACTTTAGCTGCTAACGTTAGCCGCTAACTGAACGTTAGCCGCCAATGTAGTTAGCCGCTAACATCAGCGAACGTTAGCCGCTAATGTAATGACAGCCGCTAACATCAGCTAACGTTAGCCGCTAATGTAATGACAGCCGCTAACATCAGCTAACGTTAGCCGCTAATGTAATGACAGCCGCTAACATCAGCTAACGTTAGCCGCTAATGTAATGACAGCCGCTAACATCAGCGAACGTTAGCCGCTAATGTAATGACAGCCGCTAACATCAGCGAACGTTAGCCGCTAATGTAATGACAGCCGCTAACATCAGCGAACGTTAGCCGCTGACGTAACGTTAGCGGCTGACGTAACAACAGCCGCGAGCTCACCAAAGCTTTAATACGATCTACCGGCAGGTTTTATTTGACATTTATCCAACAGGTGATCCAGGTGAGTTTCTGACATCCTGAACTGAGCAGAGGACTCTAACCAATCAGAGTCCGCGTTCAGGCCGGCGAAAAAGTCCCGCCATTTTCACCAAAAAACAAAACCGCTTAAACATGGAGTCTGGTGCGACATAACACGATGTGTGTTTGTGTGTTTGTGTGTTTGTGTTTCTCCTCAAACTTTATCTTTTTTTCTTCTGCTCAAAGTAAAGAAGGCAGACTGGCTGCCAGTTATAGTCTTATTATGAACCGCAGACTTTGTTTAAATTATTTTTGTCATGAGTGTCATTATCAGCACTTAAATCAATACAAATCTTTGAACATAAAAATGATTCATCAATCAGTTGAATGTAAATTTTAGCACTTTTTATTCAGGAGGCGCAAAGTTTTTATTCCTACTTATTTGTTTACTTGGTTATTTATGTGTCTGTGGTGGTAATGGTACCGCGTGATTTGAAGGATTTTATCGCATTTAATGTGAAATTAAAATCATCCTGATTATAAATCTATAGTGATAGCCAGATCAGTTACCATGGTGATTTTACCACATCAGTTACCATGGTGATCCAGTCAAGTCACCTTTGTAGTACAACTCGACATATTTTTCTTGAAATATTCTGACTGTATTCTCATAAATCAACAGCAGATGGTGCTGTTGACTTTCTTTGCTGCCGCACAGAATTATTGATGACTGATTATACTGATCGGTTCAGTTGAGGAGCTTATTTAAGGCTTTCAGTTTAATTTTCTGAATCTGTTTTTTTTTCAGGGTTTTTTTGTTGAAAGCTGTTGGATGACACTTTGTTGCTGCGGGGATCGAACCTGTGACGGATCAGCTGCCTGCAGGTACAGACACACACAAACTTTATCTCACCAGAACGTCACATCAGCGTCTCCCTTATTAATGACTTCAGAGGGAAAAAATAAAATAATAAAATAAGATGAAAAGGATGAAAACACATTTTCAGTCTCTTTGGAGTTGGTATGAAAATGAATAAAATATGATTTAAAAATGTGCGCAGAAATATAAAAATAAGCATTTTGTTAACACTTTCTAAAATCAGGTTCATAAGAAAGCTGAACTTTGACCTCAGTTTCTCTGTTTGCTTATTTTGAGCTTTAAAGAAAAAAAATAAGGTTTTCTAATTGTTGTCAAACAAAGAAAAATACGGCTTTAATTGCTATTAACACGTCTTCAATCCTTCTGATAAAAGTCTTAAAAAATACAAAGAAACAGGATTTATTATTTTTCTCTTTTTTTTCCATTTGAAGTGGCATTAAAAATCTTTTAATGGTTGGTAACTTTAATTAATATTTCCTGAATGTGCCTTGCATTTAAGTCACTAAAACGTCTCGTTTTATTGTACAAAATTATTTGGGGGGCCCCAGGCTCCTCTGGGCCCCAGGCTCCTCTGGGCCCCATGGCTCTGGTTTACAGGCTCCTCTGGGCCCCAGGCTCCTCTGGGCCCCAGGCTCCTCTGGGCCCCAGGCTCCTCTGGGCCCCATGGCTCTGGTTTACAGGCTCCTCTGGGCCCCAGGCTCCTCTGGGCCCCAGGCTCCTCTGGGCCCCAGGCTCCTCTGGGCCCCAGGCTCCTCTGGGCCCCAGGCTCCTCTGGGCCCCAGGCTCCTCTGGGCCCCAGGCTCCTCTGGGCCCCATGGCTCTGGTTTACAGGCTCCTCTGTGGCTCCGTATGAATGTTTAAGCTGTCCCCTGGATCACTGGCTCCTAATGGTGCGTTTGATTCGTGGATCAGAGCGTGGCGTGGGGACGGGCACGTCGCCGTCACACCTTTCAAACAGCCCCGATAGCGTCTCTCAGCGGTGGCCGCGCGTGTGTGCCGAGGCCCGCCTGTGTCATCAGTATGCACACGCTGTGGAAAATTAATTTCATTAACACCCCCCCCTCCCCCCTCGCTCCACCGCTGCCACCACCTCCAGCCGGCGCCGCCTCCTGTTTAAAGGCCCTCATAGTGTATGATTAGCGCGCGTTTCCCCAACCTGGCTGGGAGTGGCGGCGAGGTCGGGAGGTCGCGCAAATGAAAGAGAACAACTTCATTGTGAGATGACTGGCCCATAAATCATCGGGCGTTTTCTATAAATCACGGCAGATGGCGGGGAGTGAGCCGAGGCTCATGGGAGCTCGCTGCCGCCCCCGTGCATGATGGGAAGGGCCGGGCTGAGCTGCGGCGGAGGCTGGCAGAAGCGCGGGGTCACTTCCAGTTTGCGCAAGACGTGAGGCACGGTGGAGGCGGGCCAGATCCTCACCTGATGAGATTCAGACCCCGGAGGTCCACGTGCTGCTCCTCGCCACGCTGCCCTCCGTTTAACACCTGCTTAATATGGAGACGACTTCATCCCCTCGCCGTCCCCGCGCTGCGCCGAGACCTGTCAGGCTGACACCGACCGTCCGCCCAGGAGGAGGCGGTGGTGGGGGGGCGCTCACACCTTCATTATTCATCATGATTATTTAACAGAGCAGGATTCACCTGCACTGCAGCCCGCCGCCGCCGCCACCGCTGCAACGTGGAGCCTCTCAGACCTGACTCGAGTCTCTACATCAGGAGGAGTTACTATGACGATCGTTGGTCTTAAATTTAGTAATTAATATTAAAAAATGTCTTAAAATGTCTGGAGTTGTTGGAGGGGAGGCACCGAATCTGATGTGAGGACGAATAAGCGTCACACAGGAAGTCAATTAGGACGAGACACTGTTGTTAAAGTGTCAGAGACCTCAAAGAGACAAAAACAACTGCAAAGAAACGTAAAATAATTACAAATAAACACTAGAGGAAACACAAAGCAACATAAAATGACAGCAAAGACACTCAAACTGACTTTAAAGATGCACAAAACACCCACAAAGACACTCAAAATAATATGAAATAAACAAACAAAAAAAAACTACAGAGACACAAAATGACTAAAAACAAAACAACAAATGTCTTCAAAAAGACACAAATAAACCACAAATAAAAACAAGACAACTACAAACAGACAAATGAATTAAAGAGACAGAAAATGTGTCCCAGGAGACAAAAAGGAAAAATAAGCAACCTCAAATAAAAACAACACAACTACAGAGACAACAAATCAGCCACAAAGAATAACGTTATTATTATAATTTATATTATTTAGTCTGATGCAGACGTTTGCACATCAGCAGGAAGGTAAAAGCACTTTTCTGTTGATTTAAATGCACTAAAAAACAATCCTGTCGCTAAAATCAGTGAATAAATAATTATCATTTTGGCCGCAATCACGCAGCTGAAATCACAGAACACTCCTTTAGTTTTTACTTTCAACTTTCCAAATCACATCGTTTCTGGCACACAGGATATTTACATTTTACATTAAATATCAATAAAGGAAATAATTTCATGAAAGATACTGTCAGGAAAAAGAAAAACAAGCAAAATATCAGTCACATCTAAAAAAAACATGAATAAAAAATATGTCCAGATTATATTTGAAATGAGCTCCATAGAAACCTGAATGTGTTGTCAAAAGAGACGGCAGGTGTGTGTTGGTGTGTATCGTTGTGTGTTTCCTGTGAAGTCGTTCCTCTCGGGGCCAGCGGAGGGAGCCGCTGAGCCTCAGAGCCGCTGACCGTCACACTGACGTGCTGCAGCCTTCTTCCTCGCTCAAACAGGAAGTTAACGAGGACCACAGACGGCAGGTAGAGCGTCCCGCAGGGACAGGTCGTCTGTCAGCCGGGCACCGGTCTGTTATTGTGGTCCAACTGGTCTAAGTGGTGTTACTACACTTCCCAGAATCCACCTGTGAGTTAAAACTGCAGTGAGACAAAAAGTAACATTCAAGAGACAAAAACAACTGCAGAGGGACATTAAATGTCTACAGAGGGACATGAAAAACCCACACAGAGACACAAAATTACCTTAAAAAGATACAAAACAACCACAAAAAGACAAAATAACATTTAAGAGACAGAAATACAATTAAAAGAGACACAAAATGATCTCAAAGAAACACAAAACAACTACAGAGGAAAAATAAAAGATAAACGTTTCTATGTGTTATTCTGTAGTTTTGCTTGATGTTTTTTCAGTTAAAAAAAGTCTTTGCCGGTAAAAACTGGATTTAAAGTCGTGTCCAAGTCGTCAGACTCGTCTCTCCGTCCTGAGATACGGCGACGCGAGGCGACGCGAGGCGACGCAGCAGTCGTCAGTACAAAAGAAAATTCGATTTTTTAAAAAATTTTTCATCCCATCAGTTTTCAGATAATGTTCTTGTACTTTTTTACTTATTTCTTGCTGGTTTTTTGGTCATTAAAATAGATATTTTTCCAATAATCCTCCACCTGTTTTAGAATTCATTTTTGGAAAAAGGAGATCTGTCACCAGTCGGTGTGTATTTTCGGGTTTAAAGTTGTCGTAGAAACGATGTCTGCAGTAAATCGGGGTTAACGGGGAGTTTCCCTCTGCTGCGCTGCACTTAAAAGCTGCTGAGCCCTTTTAGCATTTTTAAATGTAATGTTATTTCTAAATGTAATTTCTGACATTTTTCTCTATTTTTCTATGCTTCTTATTATCCTCCACTTTTTAGAAAATTATATTTTCAAATTTAAAATTGTTATGAATATAACTTTTAGGACATATTTTTTTCTGATTTGTTTTATGTTTTTTCAATAATCTTCCACCTTTTAAAAAATGAATTTTTATGTATTTTCATATATATATCAATATAAAGTTATTATAAATATAATTTTCAGGACATTTGTGCTATGGCCGAATCCAGAGGAATAACAAATCCCAGGTGAGTCTTTATAAATATAAAAAATTAATAAAATACAGCACATTAATACAACAGCGAATGGACATGGACACCATGGACAATAAAACAAGTTAAAAACACCAGAACCCCCCCAGATAAAACCAGACGGGGAAATAAACAAGCCTTGAAAACACTAAACGACTGAAACCTAAAACTAAAAATCAGAGGGTCCATTTTTCAGAGTAATTTAAGTCATCTTTTTTAAGCATCTATTTCTTTTCTTTGCTGAGCTCCTGTCATGTGACGCGTGTCATCATGTCATGATGGCGTCAGGAGGATCTGCGGGGGGCCAAGGGCGTCGGGAGCTTTTCAAGGTGGACTGCGGCGCTAACAAGCCGACGCTGGGCCTCTGTCAAGCCCCCCCGACACCCTGCAGCCCAAACTCAGGGCATTAATGCAAATTATGCTCTGATAATTTAATAACTGCGCCGGCTTGATCTGTCCTTTTTATTACAATTATCATCAGGCGGGGGGTTGCGTTCCATCATCAGAAAATAAACACCATCGATCATGCTTGTGATGATTAGCCGCTGACAGGCCGCGCGGCGCTCTGCATAAATGTGGCGAGCTGGAGAGGAGAGCGGGGGCTGTGTTTTCTGTACACTTTGGCTCCACGTCGGGGTCATTAACCCGCTCTGATAATCGCAGCGAGGCTCCCTCTATGTTCTGTGAGGATTACGTCAGGGGAGACCGACTCAAGCTCAAAACTCGGAGCCAAGACATGCAGCCGCCGCCTGTTAAGTCCGGCCAGAAAAAAGGCGGGAAGGTGCCAGAGCCTTACACGGAGCTGGCAGCGGCCGCCGCCGCAGCGTCAGGGCCTCCCGCCTCACCGCGGTGGAAAATGATGCTGCTCGTGAGGAGCCGCCCCTCCTGCAGAGAAAAGGTCGATTCATGAAGTTGAAGACGATTTTTGGCCCAAAACACGAACAAACTGAAATCAGCAGTGCAGGAGGCGAATGTTTAATTCACGACACACACACACACACACACACACACACACACACACACACACACACACACACACACACACACACACACACACACACACAAAAACAGCTGCTTTGTTCTCTCGGTTTTCCCTGATAGAAAAAGACGCTTTTTGTGATCGTATCCCGGCAGGAAACACAGCGGCACTGCAGTAAAACAACACATTTCATGGCGGTTTACAGGCAGGAAACACAGATATGTGTTGGTAAAAAAGGACGACTTTTTGTGGCATCATGCTGACAAGAAACATCGCCATGTTTCTGTCAAAAACAACCAGTTTAAGTAGTGTTATGCTGGCACGAAACACGCAGTGTCTCAGTAAAAACCACCACTCTACAAGGCACCGTGTATGCACCAAATACTTGATGTCTCTGTAAAATACAGCGCTTTTTTGGCACTATCCTGACAGGAAATGTAGCAAAATCTTGGAGAAAAACAACCACTTTTTGTGGCACTATGCCGGCAGGAAACACAGTCTTGGTTAAACAACAACCGCTTTTGTGGCGTGATGTTGGCACAAAACAAAGTTCAAAGTCTTGCTGGAGAACAGCATTTTTTTGTGGCATTATGACTGAAGGAAACATGCGCTGTCTCGGTAGAAAACATCTGATTTTTGTGGCATTATGTCAGCATGAATAACATGTTGTCTCGGTAAAAAAACAAGCAGTTTTTTGGCACTATCCCGGCAGGAAGCTGTTGCAGGAGGCCGTGAATGTTTCATGCCGTCTGTGCCGTGCTGGCGTGCTCGGAGGCCTCTGGCACAAAGAGAAAAGCGTGTTTGAAGAAGGTGTGTCAACTTTCTTCTCTCTGATTGCTCCTCTGACAAGTCTGAGAGGAGAAAATCAGGTATTTATGATCCGTGCTTAAAATGTTCACATCTCTGTTTTCACAGGCTATGAAATAATAGCGAATGCCTCGTCTCTACCGGTGATGCAGGAGGAGGAGGAGGAGGAGGAGGAGGAGGAGGAGGAGGAGGAGGAGGGGGAGAGTTAAAAATTGAGACACAAACAGAGCGAGCGGCCGGCTCGTCCACACAGAGCCGCTTTGTTCTCTGCTTTTTTTGCTTTTCGCCTTTGAAACAACGAGCAGAGATGAACTCCCCTCCAGGAGTAGCGTGTTTTCTCTGCCAGACCACAAGGGGTTCCTCTAAACCACTGCCGCCTTTCTTGTCAGTTTCTTTTTTCTCTTTTCTTTGACAAAACACACAAATGCTAACGTTACACCGTCGACCTTTTGCGGCAGATCAAAGATGGCTGTTTCTTCGGTTCAGGGTCTCCTTTGGTTCTCCGGTTCAGGTGCTTCTTCAGTTCAGGTGCTCCTTTGGTTCAGGTGCTCCTCCGGTTGAGATGGTCCCTCGGTTCAGGTGCTCCTCGGGTTCAGGTGCTCCTCGGGTTCAGGTGCTCCTCGGGTTCAGGTGCTCCTTCGGTTCAGGTGCTCCTCTGGTTCAGGGGCTCTGTCGGTTCTCCGGTTCAGGTGCTCCTTCGGTTCAGGTGCTCCTTCGGTTCAGGTGCTCCTCCGGTTCAGATGCTCCTCTGGTTCAGGTGCTCCTCTGGTTCAGGTGCTCCTCTGGTTCAGGTGCTCCTCTGGTTCAGGTGCTCCTTCGGTTCAGATGGTCCTTTGGTTCAGGTGCTCCTTCGGTTCAGATGGTCCTTTGGTTCAGGTGCCCCCTTGGTTCAGGTGCTCCTTCAGTTCTCCGGTTCAGGTGCTCCTTCGTTTCTCTGGTTCAGGTGCTCCTTCGGTTCAGGTGCTTCTTCGGTTCAGGTGCTCCTTCGGTTCAGGTGCTCAGCACCTCAAGTTGACGTCTTCTTCACATTATTTAATATCAGTTTGAACTCATCCAACAGAAAAATAAATTTCCAATCAAAGCTTCAAGTTTCAGTCTGCACGTTCAAAATATTTCAGACAAGTGAAAGTACATTTATTCAGGTTCTGTAGTTGCTTTACAGTTTTAGAAACAACTGTTTTGCCATTTTTGCTTGAAAAATGAAAAAAAAACTTATTAGAAATGATATTAGTATCCCTCTGTTTCCGGAGGCTGCGACCGTGATGTCTACACAAGCACACACTGGTGGGAAGACGCTGCACGTGGTTATGTTTAGACAACAACAAACACACACGCTGTCACGGATGCCAAAACTCAACCACGTGCTTTGATGCCAAAACTCGCTCGCTCTTTCGCTCACATGACAATGGCATTTTTCGGGAGCCTGAAAACTTTTGACGTACTTTTAAAAAAACTTAATCACGTGCTTTTGTCGCCCAAACTTTTGTCGCCTAAACCAGATTCCAGAGTGTGATCTTTTGAAAATGCGGCCCGTTCTGCGCCATTATCCATTTTTAGTAGAGTTGTTTTCGTCTTAACGTTGCCTTAATCACGTGCTTTTTAAAAACGTAACCACGTGCTTTTGTTGCTGGTTTATTTGGAGGCGTCCTTCGGGGAGAGAAACCTGCCGGAGACCATCAGCTCTCTGGGCTGCAGAGTTTCTCTCTTTCTTTATGAAACATTTACGACTCGGAGCGTCTTGTTAAAGGACCATTTCACTGTTTTTGTCCCTCCTCACTCTGCTGCAGCGCTGACCTCCGTTTCTAAGGATGGAGATTATTCAGAGGGCCGTGGTTAATATTAAGCAGCCGCTGACACGGGGGGCCGCGGCGCTCGCTCTCGGCAGGGAGGTGGCCCTATTGAAATGAGAGGAGCCGAGCGTTAATAATACATGTGTCCCTCAGGGGCCACCCATGCAAAAAAACCTCAGCTTCTCTGGAGCTGCGAGCTGCTGTGGATCATATAAATCCTCACATGTCACTGACGGACGTTCATCACGTGATTCTTAAAGACGGACTGGATGTTAATGTCAGGCTGCTGCAGACCAGTCAAGGTGCTCCGCAGCAAACCGGAGCAACAATTTTCTTTATAGAGCTGTTTTTTAAATCTGTAACTGATGGTGTTTTTCTCTCTGAAAGCTTCGATTACTGTCAGACTTATAACAAATCAATCAACTTCACTGTTGACAAGTTTACAAAGTTGGAATAAAATCATGACTTTGAGGCCGAATTTAGACGAGAGCAGCTCTACTAAAAACAGAAGGTTTTTACTTTGCATTAAAAAAAACTAAAATCTGCATTCATTTGATAACATTGTGACAACACATCCTAAAAAAACAACACCCTCAAAAACAACACCCTCAAAAATGTAAAACTATTTAAAAAGGAAAACTTAAATGTTGTCAACATACTCTGTTAGACAGAGTAGCCAATTCAGACAAAAAACAACCCAAAATGAAAAACTATGAAAAAAATTAAATATTTTTTAACATATTTGCCAAAGTACCCAATCCAGAAAAATCTAAAAAAAAAAAACAAAATTCAGAAAAAGAAAATGTGAATTTTTATCAACATTGTTACTAAGGGATCCAATAAAGAAAACAATTCAAAAACATGGATAAGTAAACTTAAATGTGTGCGTTTCATGTTGATGCAGTAGGTGCCGTCCAGCTGCTGCCAGCGTACAGTAAAAACATCGAGCGCGTTCTCCTCTGATGCCTATAGATGTCTTTCAGGTGCACGCGGAAGATGGCTTTTGGCATCACGCTCGTACGCCTCAAGCACTGACAGCGCCGCGCTGTTTCACCAGTTTGGAATGAGAACGGGCTGGGTTAAATTTAAGCAACAAAAGCACATGGCAACCAACGCCAGGACGTCAACAAAAGCACATGGCAACCAACGCCAGGACGTCAACAAAAGCACATGGCAACCAACGCCAGGACGTCAACAAAAGCACATGGCAACCAACGCCAGGACGTCAACAAAAGCACATGGCAACCAACGCCAGGACGTCAACAAAAGCACATGGCATGTTTCTGGTGTTGCACACTTACTCCAGAGCAATTGTAATTTGCAGAATTGTACAATTCCAACATTTTCTTTTTCGCTGTCTAATCAGAATCCGGCAGCCGTCGACGAACACCTGCGGCGTGACTCCTGCTGCGTCCCGGCATACGTTTAGTGGAGCGAGTCCTGAGAGGAGGAGGAGAGGCCACGGTGAGGAGGAGGAAGAGGAGAGGGCACGGTGAGGAGGAGGAAGAGGAGAGGGCACGGTGAGGAGGAGCGTTTTAATGAGGACCTCCATCCTCAAACCTCAGGAGAGCCGAGACCTGGAGGAGCCAGCAAGGTGGAGGCGCTGACCTCCCTCAGCTGAGACCCTCACACCTCTTCACCTCGCTTTTCCTCCTCCTCCTCCTCCTCCTCCGCTCCTGATTCAAACTCTAAACTTTAGTTTGATAGTCTGCTGCACCGTCCTGTAGAGTATTTAACCCTTTGAAACCTGGATCAGCATCACTTTTATGCTGCTTTCAGGCACCTTTCACAAGTATTAAAAGTGAGGGGGTCCGGCGCAGCGACTAGGAGCACTTGCAGAACGCCGAGTCCAGTTAAAGTCCGACTGAGGTGTTGATATGAATAGAATAAGAATAATAAGAATAACTTGGCTTCCAGTCGAATTATCTGCATGTGTCAGAGAAACTACAAAACATCATTTCTCATTAGTTTCTAACATTTCATAGTCAAAATAATCAGATCAAAGTCTGCAGATAAATCGCTCATCTATTTTTGGACGACCCTGTTTTAGAAGATGAATCCTGCTGAGTTGCTCTCGTTTTGTTACTTCTGCTGTCCTTTCTTTGTTTAGCAATCAAACCAAATATTCAGAGTCCTTAAATATAATAAAGATGTCAAACTGGCAGTTGTTGGACAGTTTCAGCTCAGCGTTGGCGAGGAGGAGCGAGCCGGCCAATCAGGAGCGGCGGCCCTCAGTGTCATGAACTAATACAGCATGCATATTCATGCTGTGTTTCTATGCAAAATAACATCTGTTTTCCAACAACATGCCATCTGTTTGAGGGACTTTGTGATATTAACGGCTCATCACGGAAAAAAACAACAAAGTGCCGGTCATTACGTGTGAGCGCCGCGACCGTCACCTCCGTGTGAGCGTCTCCTCACTGAGGCGCTCACACGGAGGTGACGGTGACATGCACATCCTGGACGGATGCAGGTCCACAGTCCTGCTCAAGGACAGTTTGGACAGAGGACAGGTCTCAATCTGAGGACTTTTTAAGTGGAAAAACACTTAACGGCAGGAGGAATATTCAGATCCTTTACTTGAGCAAGAGTACTATTACCACACTGGGAAAATACATTGTTACAGTAAAAGTCCTGCATTTAAAATGTTACTGTTGTAAAAGTTAGTAAGTATAACCAGGAAAATACTTAAAGTATGAGAATTAAAGTACAGAATTCAGAAAAATCCTAGAAAAAGAAGAAAGCGTGCCCCAAAACTCAAATCTAAGACAATAAGAAAAAAAGAAAAACTCAAGTGTCAACTATGTTAACTTAACTCAAGTTAACATAGTTCCCAATTTAGAAAAGTCTAAAAAACTATTTTAAAAAGTAAACTTTCACGTTTATCGACAGTTTCAAAGTATCTGACTCATTAAAAATGTTTAAAAAAACACCAGAAAAATCTCAAAACTATTAAAAAATAAAACAACAGAAATTGCCAAAGTACCCAATATATACCCAGAAAAAATGACCCCCCCCCCAAAAAAAACCTCAAAAGTATTACAAAAAAATGCAAAAAGGTGATGTAAATGTTTATCATTAGCGTTGGTTGCCATGTGCTTTAGTTGACGTTTTAGCGTTGGTTGCCATGTGCTTTAGTTGACGTTTTAGCGTTGGTTGCCATGTGCTTTAGTTGACGTTTTAGCGTTGGTTGCCATGTGCTTTAGTTGACGTTTTAGCGTTGGTTGCCATGTGCTTTTGCGGACGTCCCGACTTTGATTGCCCTATGTTTTTGTTGACGTCTCCGTGTGGCTGCCATGTACTTTTGTTGATATTTTGTTCTTCCTGTAGCGCCGCCTTCAGGACAAACATTGCACTGTATCTGGAATATCGCGGCCTCCATGAGACGTTTGTGACTGCAGAAGTTTAGTTGCCTGTGTGTGTGTGTATCTGTGTGTGTGTGTGTGTATCTGTGTGTGTGTGTGTGTGTACATGCGGCCGACTGATGACACAAACTGAGACAGACAGACTCTCTAACCGCCAGTTGGACCACGAGCTTCTGAAATTGATTCCTAAATGAATCTGCGGCTCCAGGCGGTGGCGGCGGCGCTCTGAGGGGACGGGCAGATTAGAAACCAATGACTGCCGAGCGCTATCCATCATCTGCGCTGACACCCAGAGCTGCGTGATCATAACGCACGGCGAGCAGAGCGCCGCTAATGTGATGTGGTGTCATCAGAGGGCGGTGGAGGTCACAGCCGACGGTCTCCTTCACGTCACGCCGCGTCCACAGCTGGAGTTCAGCCGACGGTTTTGGTCCAGTCGTCACTTTTCATATCGTCACGGTGATCGTGTCAGGAGTTTGGCGTCTGACCGCACAGAACGCCGCGGTGACTCTTGTGAGGGCGGCTGGGGTCAAACCACAGAGGACGAGTTCATTGCTGATCATTTTTTTTATATATGAATTAACTCTTTGATTGATTTAACCGTTTGAAACCTGGGCAGATTGGTTTGATTTTCTTTCAAAAACATGGGGAAAAGGCAGCGAGCAGCTTAACAAGATGTGGCTCAAAAATGTTTGTTTGCTTTTAAAAGGAGAAATAAAATTATTAGTGTTTTCAGGAAACACGTTCAACATCATGTCATAGAAATATGTACACGTGTTTGTATTCTCTTCATTCTTGTGTTTTTTAAAAGATTTTTTGCTCATTTTCATGTTATTTTATTTTCATTTGTTTTTTATTTTTTACAAATCTCTTGCTTATTTTGAATAATTTCTTGCCATGTTGCTCATTTTTAAACCAACAATATGCTCAGGCTTTAAAGGGTTAAAAGGTCGTGACGGTCAGTGTTGGTGGAGGACCTTTTAGTTTTTCATGGCTTCACCTGCTGCTCGGCCAATCAGCTGCAGGCATCTTAAGGTGGATTCAGATATTTGAGGAGAGCCTCTTCAGCCCAAAGCTACAAAAAAATTCCATCTTAACAAGTCGTCTGATTCAATCTGACTGTAACTTTATTTAGGTGTGCTTGTGCGTGTGTGTAATTATATATATATATATATTTATGTTACAGAAAAACGGGGAACTGAACTAAACTGAAAAATCTCTCTAAAATCTCTAAAAAATAAAGTGTTTAGAAAAGCTCACAGTGACCTTTGACAGTTCATCGTTGAGTCCATGTGGACGTTTGTGCATCAAATTGATAAAATTCTCAGACGATGTTTTTGAGATACTGAGTTATGTAAATAGTTTTTAAAAACAGCTGTCATGCTTTTTTGTGATGGCACTTTTCGCTGTGTGCCGTCATTTGTAAAGGATCTCTTGTTCTGTGTTTACTCGCAGCTCACCAGGAGACGGTCTCCCAGACTTCTGCATGATGAGGTATGTTAAAGAAATATTACATTTCCCTCCAGTAACACGCATGTTTTCATAAATGTCATAAATGAACTTTATGTCAGCAGGCAAACAGATGTCTGAGGTCTCGTTTCGTGATGTGAAACAACCTAAAATCAGAGCATTTGAGCTGGACTGACTTCAAAACGGAAGATGAATTTGAGATGCACACCGCTTAAAATTATAAAAAATGTAACTTTACTATGTAACAATGTCTCAAATCCACAAAATGTTGTGAAAAATTTTTAGCTGTGTTTTGTACTTTCATCCCAAACATTTCCAAGTGTGCAAACTGAGAGAAACCTGCTTTATTTTAGGATGTTTGCAAGAATTTAGGATGTTTTAGGATATGAGGACAATTTCTAATATTTTTGGATTTTTCTGAAATATTAGGATGATTCTAGGAATCTCTACGACTTTAGGGCATTTCTAACATTTGAGCATATTTCTGAAATATTAGGATATGTCTAGGAATTTCAGACATTTCTCGGGTTTAAGGACATTTCGAGAATATCAGAACTTTTTTAGGAATGGGGACATCTCTAATATTTTAGGGCATGTGGGGTTTTAGGACATTCATTGGGCTTTAGGGAATTTACATGACTTTAGGACATTGCTAGTATTTTTGGACATTTCCAGGATTTTAGGACATTTCTAAGATTTTGAGACGTTTCTCAGACTTTAGGGGATTTGTCGGACTTCAGCACGTTTCTATTATTTTAGGAAGTTTCTCAGGTTTTTGGACATATTTAGTGTTTTAGGACATTTTTGATCAATATTTTGATGCTGTTTTATGCACTCTGACACCTTATGGAGACTAAAAGGACAAAAATGATTCCCAGTGTGAATCACTGGACACTGGACCTTTATTGAGACGATAGAAATGTGTTTTTATGTTGGCGCGATTACATTTCTGATGGGTGAGATCCGTGAGCAGAGTGCCGAGGCTCTGCCGGTGATGCCTGATCTTGGCGAGTCTTTTCTGCGGCTCTTATTTGGGGCCTGGTTGGATTTGACGCCCGCGGCTATTTTCTCTCCTCACTTCACATCTCTGGGAGAACGAGGAGCTCCAGCGGCAGAAGCAATCACAAACTCCACATCAAACGTATCCTCGGCTGAATTCCCTGACAGGCTAAAATCATTTGTTCCTCTCAGCGCTGCGTCCGTGGACCCTCCCGCTCCTCTCCACTGCTTTGTTTTAAGTGCTTTCGGCGGCGGCGTCCTCTGGGCCGCTCTGTCAGGGCTAATATTCAAGTACACACGGGCGAGCTGCAGCAGCGGCACGCGTCTCGCCTTTTCCCCTCCTGTTAGCGTCCTTTTTCATCAGCCTCTGAGTGAAGTTTACATTGTGTCAAGCCCGCTCTCGGCAGCGAGGTAAGACGAGGTCAGGGGGAGTTATTTCAAAGAGGTCGTGCGGCGTCTTTTAGGATGTGCGGCGCCTCGACAAGAAAGGTTTGAGGAAAGTGCGTTGTCGGCAAAGGGTGCAGGAACAAAGAGGAAAGTTTAGCTGTTGAATTATTGATCGATCAACACTCGTCCTGCTGCGGAAAGCAATCGGAGGACGGACTGCTGAATAATAATATTTACTATGTTACAACACGAAGCTGGAGACGGTGGCGTGTCAGAAAACAGAGCGCCGCTCATGTTCAGGCAGCGCTCGCCTCCACTGCATCACTTTTTCCATAAACGTACTAATATATGGAATCAAATTCAGCTTCTTTTTTTTTCTTATGGATTTTTCTCATATCATAGGATTTTAGGACAATTTAAGGATTTTAGGACGTTTCTCGGGTTTTAGGATGTTTCTCAGGTTTCGAGATGCTTCCAAGATTTAAAGGCTGTTTCTAAAATTTTGAGATATTCTTGGGCTGAAGTACATTGTATTTTGTATTTTGTCTTTGTATTTTAAGGATGTTTCTTGGATTTTAGGATATTTCTCAGACTTTATTGTTTCTAAGATTTTGGGACATTTCTGGGATTTTAGGAAATTTCTAAAATTTTAAGACATTTCAAACATTTACGTTCTTGAATTTTTTTGGATGTATTCCGAATTTTAGGTTTGTTGATACAGGACTGTAGCTTGCTTTCCATTTCCCACCAGCCGTCACTACTGCTTAATTTCACCTGGAGGGTTCCTTAGTTCTTGATAATGCCAACAGTCGTCTAAAGCAAACCAAACTTTAACCAGAAGGGTGGTAAATCAGTCGTGTGGGTCAATATTGTTGCCGTTTTTGGTTGGTCAGGAGACTGTTGGTCTTTTAAATGCAGAAACATATTTTGTTATTTTGATCCTCAAACATATGCATGAAGGACAACACAAACAGCATTTGTTTAAAAAAATCAAGGTCAATATTGTATTTCTTAAAAATGTACAAATGATATTTACATTCAACCAGCAGGACAAACTGGTTCAACAATGTACAAAAGAAAAAAGTCTTTATCCTCGCTGCGAGAGCTCGACAGATTAATGCAGGGGCTCATTATTCAGTCACAAATCAAGTCTCTGACGCCCGACGACGAGATGTCACAGTTAATCTCAGCGGTAATCAGATAACGGCTCACTGCGGACAGCGACGAGTCTCATCCAGCTGAAATGAGCAACTTGATGTGGAACAAAGTTCAAGTCATTTACAGTGTAAAATGTGGTGACGGCACATTTTAAATGTACCAGTATGCACAGGATGCATATGTTGTGGCTGAGCCAGGCACTTCATTGACCGATCTTACTGCACACCTGTACAACAAGTGAAAGAATTCTGTTGTTTGCATCATATTTATGACTAAAAATCAGAAATATGGCTTTTCAAAAAAGATTTTTAAAAAACTGCCATTTAAATAATGAGACAATCAGTTTTAACCTCCTGTGACCCCAATTTGGTATGCATTTTAATTTCTGACAGCTGTTAAGGATTAGTAAAAATAAGAACGAGAAAGTGAACATTGTCTTTAAACAGTAAGTAGCTTTTTAGAAAAGAGGATGTCCTCATATGGGGACATTGGGTTTATTTTAAATGGTCAAAAATGTGCAATAACATAAAAACTGTTTATTTCAAAGCCATCATTGTGCAAAACAAAATCAGAAATGATGCAACAATTCTAAAAGCCTTGTGATTTGTTAATTTTGCATGAATTTTCCCTAGTCCATACTTCAAGCTAGAAATTACCTTTTTGCCCTCAGTGTAAAATGCTAAGATAACACAATAATGAAGTCCCAATGTCCTCAGATGAGTACTTCCCAATATACAGCATCGTAGTTTGCTACGTTTTCCAAAATTGGTCAAAATTGGATGCAATATCTGCCTGTTCTCATGCCATAGTCGTCAAATATCGTCGCGTTTGCAGCGATCTTGGTGTGACATCCCAATGCCAAAAGCCACCTTTTGCGTTTGCATGATACGCTGCTGGAAGGCATCAGGCTGAAACGCTGCTGGTAACGATGTTAAATACTGATTATAAATTTTTCCTAAAGATGGTTTCTGTAACTGAATATAGCTCTCATCACCCTGACTTTTGTTTTAGTATACACAGTCTATGATTTGAATGTGATGTTTTCATCCGTACCAGGATGTGCTTTTGTTTACATGCCAGTGCCAGTAGCGGCATCCCGGAACATCAACAGCAGACACAGAATGATACATAAAGTGTAATGTAGACAAAAAGTCCACTGACAAAGCGGGGATATGTGACGACTTGGGATGAGGATTTTTGGATGACCTTATATCATTTTGTACCTTGAAACCAGTACATGGCTGCAACCCTACTACCACTAGATGACAAAAAAAATGTCCACAGATGAGGACAAGAGGTCTAAATAAAGCACAATGAAGCATAAGGTGCATGAAACCCAAAATGTAATGTCCTCAGGGTCGTAGGAGGAGGTGTTGTGCAGAGCTCAAAAAAATTCAGTTTTGCTATGACATCGAGTTGAGGAACTTGCTCTCTTCTGCCAGCGTGGTCAACAACGAGCTCATGTCCCCGATGGCCATGTTGCCTGTCCCTGCCGGCACCGAAGGCAATGTCACCGAGTTCCTAGGCGTCGTGAGGCGAGAGGAGCTCTGGGACAGGCTCTGCAGCAGACCTGGACTCAGGGTCCCCGACATAAGGCTGGAATGATCCTCATCGTCCAGCATGCAGTCAAAGTCTATCTGCGCCTGCTCCAGTGCTGTGGCACAGTCCGTCCTGGATGCCTGGTTGTTGCAAGAACTGTTGGACACCACAGGATGATCTAAGTTCCCACTGGACTCGAAGACTTGAATCTGCCCTGTGTAATACAAGGCGTTGTCATCGGAGTTGTTGCCGCAGTGAAATCCTAAAACTCCACTGCCAGGTAATCTGGAATCCAGGATACTTGCATTCCTCGTTTGGTGCACCCCCTTCGGCCCTGAAAGGTGCCTGTTTCGAGGTTCTGGCAGCAGCACTCCAGTTTGCAAGGAATTCATGTTGTGCTGATCTGAAATCATGATTGATGCATACTCAATTTTAACTTGCACGGGCTGAAATACAGCATCAGCAAAGTGCACGTCAACGGCGTCCATGTCCACTGGTTCCTGTTTGCATGTGGGGCTTGGCGGATAAGTGGTGTTACCGTTTTTATCGTAAGGACTGTTGAATCGGTACTGAGATGCGAGTGCTTTGTTGAGATTTGGCTGGAATCTCTCTGAGCAGTTTGATTCCGGTTTCTGCTGAGTTGAGTTGAGGAGGTTTTGAATCATCTGATTCGAGCTGAGATTGCTCTGAGAAGATTCAAAGTTCTGGTTTTGCTGGAGGACGGCCAGGTTCCCTCGTACATGTGGGTTGGAGTAGTGCTGGCTGGCATCCGTGGGTCCTTGAGAGACTCTGTTCCACTGAAGTATTGAGTTACTGTCCCTTGGTTGCTGCTCGGAACTCATGTTGGAGTTTGGCAAAACCTGATTGGGCCGGTTCATGTTCAGGACAGCCCTCTGATAGTACGCCTGCTGCTGATGTTTGTGGTTTCCTTTGAAATCCTGTTGATTTTTGGACATGGTGTCTCTAAGGTCAGGCAGCATTAGGTCTTCCTTAAAGATGTCACCCGTTATCGTCCTCATAGGGACATTTTCGGAGATGCTGGGCGGTCGCTGGTTGTAAGGGTAGCGCTGGGGACTTCCATTTGGTCGCAGGCAGCCTTGCTGGGATGCAGGAGGCGGACGGGGTTGCAGTGTGCCCATGCTGTTGTAGCGCTGCATTGGTGTCTGGCTGGGATAATCTACAGCCACTCGTCTCACGGGGTCACTGGCTCTGCGGGGGAGGTTTGATGGGACCTCATGAGGCATCAAAGTCCGATTGGTATAACTACTGTACTGCCTGGAAGTCTGGTTGGTGGTGGAGGATTTCTGCCCGCACAGAGCTGTGTGGGTCTTTGGACACATTCGGTCCATGTATGGAAGAGGCGTGGGCGGTGCACCTCCAGTGGCAGCAGCGTATTTGGCCTTGAGACGGTAATGCTGGGCCGGGGTCAGGCTAAGAGGGCTTGGTAAACCCCCTCCTCCGCACACCCCTGTTCCTCCGCTGCCTCCCCCACACTGGCTGGCCTGACTGGAGCGCCGGGACATGTCAGCAGAGATGGGGTCATAGGAGTCGGCAGAGCTGAGGTTGCAGGGGCGGTTGGCACCGAATTGCGAGGCCTGGCTGGAGCGCCGGCTGGAGTAGCAAGGGGAGATGCCGGAGGAGCGGCGACTGAGGGAGTAAACTGAGCTCAGGGTGCTGGAGGTGCTGTCACGACGTTCAGAGAGGTTTTCCAGCAGAGTTGTTTTACCAGAGCTCAGATCACCAAAGCCGGAACCAAGGAAGGACACCGGACCACCACCCAGACTTGGACTCTCCAGGAGGGACCCTGAAAACAAAAGCAAGAAGACACCAACTCAATATTTGTTTGTTTTTTTTAGCCTAACTTATGTATTTTTTTCCATATATTTTGTTTAAATGTCAACAAATTTTAAAATTGGCATGTTCACACTGTCATTGTGCGTCCACTTAAAATTCTTGAAACTCAGATTGTAATTCTAGGTATCTGAAAACATTTTGGAAAGGATCCCTACAGAGAGAGACCTTTGTTTGCCTCAACACCGGTGATAGCTGCGGCTGGTGGCATTTTGTTTTTGTGATGTCCATCCAATTCTTTTGAACCCCATTTCTCAAAAATGCCTTGAGGAAACTTCATCAAATTTGGCACCCTTTCAAGAATTCTTAATTTTCAGAACTTTACTTCAAAATATTTGAAGTAGAAAATAATAGAAAACCTTGTGCGCAGAATGGTAGGACTGTGTGTGACATTATAGCAGGCCCGGGAGTTAACAAATGTTGTTCCCATTAGTCACTGAGAGACAAAAACATGAGAAAATGGGGTTCAAGTTAAAACAAACCTATATTTTTCAGCCAACAGGAAGATTTGGCAACTAAGTGGGTGAGCAAAGTGGAACATCGGAGTTGGTGGAGACCAAATCAGAGCTAAAAGGAGAGTAAATATTAGGATTTCTTGTTGTTAAAGTCCTTCTTTCCAGCTCACCGCTTGCTGGTATGGGTGGGAGCTTGGTGCCGAGGACCGGGGGCGTTGGGTTGCCGGCCCAGCGGCACGAGTCCCTCACTGTCTTCAGCCTCTCCTTCTTCAGTTGCTCCAGGCGCCGGCTGGTGCCGAACTGCTTTCGGAGGTGGAGACTGACCGCCGCGACCCCGCCGGTGGAGTTGTCACAGCCCGAGGACTCCACGAAGGGCAGGTCCTCCAGGGCGCTGAGGTCCCCCAGGCTCCCCCCGCTGTGCGCCGCCATTTCTACTCCACTGTCATTGTTGGTGGCGCTGCCAAGTGGTGATGGTTCGCTGCTACATGATGACTGACCGCCAGGGCTGGACTGATACATCTGAAGGAGGGGGGACAGAAAAGGAGCGTGAGAAGAGCAGAGTGTTTGCCCCAAAAACAGTTTTTCCACACAGAAGAGAAGTGGAGCAGCGGTTAACATGGCATGAAGAACAGTGAATCAGTGAATCTTTTATCCTCCCGCAGCTTAATTGTAAATAATGAGTGTTTTTTGGGGGGATTGGTGAAGAGGTGGGGGTGCACCGCAGATTACAGGCCGTCTCAGTCTGTCTGTGAATTAGAAATGTGCAGGATGAAAGGCAGCTGCAGCCTGAGCCTGAGCGCCAGGCCAATCATGACAAGATGTGATCACCAAAAACTGAACCGTGGAGGCTTTCTGAGCATTTAGGTGAGCGAGAAGCTTTCATACGGATTTGTTTTCAGTTATTACAGACTCTCTTTCACTGGCAAAACTTTGATTTTCTGTCTTGATTTTAATCAATTTTTTATA
The DNA here is from genome assembly GCF_026936395.1 of Plectropomus leopardus. Taxonomy (NCBI): domain Eukaryota; kingdom Metazoa; phylum Chordata; class Actinopteri; order Perciformes; family Serranidae; genus Plectropomus; species Plectropomus leopardus. Next base: position 1,234,772 of record NC_142199.1, on the reverse strand, counting down.
CCAAGTCGGAAAAAACAAAAAAAGCTAAACAGTACCACTCAGCTGACAATAAAGTTACATGTATTTCAGCAAGTCAATTATGATGAGATGTGATCGCCAAAATCTGAACTAAAGTTTAACAAATTTGGCACAAACGTGAACTTTGGGTCAAGAATGAACTTATACAAATTTAGTGGCCAAAGGTGAAAGTCAAGGTCACCATGGCCTCGTCTGATGCATTCTCATGAACATGATATCACAAGAACGCCTTGAGGAAAGTTTTTTTTCTTAGAAATTTTCTTATCATTCCCCCCTGTTTTTGAAAGGTAAATATTTGGAAAATTTCTTGCAATAAGAAAATTTACGCAGCAAAAGAAAACTGATGCAGGTTTAACCCTTTCTTATATTTGTCTTTAGGACAACAACAGTTTACGTGCATCTCTCTGAATCAGTTTCCTCTCGGACTTGAATAAATTTGCTGTTAAAAAGCCGTCTCGATCAGAGTGTGATGGTCGGCCCTGTTTGCACACAGCGCCCAAAACCAATTCCCAAAGTCTGAATATTAATCGTGGAGCTGCTTTTATCACGCTCAGGCTCTCTGACAGGTGTTTGATAGGTCTCCACTGTAGGTTTAAACTGCCAGCGTGAAGGAAAAGTGCACACACAGTATCATTGATGGCATGCAGTGAGAATGAATTATAGGTTAACATTAACGTGTGGCACAAATGTACAAATAAACCCCAGTTTGTGTAGCATGAGTAGAGATTGACTCTAGAAAAGATTGCTCTTATGTGTTGAAATTATTAAAGAAACAATCAAATTTAAAAAAAAAAAAAAAGTACTTCAGCTGATGATGAAATGTGATTACTTATGACAACAGTTTGATTCCAAAATGTTGCACACTATCTGCATTTTGAGTTCACTCCATTTATGCCTTAGAGCCGGGGTAGGCAGTGTTATTTTGGCATCACTGGGCAAAAATCCCAAAAGAAACTGCATGCATGTTGTAACTAAAGTGGATGAGACTAGACTGACAAGTCCTGAGTCCCTGAGATCCTCGATACATCATAACATCCGAGAAACGTGATAAAATCCTAGAAACATCAAACAATCTGAGAACAGCCTAAAATTGAGAAAAGTCTTGAAATCCTAGAAATGACCTTGAATCCTTCACATGTCTTAAAATCTTGGAAAATTCATGCAAATGTCCTAAAATACTTGAAACGTCTTAAAATCTTAGAATGTCCAAAAATCCTAAAAGTGTCCTTTAATCTTCCAAACATCTTTTAATCCAGAAATGTCCTAAAATCTTAAGAAACATCTTGAAATCAAAGACATTTCCCCAAATCATACAAATGTCCTAAAATCATAGAAACATCCTGAACTCCTGCAAACATCCTATAGTCAGAGACATTTTCTGAAATCTTAGAATGTTCTTAAAATCTTAAAAACGCCCTAAAATCCTGTAAACATGTATGGGGCTCCTGGGATGGGCCCTTGGCCTCCTGCCATTTTTGAAAAAAGGCCCCCAAACAGTGCAGGTTGAGTATCTCTGCTCTGAGCTTTGGCCAGATGGTCATTTTCTCACATTGAACCCAAGAAAGGAATTGTGTTCTCCCAAAAGTCAACTAAAAACCCTCCATTATCTGCCATGTCCAAATACATTTCTAATTTTGGAATAAACTGTTAATTTCGATGGAGTAAAATGGCAAATGATGGTGAAAGACAAAAAGCTGTGGGTGAGCTCACCTGAGCAAAGTCTGTCCACAAGGGAAGTCAGAAAAGAGAGAAAACGCAGACAGTAAAGCAGCAGGCAGGAGAGAGGTTAAAGCGGCGTGCGGTTATCAAAACTTGATACTGTCAGATTACGTTAGTACGGAAAACTAATTGAATAACTTTCACAGTGATCTTACCACAGAGTTCTCCGTCTTGATGGATTTGACGTGCAGGTAGTCCTCCACGCCTCTGGGGGAGCCGCCGTCTGAGATCTTGTCCTCCCTCTGGATCCGGTCTCTGTTTGCCGCCTCGTTCTCGCTGTTCTCTCTGGGCGCCGGCGGCCTCGGCGGCAGGTCGCTGCGCTGCTTCTTGGTAACGTGGGCCTCGGGGCCGTGGACCGTCTTCACGTGCTTCCTGAGCGAGCTGGGGTCTGTGTAGCGCTTAGTGCACCCGGGGATCTTACAGACGTACGGTTTCTACGGATACGAAAACACTGATTAAAGCTGTCCTAGAAATGTCCTAAAATCCTAGAAATGTCCTCAATTCTAGAAATGTTGTGAAATCCATATTTTGTCCGAAAATCTTAGATGCTTTAAAATCCTAGAAATGTCTTAGTCCTAGAAATGTCCCAAAATCTTAGAAATGTTCTAGAAATGTCCTAGAATCCTTGAAATGTTTTATATCCTAGAAATTACGTCAAACCCTAAATATACCCCAAAAATATACAATATATCCCCAAATCCTAAAAAAATCCTTAAATCCTTGAAATATGCTAAAATCTTTCAAATGTTCTAAAATTCCACAAATGTCCCAAAATCTCAGAAATGTCCTAAAGTCCTAGGTACATCCTAGAAACGTCCTCAAATCCCAGAAATGTGGTAGAGAAGTTACATTTCTTAAATACTGTTGATTCAAAGTTGAATTTGAAGCTTTTGGGGATACGAGGCCTCTTAGTGGAAAAAACTTTAGCTGCTGGGACCAAAAGGTGTGTAGAGTTGTGACATTTTAAAGATCTTTGCACACTTTGTTTTTCTTCATGTGATTAATTCACACATAAATATATATATTTTAGCTGTTGTTTTGTCCAGAGGACTGCCACACACAATGCAAACATCATATGATGAAAAAAAAAATCATTTATTTTTAGGATTAATTTAATTTTTCTGAAGTTTTGCACAAAAAGAAAATGTAGTTTATTGGCTGAAAAGAGCCGTTACAGCTTCAAAATGTAGATCTGCTGTGGACAGTTTGGGCCTCAGGCCTGACTGAGTGGAGTTTGAGGAGGTGCTGCAGAGCGCCGGCTGTTTACCTCGTTGGAGTGCGTGCGGTTCTGGTGTTTGGCTCGGTCCGAGGCGTTGGAAAAGGCTTTGTTGCATCCTTCGTGCTCGCAGACGTACGGTTTCTCTCCAGTATGCGAGCGCAGGTGGGTCTTCAGGTTCTCAAGGCGGGAGTAGGCCTTAGAGCAGCCCTCGAACTGCAGAGGGACAGAGAGGGACACGGGACACGTTGGTCTAAGATTACAGATTTAACATCATTTCTCTGATTGGAACATTTCCTCTAGTTTCATTTATGCATTGTGACACTTAAAAACATGCTGAACATGTGAGTGATTTAGGAGGAAAACTGAAAATGCCAGAAAGAGTCCAGTTAAAACATGCAGCAGTAATCTTAAAAGTATTTGTAACCCTTTGATAACAGAGCAAATGGCTTTGATTTATTATAAGAACGTGTGAGGACAATGAGCAACTTAACAAGACATGGCCTAAAAAAAATAGCAAAAATATAGTAAAAAGTTACAAGAAAATTACTTCAAAATAAGCTTAAAAAAGTTTAAAAAACAAAAACAAAGAAGCAGCAAGAAAATGACCTCAAAGAGCAAAAAAAAGAAAAGAAAAATCGATCACCTGAAGTAATTTTCGTTTTAATTTTCTGTTAACATGTTTTGGGGTTTTTTGGGACTTTTCTTGCCACGTTGCTCATTAAGCCTCAGATGAAACAGCAGCAGTGAGATTAATGTATTTATTTAATGTGCGATGAGCAGAAGAAGAAAGAAGTCTTCAATCCTGCTGCCCCAATGAATGTGTGTGTGTGTGTGTGTGTGTGTGTGTGTGTGTGTGTGTGTGTGTGTGTGTGTGTGTGTGTGTGTGTGTGTGTGTGTGTGTGTGTGTGTGTGTGTGTGTGTGTGTGTGTGTATTTTTAACCCATATATACAGTATATATAATATATATATATATATATAAATTAGGTTTTTGTGCAGAAACATGCACAGTGTTTAGAGCGTGTGAGCTGCCCTCTGGGGGCCGGTGGGGGCCAGTTTGGGGCCCTCGGGGGCGGCGAGGTCATCCGTTACCCACCGTGCACTTGTGTGGTTTCTCCCCTGTGTGTCGGCGCATGTGAACCACCAGCATGTACTGAGCTTTGAAGGGCTTCTGCTCCCGCGAACACTCGTCCCAGCGGCACACAAACTCCTTCTTCTCTCCGTGGATGTGGTCGTTATTGATGTGCTGCGGGACACACACACACACACACACACACACACACACACACACACACACACACAGAGCATTGAGTTGTCCACTAAGAGGCTCTCATGTTGTTCTTTGAGCACAGATCCATCTTATCAGAGTAAGTCTCAGAGGAAGCTGCAGCGCGGAGGAACCAAGACTTGCAGTCGCACTAATTAGGAGTGCTCAGAGTCTTTACGTCACGCCGAGAGCGCCGAGAGCGCCGAGGCTTCACCACGATGAAAATTTATCACAACGGTGTAAAAGTTTGATTTTTTATTTCTCATAACAAGAGAAAATCTGTCTCAAATTGCCTTTAGTATTTTCTAAAAATCAAGTCTATTTTGTCACATTTCTACGATTTTAAGGACATTTGTCACATATTAGGAGGTTTCTACGGTTTTAGGACATTTCAGGACATGTCTGCAATTTAGGATGTTTCTTGGATTTTAGGGCGTTTTTCAGATTTTAGGACATTTGTAGGATCATCTATAGAATATACTGACACTTATAATTTTAAGATGTTTCATGGATTTTAAGACTTTTCTATGATTTTAGGACGTTTCTATTATTCTACGTGATTTCTAGAATTTTAGGACATTTCTACAATTTTGGGATGTTTCCCACATTTTCGGATGTTTCTAAGATTTTTGAACTTTTCTATGATTTTAGGACATCTCTCGGATTTTGGAAGACTCATAGGTGTATGCTCGTTAACGTTAACGCTCGTTATGGCAAAAATGAAAATATTGTAACATCGTATTTAGGGGTGACTGAATGTCATCCAAAGTAACTCTTATTAGTTTCAAGGCCTTGATTTCTGGTCTTGAGAGTCTTGGTGAGAAGAGACACTCTCTAAGAGGTTGTGTCCAGAGTATTACTTGAACCCATCAAGTGTGAGTGTGTGTTTTCTCACTCATAAACACACACTTACATGGACCAGCTGGTCTTGCGTGTCGTACTCTTTGCTGCAGCCCTCCCAGTGACAGTTGGTCTCGTAAACGGCCTCGGGCTCCTGCTTACACTCGTCCCGGTCCACGTCGTCCTTCAGGTCCAGCAAGCTGCCGTGATGATTCTGTGGAAAACACGTATCTAAATATCTCTAAATCTGATTGAAATCATTTTTTTCCTCACTCATTTTCCTCTGAGTTCCTCTTCAGAGTGTGTTTGCAGCGAGCACATGTGGAAGAGTTTACAGCTGTTAGGAGTCACGTCCAGCTGTTTGTTCAAATGTTTTACCTGATGTGAACACCAGAGACACTAAATTACAGACGGATTCGCTCAAGTTAAAGAGGCTGGAGTCGGATTTGTTTTGACAACCTGAATCACAAACTCACAGGTGACCGCTGTTTACAGCTCCGGCCTCCTCTGTCATTACCGGCAGCGTGAAGATCAACAAACGAAAACACTCAAAGGCTGAAGGTCCGCAGACTTTTTCAACACCGCTATTCTGCAAGACCAACATATATAAAACATGTCTCATAGTGTCCACAAACCTGGTGCTGGACCTTAAACCGAATTCAAACATTAAATCGAATTCAAGACAGAAAAGGTCAAATATTTCAAAATGTTTTCTTACTTTCAAAAAGTCCAAACTTTCTTAAAAAACACGCTACACTCTTCGTACTTTGCTTAAATGTCCTCTCTGAAAAAATATCTCACTTTCAAAACAAAAAACTTTCCAAAACTGAAAAAAATATTTTTCTTTAAAAAAAATGTAAAAAAGAAAAAAAGCTGTGCTCATTTTGAAAAATGTCAGTTTGCAAAAGTTGACTACATTCTGTCGTATTATCTTGACTTTATCTTAACTTTGTCCCCATGGTCCCATGTCTTTGCTTTTCCAAAAAGGTTTAAACTTTCTAAGACCTCACTTTCTGAAAAAGTCTTTAGTTTCCAAAAATATCCTTTTAAGAAAAAAAAAATCTAACATCCCTCTAGTTTCCAAACTTCCCAAAACTGTCCACATACTTTCCATATTTTCCATATTTTCCAAATACTTTCCCGAGTTTCCAAAGACATTTGAGCTTCCCGAACACGACTTAAATGTCCCTAATTTTTCCACTAATGTCAAAAAGTGAAACTTGGTAAAATGTCTTCAGTGTCAAATGAGTCCATTTTCTAAGACAGAAATGTCCTCGCTTTTAAAATGTCCTCACGATCATTGTCAAAAAGTCAAATTGTCCTCGCAAAGACAGTTGTATGAGAGCATGCGTGCATGTGTAAGACAGAACCTGACACACAGCTCGTCTCACCCGGCCTCCGGCGCACCTCCACCAACACACACACCGACACACACTAAAACACACACACACACGCACACACCCCTAAACACACACACACGCAACGTGCTGACTGCAGCATGTTTGTCTCTGCCCCACGCACGCTATCTTCATCAATTCTGGTGGCCCCAAGACGACTGCGCGCACCACCGTCCCCATGCATCAAGCCCAAACCTGCCTCGCTATCGGAGAGGAGCCGCAAATTTGTCAAAAGAAAGAGAAAAAGGCTCCTCAGATGACAATAAAGCCCGGCCAATATTTCATGAAAATGAAGTGCCGTGGCACAGTTTACAGCGGCCGGGGAGCGGCGGAGCAGAGGGGCGCACAAAACACCAAACGAGCGGATGCAAAGCTCTTATCATGTGGAGTTTTTCACGCTTTACAAGGGGGTCACGGGAGGCTGCGGCTCCCAGGGGCCACGAGTCACGCCATGGATCAGGACATGGGGAGGGTGCGGGGGGAAAAGGCAAAGAGAGATGTCAGCGCAATCCCAAAATGTCCTGACTTTACAAAATGTTTTGAATTAGTAAAATATAAAAATTTTCCAACTGCTTTCAAATGTCCCGACTTCCCAAAATGTTAAGAAAAATCCATTAAAAAAATCTATATTTTCCAAACATCTTTTGACCATATCAAAAAGTCATCTCGTTACAAATAATATCCCAATTGCCCAAAACTGAAATGACCCCAGTTTACAAAAAATGTCCCAATTTTCTTAATGTGTACTAACATTCTTAAAAGTCCTCTCTTTCCAAATAAAACCCCAACTTTCCAAAAATGTTTTGACTTTCCAAAAATGTCTTTATGTTCTAAAAATTCCCCGACTTTCTAAAATTGTCTTCATCTTCTAAAATTTCTTGATTTTTTAAGAATTGTGCACATTTTCTGAAAATTGTCCCAACTTTCTAAATATTTTTCTGTCTTTCTAAAAGTCTTCAGTTTCCAAACAATATCCCAACCCCTTATTTTCTGAAAATGCTCCAACTTCCGTAAACCGTCCTCAAATCCCCCTGACCAGGAAAACATGTCCAAAAAGTGTCCTCACTCTCTAAAATTTCCTCTTTTCAAATAACATCCTGATTTACCCGAATCTGTCTTCACTCAAAAATGTGTCAACTTTCCAAAAACAGTGCCGTCTTTTAAAATTTTCCTCATTTTCAAAAAAATGTCCTCACTTTATAGAAATTCTTAACAAGGATCTGAAGTGACAGAAAATATGTCCTTGACAAAGTGACCGGATTTTGCACCATCATCGGCCATTTACCAAAGGTAGATGTTGCTTTTGTTTTTATGACAAATTTGAAGGATGCAGGTTTAAAAAAAGGATATTTGTAATAATAATGTGACAGTGAGGACGTCTTATAAATAAAAAGGCATTTTAATCCTGAAAACTGCTTTCTACTGTTCAAGAAATTAAATTAGAACCAGATTTATTTTAATCTGTGAGGTAAATTTTTCATACCGGTGAACAGGGAGACATCGGCCTCAGTCCCTCTGCTTCAGTCTTGACCTTTGACCTTTTGGTGATCATGGGGTCGACCGTGCTGCTGACTGCCGAGTCACCACTGTGGTTCTGAGGAGAGGAAGAATGAGATTAAAATCACTGATATGCCCATATTTAAGCAACTTTGGTACTAAACCCTATGAAAAATAAGCAAATTGGCTCGATTTCTTTTGAAAACATGGGATAAAAGGAAAAAAAATGTTGCGGAAATTGCAAGAAATTGGCAGATTAGGAACTTTATTTTTAAAAATGCTAGGAAAAAATGCCCAAAAAGCTATGTTTATTATTATGATAATTATATATTTAAAATTAAAGTACATTTTTTTCATAAATGATTCTTTTAAAGCACTTTTTAAAGTCATTTACTTGTTTGTTTTTTTAATAAAGTTTTTCTAATTTATATGTAATTTTCTTGTAATTTTTGGGTAATTTCTTCTAAAGTTACTCATTGCCTTTTTTGAACCCTTTGAAAGCTCACACCAATTGGTGTGCGCTATGAGCTTTCAAAGGGTTAACTGATTTGATTGTTTTATGAAGATCAGCTGGTAGAAACGGATCTCGGTGTTCCCACGCACTCGTTGACCTCTCACACACATCTGTACTTTTAGTCACAGATTACTGCTCGAGCTGACTGTTTGAGAGAGAGTTTGGACTGTGCGGGTGGAGGGAAATGATGGGTCCCCTTCTTAAACGCCCCCCCCCCCCCACCTGGAGTTTACCTCCGAGGGGACGCTGCACACTGATTACGTGTGCTGACACCGCAAATCCAAACACCCGTTCACTGTGACGATAACGCTGACATCAGAGGGGACGACGACAAACAAAAAATCCACCAGCAGAACAAACAGTTGGAAACTGGAGTGGCTAAACTCCAGCTTTGGCTTAACGGTTGTTGCCAGTGAGAAATATCTGCAGGGCAAAGAACGGGAATTTCCTTTAGCCAAATTCCACAGAGAAATAATGTTAATTGCAGTGGGAGCGCTCATTCATCCTCAAAAACCTCAGTTATTTAAACTTTAAATCTTGTGAACAGAAACCTGGAAATGCTCCAGAAAATCCAGCAGAGGATGATTTTCCAGCTATGTAAATGTCTTTAATTCAGAGAGACATTTCTGCCTGTTGCAGTTACAGTTTACGTGATGACATTTGACTTTTTGGATATAAAATGTCAGAATGTCATCATTTTGTCCTATAAGCCGTGTGTGAAATTTAGTCACAATCAGTCCATGAATTCACAAGTTATGGCCAAAAACACGTTTGTGAGCTTCTGCTACCAAATTCTAATCATGTAGTTCATCCTTAAGTCCAAGTGGATGTTTGTGCCAAACTTAAGGGAAATTCCCTGCCAGGTGTTTTTGAGAGCATCACATTTAAGAGAATGCCACAGATACAAGGTCACATCGACTTCGACCTTTGATGACTAAAATCTAATAAGTCGATCCTTGTGTCCAAGTGAACGTTTGTGCCAAATTTGAAAATTTTCCCTGAAGGTGTTCTTAAGATATCGTGTTCAAGACAGTGAGAGTACTATGACGTCAAACTGACCTTTGACCTTTAACCACGTAATCCTAATCAGTCCATTGTTAAGACGAATTGGTGCCAAATTTGAGATGACTCCCTCAAAGACATCTTCAGATATCGTGTTCATGAGAATGAAATGGACACAAGGTGACCTTTGACCACCAAACGTTTGTGCCAGAATTGAAGACATTCCCTCAAGATGTTCTTGAGATATTGCGTTAAAGAGAATGGGACGAATGCAAGATCCCAATGACCTTGACTTTTGACAAGTAAATTTCTTATCAGTTCATTGTTAAATCCAAGTGGACGTTTGTGCCAAATTTGAAGACATTCCCTCAAGATGTTCTTGGATTCACAAGAATGGAAAGGACAGACAGACCTGAAAGCATAATCCCTCTGGCCATGGCTATTGTCTCTCACACAGGCATAAAAAAACTTCCAATTTTTTAACTTGTTCCTAAAAGACATTAACTTAAACGTCTCTAAAAAAAACAACATTAAAATATATTTTCTATATCTTAAAATGGAAAAGAATAAAGCAGGCGGCTGCACTACATGATAAAAGACAATTTGTTTGTTTCTCTACAAAAACATGATACGATAAATGCAATAAAACAAAATGTTTGTCTTTTACCTTGGACGGCAGGTCGCTGTTGTGGGCGGAGGCGGGCAGCGAGGAGAGGCCGAGGCCCGGCTGGCGGCTGGAGAAGGTGGGCGGCGGCTGGATGAGAGGCGGAGTGTGTCCGAAGGCGCTGAGCCCCCGCTGCTGGGAGAGGAGCTGCTGGTACGCCACGGGGTTGATGGGGTGAGGGAAGGGGAAGGACGGACTGCAGGGAGCGAAAACGCCGCCATCACATACACTTCCGTCCTGCATGTGTTAGATCTACTGAGGAAGCAAAGCAAGAGCTACGAGCTGACTTACCTGAGTCCTCCCACAGACAGGTGTCCGTACGAGCTGCTGGCGGCCGAGCTGGACCGTGAGTTGTTGATGTAGGCGACCAGCGAGTTGGGCGAGGTGCGGATCATCGTCTGGAGGTCGATGCTGGCGTCCGACAGCGGCGAGATGGACAGAGCCCTCTTCCTGCTCAGCCTGGGCGTCAGTCTGGGACTGGAGAACCGGGACACTGCGGACACACAGGTGAGTGGACGGGTGCTTAAATGTGAGCTCACTGAGAACTTCATTACCCAGAGATCACCTGTCCAACAGTCATTGTGGACTGACAGACTGTTTGTCGACAACATGGTTTTCTCCTGCTGCCAAAAATACTCCAGCATCAACCGTGGATTAATCTTCCACTAACTATTTATACCAGTTACATTACTTTATCTTTATATAACAGTACTTTAGTTATCTTTATTATAACAGTACTTTAGTTATGTTTATTATAACAGTACTTTAGTTATCTTTATATAACAGTACTTTATTTATCTTTATATAACACTACTTTAGTTATCTTTATTTAAACAGTACTTTAGTTATCTTTATTATAACAGTACTTTATTTATCTTTATATAACAGTACTTTATTTATCTTTATATAACACTACTTTAGTTATCTTTATTTAAACAGTACTTTAGTTATCTTTATTATAACAGTACTTTAGTTATCTTTATTATAACAGTACTTTAGTTATCTTTATTATAACAGTACTTTATTTATCTTTATATAACAGTACTTTAGTTATCTTTATTATAACAGTACTTTAGTTATCTTTATTATAACACTACTTTAGTTATCTTTATTTAAACAGTACTTTAGTTATCTTTATATAACAGTACTTTATTTATCTTTATATAACAGTACTTTAGTTATCTTTATTATAACAGTACTTTAGTTATCTTTATTATAACAGTACTTTAGTTATCTTTATATAACAGTACTTTAGTTATCTTTATTTAAACAGTACTTTAGTTATCTTTATTATTACAGTACTTTAGTTATCTTTATTATAACAGTACTTTAGTTATCTTTATATAACAGTACTTTAGTTATCTTTATTTAAACAGTACTTTAGTTATCTTTATTATTACAGTACTTTAGTTATCTTTATTATAACAGTACTTTAGTTATCTTTATTATAACAGTACTTTAGTTATCTTTATTATTACAGTACTTTAGTTATCTTTATTATTACAGTACTTTAGTTATCTTTATTATTACAGTACTTTAGTTATGTTTATTATAACAGTACTTTAGTTATCTTTATTATAACAGTACTTTAGTTATCTTTACTTTAACAGTACTATATTTATCTTTATTATAGCAGTTCTTTATCTTTATTATAGAAGTACTTTAGTTATCTTTGTACTAATTTTGTACTAATTTTGTACTATTCATCTTTACATCAGCACTTTATTTTACTCTGTCATAATAGAACTTTAAAGCTTTATTACAATAGTACCTTATTGATCTTTATTATAAAGGGACTCCGTTCAACTTTATTTTAACATTGCTTTATTTACATTTTTGGGATTTAATAGTCTTCACTAGTTTAGAGCAGAAGTATCAAAATATATATTGTGTCTGAAAGGGAAAGCCAAAGAAAAATAAAAACACTGTCTGTATTTTCCAGCCCTGCATGAAACTACGCATAGATCAGTGTTTAAAAAAAAAGGCCACCCCACTAAAACCCAGTTATTGATTTCCTTTATTCATCATTATTTCAGTTATTTTTTGGAGTTAATGTGACGGAGGTGATAAATGCCGCACATCCTCCATCGTGAGCCCCCGCCCCGCTGAGAGTCTAAATACTCTGTCTGAACGAAAGAGTCGCTCTCTGGATCGGCCCGTGTCACTCGCGGGCGTTATTTCAGGAGGCGGAGAGCTGACGGGCGTGATGGATGCCGCCGCAGCCTCCTCGCGACACTCAAACCCCACGGACGCAGAGCGGCCCCGTCAATAAGCGCTCGAGACTGATTCACTTTAAATACAGTCAACAATTTGTTCACGCTGATGGAAACTGAGGCTGGCAGAGGACATTATCGAGTCTCAGGGAGGCGCCATGTGGCACAAACAGCTGAAGCAAATCCACAAAAAGGAAAACGTCAGAAACAGAAAAAAAAAATCTTATTACTTATTTTCTGTCTTTGTTTGAGGCCAAAAACCTAACTTAAAAAAATTAAATTTAAATTCTTTTTTAAATCAAGAAAAAGTGAAACAATAACAAAATATTTTTTGATTTTTTTTTTTTTTTAAAAAAGCTGGATAACTCTAAAATAATTAATGCAAAAATATAGATTAATATGGCTTAATTGGAATTTTCTTGTGCTGGGTTCAGGTGCGTTTCACATGTCTAAATCTTCGAACCATGAGCAATATGGTTCGATTTCTTTCAAAAACAATATAATGAAGTAAAAAAAAATAAAATGAAATAAAAAGGCAAAGAGCAGCACAGCAATTTAAAAAGTATATTAAGAAAAATAAAAAAACACATTTCATAAACTAAAGCAACAATATTTCTAATTATTGTATTTACAGAAGTAGAAGTTTGTTACAGAAGTATTATTAATATTATTTCTTAAGCACTTTTGCCCCAGTCATTTCCTTTGCCTTTTTTTTGTTTGACAATTGACAATTGACATTTTTTGGGTGATTTCCTTGTTTTATTTTAATTATCTAATTTTTTAAATTTTACAAATTGTGTGCTATTTTTGCGTTATTTCTTCTTAAGTTTCTCATGGCCCTTTTCAATGTTTTTGACAGAAAATATTCTTAAATTTTGCTAATACATATAGAGGAGGCTCCAGTAAGTTTTTACTTGTGTCTTTCACTTTTTTAAAGAAAATTAAACCTTTAAAGATTCAGAAAAATAAGACTTCCACGTTAAAAACTGTCCTCCAGTGGGCATCCTCTCTGCTGACGTGCTGTTGAGCAACACACTTCATGAAAACACTCCTTGTCGTAACTTTAATCTCCAAAACTCGTCTGCGTGAAAGCCGGCGCAGCTCTGACATCTGCCCACATGTGGCGACCCCATTAAGATTCAGACATAACTAATCAATCTCCTGTACAATAATTCCCCGTAATTACTCGAGACAAACATCGCACAGTCTGGGTTTGTACTTCACGATGTTAAATGAGGGCAATTTACAGAGAATTGATCTCAACTGGGAGGAAATGTATGCAGAGCGATGTGATCGATCTCTGCTCGGAAATGTAAATTCAGACGAGGAACTGAAATCTAAACAACAAAAACCGTTTAAAGACTCTCAACTTCCTGTTTGTTTATGTTGTTGTGTCAGATGTTTTTAATCATTAAGTCTATAAAATGTCCAAAAACGGATAGTTAATAATCAGTATTATAATATAGAGAACCATCACACTTGTGAAGCTGAATTTGATATTTTTATTCAATAATGTAATGAAGTGAATAATTGATTATCTAAACGTGTTTTTTAAAACCTGTCACTGATTTTCCAGCAACTTTCTGAGCACCAAACATGTTTTTCTTTTAATAAATCAGTCGCTGATTCCAGCAGCTTTTAAGGCAAGAAATGTCAGTATTTTGTGGTGACTGGTCACTGTCTTCAGTGAATTTTTTATGTACCAAACATGGGTTTTTGGGAGCAATGTTTTGCTGTTTTTCTCGCTGCATTTTAGGCATCAAATGTAGGTGTTTTGTAGTGATGAGTCACTGTTTATACAGTGGCTTTGTTGGCCCCAAACAAGGGTAATTTTTAGAAACCTGTCACTGTTTTTAAAGTGGATTTAAGGCACCAAACATGTTTTTTTTGTAGCAATGCATCACTGTTTTCCAGCTGCATTATAGGCATCAAATGCGGATGTTTTGTAGCAACCCGTCACTGTTTTTAAAGTGGACTTTAGGCTCCAAACATGGGTGTTTTGTTGCAACCTTTCACTGTTTTTCTAGCTATATTTTAGGCATTGAACAAAGGCTTTTAGTGGCGACCACGTTTTTCTTTTAGTGCTTGAGATGTAGTCGATAGAATGTCGATAGAACACATTTCAGCCATGTCGCTCCGCTCTCATTCTCCACCGATGTCTCCAAATTTCCATTCGTTCTCATTCTCTGCTGGCGTGTCCGCCGATGTCTCCGAATCTCCACTCAGCTTTCATTCTCTGTTGGTTTTTCCGAATGTCCGCTCCGCCCTCATCCTCCATCGGTGTCTACGCTTGAATGTCAGCTTGTGCTCTCATCTTATTATTTTTTTGCTTTTTTTGGGCGAATTTTTTGTTGTAAGTTGCTCTCGGCCCTCAGATGTGTTTTTTTGTTTTGTTTTGTGTTTTTAAGAAATCAAGCGTATTTGCTTGTGTCAAAGTAAACAAGAAAAAAAATGCTTTCCATACAGTCTGTAATTTCTGCCACTCTCGACATTATGACAATTACTCCACGTCATTTTGCAAAGAAACAGTTTGGGGGCCAAACCACATCTGGCGCGGATCAAACCCTCTGACTTCCTGTCACAGACTCAGAAAAACCGCCTGGTTATTCCTCGGCGTCTAATCTTCCCGACCGATTAATTCTGCTATGTTTGCTTTCGCTGCCGTCCTTAATGACGGCTCTAAAAGGTTGTTTCTAAGTATATCCTCCAGTACAAATCTCCAACATATGTTATCTGTTTAGAAATTGGTGCTGTGAGACTTTGGGGGGTCTGAATGATAATAAAACGAATCCACGGAGGAGAAAAACATCAACGCCGCTTCCTCGAGGGATGTCTCAGCTCGGGAGGTTTATTACCAAAGACATTACCGTTGGCGGGGCTGGTGTCGTGGGACGCTAATTTGGACACTTAAGGCGCTAAAGTTGAGCTGCGGCTGACGGTGATGGTGGGCGGGGGGGGCAGGTGTGCAGGATCAGGTGTTTTTTTGTTTTTTTTCGTTATCGGTGATCGCGGCGGCTCAGATGAAGCCGTTCAGGACCAGCAGCCGTATTCATCTCTGTTACTTCCTCTCACCTCTGGGGAGATGTGTTTATTAATGTGCCACTTCCCCTGATAAATGGACCAATGGAAAAGCCCGGCCCGACTCGCTCGCCACCCCTCCCCCGTCCTCCACAGTGATTTATATCAGCGGCCGCCGCCGGGAGGGCGAGTGTGTGTGGAGTGATTTGGAGAGTGAATGAGTGTGTGCGCGCCGCGGCCCCCGAGGCTCTCGGTGCCACTGTGGTCTGTATGTAACCAAACTGTTTGAAGCCAGAAGGTTGCAGGTTCAAACGATGCCACAGCTGCTGGGGAACATTTGGGGGGAAAAAACGCTCTGTCCCGGTTCATCCAGGAGCTTTTGAGCGAGGCCACTCAGAGGGCCGAGCATGTGCTTGTGTGTGTGCTGCACGCACTCACTTAAACTCTACACAAACAGCCAGAGATCCAGAGATGAACTACAAAACTTTATACTTACGAAAAAATGTCAAATATGCAGCAAAGCTTTGACTTTGACTTAATTTATCTATTTATTAATTGATTGCAGTGCTTGTTGTTGTTACTGTGCTTTTTTTTGTATAGTTTTTAGCATATATGGATATTTTAAATGCTTTAATGTGTTTTTACTGCTTGCATTGTAAGCTGCTGCGGCGACTGAATTTCTCCAGTGGGGATTGATAAAGGTTCATCTTATTTTGAGCTGGCGACTCAACGACAGCGCAACTTTAACACAGTTGAAAGAAAAATTAAATTATGAAAAATTTTATTGCAATGAAAAGTGGCAATTGCATTGTTCAAACCCTTGAAGTTCAAAGGTCAGTGTTTTAATAATGCAGTGAGATATCAACTTTTGCTGAGTTTTGCTGAGCTTGTTCAAATGATCCAAAGAGACTTCGGTAGAAACCAGGATCACGGTTTAGAAAAAAAAAAAATCGGAGTGGTGGAAAATGTAGACTAAAGCTTTTCTGTAGCGCGCATTGAGCTGGACTTGTGTGTCCAATTATGAGTTGATTGGACTTATAATGTTAGGGTCGAGTTGCACTTTTTGGGCTTTAATTACAGCGCCAACATCTGTTAGATTAGCGTCATATTTGTTGCATTTGTTTGAAAATTTAATTTCCATGATGTGTCATCTCATAGGAATTTGCAAAAACTTTTATGAGGGAAAATAATCATAAATTGGTACAAAACTGGATTGAACCCCTAACAATTTGAAATAGTGGTAGGTGTTTTTTTGTGCATCTCTGTGCAGAAAAAAAGAAAATTTAAGGTCTTAAATTTATGGCAAAATAACTTGGTATGGTGTTTTTGCAGTGTTGCATAGTTATTTTGGTATTTTTGCATAATTTCCTGCCTTGCATGAAACTTGCTCAGGTCAGAGTTTACACTCTTTGGCAGCTTTGTGAGGCATGTTAAAGACGTTAGTTTGTACTGAAAGATGCAAGAACCTTGCTCCCTCCTCAGTAGATGTGTAAAATGTTCTCGGTTCGTGCTGTTGGCAGATGAAGTGATGTTTCCTCTCTCAGCCACATCCAACAGTTTAAGTGAATAACCTAACAGTGACACTCTGGCGAGGCCGAGGCGAGCGTGCTTTCCGTTTGTTTTGGCCCGAGCGCCTGCACAGTGTTCGGGACGGCTGGAGACGAAGTTATGACAGCTTTAGTGAGCGCTGAGCTGGACGGCTTCACGCTGCTGGCTGCCTGCGGCACACGTTTGGCCCCCGACGCCACAACACAGCGGGCTCATTCACAAACCCGCGCTCTGTCTGCTGAACCTGCGGGGAAGGGTTTAACCCGAGCTGACCGCCTGTTCAACCGCTGAGCTCTGCCGGCTGCTTCTGCTCTGACGGCTGCTTCTGCTCTGACTCCAGTGGTTGGCTCTTTGCCTAAAAGTTGTTTTTTTTACCTCTCTGAAGGCGCTGACAGATTTCACAGTTATACAGATGTCGTGTTTTAAACAAACGGAAGTACTGTCTGCGCAGCAGTCAGGTTTTTCTTAATGTTTTGTGGTTACAGTGACCTTCGTCCTCCAAAATCTAATCAGTTCATCTTTGAGTCCAAGTGGACGTCTGTGCCAAATTTGAGGAAACTTCCTTTAAAGCCTTCTTCAGCTATCACATTCAGAGGAATGAGACTGATGCAAGGTCACAGTGACCTTGACCTTTGACCTATGACCACCAACATCCAATCAGTTCATCCTTCAGTCCAAGTGGATGTTTGTGCCAATTTTGGGGAAACTCCCTCAAAGAATTTTACGTAATGTTTTCCCGATTGTATTGCTTTCTTTCTTGTTTTTAGAGTGGGCATTTTTGCTAGTTTTCCCTCGTCCAGACATGTTTTTTATCTTAAAGTAAAGGGCACAGATTCATGGGCAGAAGTAACCCTGAACAGGAAGCGTCGGCAGACTAGAAGTGCAGTTGGCATCGCTCAGACAGATGACGTTACGCTCTCTGGTGTTCATCATCAGGAGTTCCCCCTCGGACACGGCTCCCCTTTTAAGGTGCAGAGCGGAGCGCCGGATCAAAGCCGGCATTTATTACATTAAATATACCTGCTGCGATCCAACGTGCCCGGCGATGGCGAACACTGGAAATGTCACGGCGGCACAATAAGTCCTCTGTGTTTATGGAAAAGTGCTGGCTCAGTGTCGGAGCGCTGTGCAGCTGATACCTGAAGGCCTCTGCCGTTTGAAGTTGTTTGACATGAAAAATGTATACAAGCCCTTTTTTTATTCATACGCCTCTCCTGTGATCTTTGTTTCATCATCCACCTGGACTCGACGGCCTGATAGGAATTTCATTCTGCTTAATCAGTGTCAAAGCAGCTCATTGGACGGAGCAGGGTGGGCTTTGCTCTGACGGCAGGACCTAAGGACGAACTATGTTAGTCTCAAAATTAGACTTAACGATATAATACGTTGAGTAATGGACAGAAAGGGTTTTTGGAGAACATTATGATGTCACAGTGAAATTGAACTTTTGGGTTTAAAATGTCATCATTTTATCCTTTTAGACATTTGTGTAAAATTTTGTCACAGTGACCTTTGACTACCAAATTATGATCAGTTCATCCTTCTAACTGGACGTTCGTGCCGAATTTGAGGAAACTCCTTCAAGGGTTTCTTGAGATATCGCGTTCATGAGAATGAGGCAAACTGAGTCGCAGTGACCATTGGCCAACAAATTCAATTCATTTCAAAGTCGATGTTTGTGCCAAATTTAAACAAATTCCCTAAAAGGTGTTCTTAAGGTAGCACGTTAAGAAGTATGACTTGGATGCAAGGCCACAGTAACCTTTTACCACCAAAGTTTAATCAGTTCTTAAGTGTACGTTTGTGCCAAATTTAAAGAGATTCCTTCAATACATTCTTGAGATCTAGCATTAACAAGAATGAGTAAATTGGAGTTACGGTGACCTTTGACCACCAAATTTAAATCGGTTCCCTTAATACCCTTAAGGTGTTCTTGAGAAAACACACTCTCAAGAATTAGACGGACACAAGGTCACAATGACCTTTGACAGCCAACTACATATCAGTTAACTATTGATTACAACTGGATGTTTTTGCGAAATTTGAGGGATTTCCCTAAAGGTGTTCTTGAGATATTGCCTTCACAAAAATGAGACAGATGCAAAGTTGCAGTGACCTTTGACAGCCGAAATGGAATAAGTTCATATTTGAGTCAAAGTGGAAGTTTGTGACAAATTCGAGGAATTTCTCTCAAGTCTTTCTGAAAATATTGCATTCTGGAGCGTGAGACAGACCGCCTTTGGTGCATATTGATGCATGTACATAACAAACTTGACCTGACATTCCCCATCCTTTTCCTTCAACTCTCAGCTCCCCAAAAATTGTATATAATGAGCATGTCATGTAAATTCTACTTTTTTGTGTTTTTTTGATGTATTTCTGCAGTGCCGTTATCAAAATATCCCAGCTCTCATGCAGAAAGTGTTTCCTGTAGTGTTGAGAAAAGAGTTCATGGTTGTGGCACAAAGATTTACACAAAATTTAAACATCCTCTTTTTGATAAATTATAGTAGTTAAAAAGCAAACTTTGCAGTTTTTTTTCTGGCCGGGAACACCTGCAAAGTGTCACCAAAGGACAGCAAAGCAAATTAGGATTTAAAAAATAAATAACAAAGCTGATGCACACTTTCAGTTAATTTAATGTTTTTTTCTCTACGTCACTGCACAGTTTGCTTGCATTCAATATAAAGCTGTCACAATGAGCTGAGTCATAAATTAATCAATTGTCAGAAATGAATCTGCAACAACTTTAATTGTCAAATGTCAAACTTTTACTTCTAGCTTCAAATCTGCAGTTTTCTCTGGTTTCTGCAACAGAAAACTGAATATTGTTTTGGAGAGAAAACACCATTACAACTTGTCAGATTGTAATTTGGGTTGTCATGATGGAGATAGTTTGATTGAATATTTTATGGGCTAAACGAGTGCAAATAATGAAAATTATTGTTAGTTGCAGTGTGAGATGATGTTTTTAAAAGGTTTCAGTGTTTTGAAGAAAAATGCAAACAGATAACTGAGAGCTCAGAGAGGCCAAAAGGCTCCAGCAGCTGTGAACTTTCGTCTCGTAACTCTCTCGGTTTACTCACCGTCGATGGGGGTGATGTAGTCTGACAGGTGGGCCCCCGCGGTGGCCCCGGCCCCCTGCATGAGCAGCTCGCCGTACGGGCTCCGGTGACTGGCCATCAGGTGGTAATACTCGGCCGGGCTGGCCCCCGGAGGAGGAGGAGGGAGCCCGAACAGCCCGCGGTCTTTTAAATGCTCGTGAGCAACTGTGGAGGAGACAGAGGGGGGAGGAGGGGGGAGGTCAGTGAGTCAGAGGGAGGAGGAGGAGGAGGAGGAGGAGGTGACTGAAGGGAGGAAGGAGTGAATTCCTGCTCTGTCCCGTCTCATGCTGAGGAGATCATGAATGGGCCGGCGGGCCGAGGGGCCAGCAGGGCGGGGTCGCTGATGTGCAGCGGCCCGTGGACGTGCTCCCACCCCTCCCCCACCTCCAGGCCTCTGTGTTTTCTCAAACTTACGAGGAAAACTGGTATCAGTTTCTGTCTTTATTTTTATCTTTATTGTCTTTATTGACTTGACTTTTATTATTTATTATTGTCTTTATTTTAATAGAGACTGGAGAATGAATGTTATTGTAAAATGACAGATTTGAATACAAGATTTGCAGTTACAGCTTCTCAGAATCAGAAAGTCTTCCTAAATTTTTCGAGAGAATACCTTGTAAAAAAAAAAAAAAGAAAGAAAGAAAATAAATAATATAAGATAAAATTTAAGAAATGAGTTAAGATTAAATCAGATAAATAAAATTAATAACAACATAATAATAATGTTATTACTAACTGAGATAAAAACAGGGTGTTAACAGGTGAAAAACAAAAAAAGAAAGAAAACAATAATAATAATAATAATATTATTAATGAGAAAAAGAATGTCAGCAGTAGGTGAGATAAACACAGGGCGTCAACATGTTAAAAAAAGAAAAGAAAATCCCTTGTAAAAAAAAAACCCCAAACAAACAAACATTTATTTAAAAAAAAAAGTAAAATAATAAATAATATTTTTTTAAGTGAAAAAAACTATCAGTAATCATTCTTTTAAATATTTTTCAACAATTCTGATAATTTGATAATTAAAAATATGTTTTTTGGAAAAAACAAAACAAAAGAGCTATCACATTAGTATTTATTGTTTTTATTAATATTATCTGGATAAGTTATTTTTTTTACCTTAAATTAATTAAAAAATATATTCAAAATTATTAACATCACACGTCAATGTAAGCCAGCTGGGCTGGGGAGGGAAAGGTTAAATTTCCTTTCAGAATATCAATATCAATATCAATAAAATTAAGACAAAAAGGAGATGACCAGAAAAAAGTGTTTAAGAAATCATAATAATGTAAAATAATTTTAAATACAATAATTCTAAAATACTTGAATGGACATTTTGTTCTAGTTTTTTATTTCTTTTATTTTTTATTTTTATTTTCTTAATCTACTTATTTCTTACAATTTGCAGAACATCTCAAGTTGCTCGTTGCTTCTTTTGTTTTCAAATTAAAGTTAACACATTTTCTCATGTTTAAAGGTTTAAATACTGGTGAAAGCTTCTGAACGCCACACAGGAAAAGTGACCTCGTTTTCAAATGGTTAAAACTGTTTAATTTCGTGTAACTCTCCTCATGTGTTCTCCTGCGCGTGAACATCTGCACCCAGTAAAGCGCTTTTAAAAACGTCAGAGCCGATCAGAGTTTGATGGGAATTTCTCCCGCGTTCCTCTGCAGCCTGAGAACCGAACGTCTCCCCCTCGTTCCCTCTAAGTGATCTTTCAGACGCCATTACGGCTCCGCAGCTAAAGCGGAGCAGACGAGGAGCTGGCGCTGACCTCGGCCGCTCTCACACGGTCACGTTTCAACTCCTGGATGCCGAGGAAAGACGGAGAGAAACTCCAGAGCGTTTTTCTCCATCAAACGAAACAACAGAAAGAGCAGCGAGGTCGAAGAGACGTAGAAAAAAGACTATGTGACCCTTTAAAATCTGAGCAACTTGGTTCGATTTCTTTCAAAAACATGGGGAGAAAGCAATGAGCAACCTCACAAGACAGGAGCCGAAAATTTGTGGGAAATTAGTTAAAAAAAAGTTTCAGGAAAAGTGCCTGAAAACAGGCACAAAAAAGGAAAGTTGCTAAAATAAATAAATACATAAATAAAAGACCTGAAAATATGCTGAAAACTTAAAAAAAAAAAGTATACTTAAAAATATAGATTTTTGGAAAATTAGTTTGACTTTTGGGGGGGGGGGGCGTCCAATAAATTGTTAGAAATTAGGCAAAGGTGACAAGAAAATGACCAGATAATTAGTTTAAAAAGGGGGGGTCAGAAAAAAAAGAGGGAGATAATTTTTCATAAGAGCTTTATTTTTAATAATTAAAATATTGTATTCATTTAAAAAAAAAAAAGACTATACATAGATATTTTTTATTATAAGCATTTTTTCAGGTAATTTATTTACTGATTTGTTTATTTATTTTTACTTTTTTTAACCTATTTTTTTTGCCTATTTCTGGATTTTTATTTATTTTTTTTGTATAACTAATTTCTTGCTAATTTTTGGGTTGTGTCTTGTTAAGTTGCTCATTGCCTTCTCATCATGTTTTTCTTTTTTAAAAATTAAGCCAGTGTTTAATGTTAAGTCCAAACCCACAGCTCCGGGTGACGACAGGATGTTATCCAAACTTCCAGAAAGGTCACCTGGAAAACATAAAAAAACCCTCCGCCTCGTCTTTCAGCGATTTGCATTCCCTCCTCTGCGAACAGTCTCTTTCTCCCCGCCGCACGGCTTCAGGCGCGGCCGCTTATTTAAGTTTAAAAGCGTCGGCACATTACCTCTGACAGACTGTAAAAGGAGATTTATACGCCGTCCCGCCGCCGCGCTCCAACCTGTTATTGTAATTCAGCGCTGAGGAAAGAGTTGTCATCGCGTCCGGGTGAATTTGGGCGGAGGAGGGGCTGGATGAGTGTTTCTCTTTTTAT
This sequence comes from Plectropomus leopardus, assembly GCF_026936395.1. Classification (NCBI taxonomy): domain Eukaryota; kingdom Metazoa; phylum Chordata; class Actinopteri; order Perciformes; family Serranidae; genus Plectropomus; species Plectropomus leopardus. The sequence goes on along the minus strand of NC_142199.1, from coordinate 1,211,827 downwards.
GGAGCTGCACAGATTTTATTTTGAAGGATCCCCTCTCTAGCAGCAGCAGGTCAAGGTTTCCCCCTCGGCTCCGGTTAAAAAACATAGTTTGTAAAAGAGTTTGTAGTAACTGACTGTCAAACTCAAGCTCAGGTCTTTTTTTTTCTCCCAGAAATTTAGAGAAGAAAAGCAACTTTTCCAACAATGCATTCACACAGCTTTCGGTTTATTCTAAAAAACTACATTCTATGCAGTAATTGGAAATATATTTTATAATATAATATTTAATATTTTTACTTTTTCATGCATGCGCTGGAAGACACAGGAGGTCCTGTTTCAGTTTAACTAAACGCTTCATGTGAGAATTAAACATTTTTCCAGCTTAATTGTGTTTTCAAAATCAACCAAAGAATTCGTTCTTCAGATATACTGTTAACGAGAACAGGACGGATGAGGTCACAGTGACCTTAACTTTTGACCTATGACCACCAAAACCGAATATCTTTACTTTTATGTCCAAGTGAATGTTTGTGCCAAATTTAAAGAAATTCCCTCAAACTGTTCCATAGATATCATGTTAACAAGACTCACAAGGTTGCAGTGACCTTGACCTTTGACCCATAACCACCAAGACAAAATCAGTTCATTGTTGAGTCCAAGTGGATGTTTGTGCCAAATTTGAAGAAATTACCTCAAGATGTTCTTAGTAGTATTACTAAGTATTGCATTACGAGAATGGGACAAATGAGGTCACAGTGACCTTGATCCTTAACCTTCGGCCACTAAGATCAAATATGTTCATCATTAAGTCAAAGGGGGTGTTTGTTCCCAATTTGAGGAAATTCCCTCTAAATTTTTCTTAAATATCACTTTCACAAGAATAAGACAGACAAGGTCACAGTGACCTGGACCTTTAAGCTATGACCACCAAAATGTACTCAGTTCATGGTTGAGTAATTGTGGATGTTTGTGCCAAATTTGAAGAAACTCCTTCAAGGTATTCTTGATTATAAGATGGATGCAAGGTTACAGTGACCTTTGGCCAACAAAATCAAATCAGTTCTTAGTTAAGTCAACATGGAAGTTTTTGCCAAATTTGAAGAAATTCACTTAAGATATTCTTGAGGTATCATATGAATGGAAGAGGAAAGGTCACAATGACCTTGATCTTTAACCTTTGACCACCAAAATCAGATCAGTTTACCATTGAGTTAAAGTGGATGTATGTGCTTAATTTGGAAAAACTCCCTCAAGGAATTCTTGAGGATACGATGGATGCAAGGTCACGACCACCAAAATAAAATCAGATCACTGTTGAGTCCAAGTGGAAGTTTGTGCCAAAAGCAATTCCTTTGAGGTGTCCTGAAGATATCCCGTTCACAAGAACAAGACAGATGAGGTCACAGTGACCTTGATCTTTAACCTGTCACCACCAAAATTGAATCGGTTGGTCGTTGGCTTGAAGTGAACGTTTGTGCCAAATTTGGAAATATCCCCCCAGCTGCACCCACCCAGACACAGTTTTCTGAGTCCAGGCTCTCGTTCTTTGACTGTTGTAGAAATAAAAACGATGAAAGTTGAACTCACGGTCGGCGGGGCTGAGTCCTCTGGCCGCGGAGATCATGGACAGGGTCGGGCTGCTGTGCACGGAGCGTAGGTAGTGCTCCATGTGGGGGTTGACGTATGGGTGAGGTGGGCTGAAGGGCGAGTCGCCGGTAGCCACGGCGGCCGGCGAGAGGCGGATCAGGGAGATATCGGAGATGACGGGGCTGCCGGCCAAACCTGCAGGGCTGAACGACGGGAGAGAAAACATGAAAAACCCATAAAAAACAGATATAAAGTTTCAACAGAGCATGTGTTGGAGACTACTTTCAGCGGCGGATCAGTCCGTGTTTGTTGCTTCAGTGCACACCTGATCCTCGGTGTGGGGAGTGAGATCACGTCTGTTGAGCGTTTGATCTGAGTGAGTCAGAGGACGGGGTGAGGGCGAGGTCAGGGGGACGAGCACACGTGTTGTACGGCGAGCAGACACCTCTCCGGGTTACGCTTGTGCCCGCGGGGCGCCTGTCGGTGTCGTTTATCCTGTGAGCTCATCTGCAGGCTGGTTCAGGGACGGGTGGGATTTTTGGAAGTCTGATTAAAGAGCGCAAAGCTGACAGCAAGACTCTCGCTTTTAGTCTGTCTTTGGGATTTTTAAAAAATTTGATTCATGAGTTTTTTCAAACTTCTCATTTTTTGGATGAGTTTAACCCTTTAAAACCTGTGGTATCTTTAAAAAAAAATGCCATGATTGCAAGACATTTATAAGAAAGAAATTACCTAAAGAGGGAAAGATTGTAATATTATGACTCTTTCCTTGAAAACATACTACTTTATTCTCATTGAACTACAACTTTATTCTCATAATATTATGACTTTTTACAATTTAATCCTTGTAATATTAAATTTTTTTGTGAAATATTATAACTTTATTCTCATTAAATTCCGACTTTATTCTTGCAATATTTTAACTTTTTCGTGAAATATTATGACATTTTTTCTCATTTACTTCCAACATTATTCTTGTAATATTGCAACCTTTTTCTTGAAATATAATTATTTTATTCTCATTATATTATATTATTCTCATAATATTCTGACTTTTTTTGTAACATAATGTATGTATGTAAGTAAGTACATAGTTTAATAAGATAGTAAGTATGTAAGTCAGTAAGTATGTAGGTAAATAAGTAAGTAAAATACATAAGTATATAATTACTACTGTCACATGGTAAAAAAAACTTTGTTAAGAGTTCTGAAGATTTTGTTTTTCATGAAATCTCAGGTAGTTTAATATGAGAGTACCAACAGAAATTAAGGGTAAAGGTGTCCTAAAACTTCCCAACATGTGATCAAAACAATGAAACGTGATATGAAGTCCTCATCTTTTAATGGTCGGAGTATTTTCTCCGTGTTGAGGCGATCAAAGTGAATTCAGCTGCTGTGTGAGCTGATAAACCTGCAGATCTTTGCGTCCTCTGCGTCTCTCACCTGCCCGCTTCATTACAAACACACACTCTCCATCATCCAGCGTCCCAGAGACGCCTCATCACCTCGCAGCCAAAGTGCTGGATTGCATCATGTTTTTCTTCTTGCAGAAGATAAAGAGCTGATTTTCCACCAAAAACATAATCAGGCCCTCAGTGTGCGTGTGAAATATTGATGCTCTCATCGTGTAACGGCCTGCAGGTGAGCTGTCTGACTGCGAATCAACACGCTTTGTTTACCGCCATAACAAGCCGCTCCAACAATCAGTCATAAATATTTCTCTCTTCACAGCTTAAAAACGGCTTTGTTTAAGAGCTCGCCGCTCCGTAAAGCAGAGGGCACGCTTCTGAGCCGCGCTCACTAACGCATCTGATATTCAGATATTCATCGAGCGTATGGCTGCGGGGAGCGTTCAACGCAACACAATGCCCGGCCTCTGGAGCGTGGCGTGGTCCGGCGCCGGGCAGCAGGCCGAGACCAGAGAGCGGCCCGGGCAGGGGTTAATTTCTGTTTCTCCAGGACACTCAAATACGCCTGGTTTCCATCCAAACCGTGGGGAAAAAGCAACAAGCAACGCAAGAAGAAATAACTCCAAAATTAGGCAGAAATTAGTAAAGTGTCCAAATCAGCAAAACATTCAAACACACAAACAAACAAAAAAAATGTAAAAAAGCAGACAAGTTTTGAAAAGTGCTTAAAAATGAATAATTTGTGACATAATTTTAAATATATAAGGATAGTTTTTTCCCCTAGCTTTTTGATTTTTATTCCCTAGACATTTTGCCTAGCTTTCTCCTTTTTCCCAAAATTTTCACAGATTTTTAAAGATATTTTTTTTTCCCTTTGACAATTTCTTTTGCATTGTTGTCCTAGTTTTACCCCATTTCCCCTCAAAATTAGCAAAGTTATAAAAGGGAAAAATACAAAAATTAAAAATTTTTCCCTAGCTTTTTCCTTAGACATTTTTCCGAACATTCTCCCTTTTCCATGAGTTTTTCTTTTTTCCCATTTTTCCCAGCTTTTTGTTTTTTCCCTAGACATTTTCGCTTGAGCTTTTGTCCCAAGAAATTGTCACAGGTTTAAAAAAATATTTTTTTCCGAAGATATTTTCCCTTTCCCATAGCTTTATCTTTTTTCCCCCCAAAATTAGCAAATTAATAAAACAAAACAAGAAGAACAGGAAAAAAGTTGTTTTTAAGGAAAACAGGATTTGAAAAAATAATTTAAAACTATTTATGTTACATAATTTAAAAATATATGATGATGATTATATATGCTTTTCCCTAGCTCTTTCTCTTTTCTCTTTGGTTAACAGGAACACACAACGTGAGCATTTTTTTTGTGACTGAACTGCAGGGAGGTTGTGTATTTTTGGAGAAAAAGAGGGACCTCGGAGCAGCGGGGTTTGTTTTTGGGATAACAGGCTGTTGGACAAATTGGCTTTTGGTCCATTTTTTTGGGACTAACGTGGCCGTTGTAAAAATGGGTAGTCCCCGAGGAGACAGAGGTGAAACATATTCTAATATTTTAAAGCAGCAAAAAACAGCAAAGACTCACATTAAAGGAGTTTCCAAATTTTGCATTTTAAATGCTAAATTGTTGAAAATGATTAATCGCTGAGTAAAAGTAAAATCTGAGATGTGTGCATGAATTCTTCTGCATGCACCTAAAGTGTTTTTTTTCTGTTTGTACCTGCTGTTGTGTGTGTGTGTGTGTGTGTGTGTGTGTGTGTGTGTGTGTGTGTGTGTGTGTGTGTGTGTGTGTGTGTGTGTGTTTTTGTGGGCGACACCTGAGATGAATTACAGTGTGACAGTGAGTCTCGTCTCCGGTGTCGGGCTCAGGGAGCGCTCTGATTTAGATAAATCACGCCGTCCAGCGTGCCGCTGAATAAACTCCCACTGTAGGTTTATGAGTCTGCTGCTGCAGCGGCGGCGTGGAGCGGACGCCTCAAACTTAACAGGCAACACCCCCTCCACCCCCCGAACGCCTTCCTCCGCATGCAGAGGAAGAAATGACCTACATACAAACAAACAAACAGATCACGCTGCTGCAAATCATGGCCTCCTTAAAAAGTCAGTCCATCATCTCGTCCTCAGAGCCGGACGCACATTTTTCATCCAACAACTCTACTTTTTTTCAAATGCGTTTTTGCAACAAAAAAGGAAAACTTTGCAAAGAAACTTTGCAAACTTGTTAAATTTGCCGCAAAATGTCAGCAGGAGAAACAAACGATTGTGTCTCTGCTGAAGAGAAAATAAATTCTGCTGAGCCGAGAAAGTTTCACAAGAGTCAAGAGAAGAAGTTCAGGAGCCCCAAAAGCTCCAGGTTTAATGTCGATCAGCTGATTCTTAAACTCTTTAAAACCTGGATTGACAGCAGTTTTCTTTTGCTGCATTCAGACTTTTTTTCACATATTTAAACCTTCAAACTCATATTTGATTTCTTTTAAAAAATGTGGAAAAGGTGCGATAAGTAACTGCAAATTGGAATGATTTGTTTAAACTACTTTTTCAAAAAGATAGGGAAAAAATTCCCAAAAACTAGAAACCTTTTTGTTTTTTTTTTTAACTTTTTTAAAACTTTTTTCTTAGGTTTCTTTATTTTGTAGTTTTGACTTTTTATTTATTTTTTGCTAATTTAAAGATAAAATAAAAATAAATGAAATAAAATCCTTATAATGTGCCAAAACCTTAGAAATGTCCTAAAATCCTAAAAAATCTCCCCAAATCTGAGAAACGCCCTGCAGTCGCTGACAAACCGTGCTATTTTATGAGTTCGGGATGAGAGCAGGCCTGTTTTGGAAAAGGCGCCATAAGTGTCTTTTGGCATCACTGTCTGACCCCAAAATCACCGGCCAAGTGCCGATATTTGGCGAATTTGGGATGAGAATGAGCTGGTGATACTGCACAGACACGTCAGCAAGAGAGAAGAAAAACTGACAAGACAAGAAAAAAATGAATAAAAGAATTATACCAATAAAAAATGATAAATAAATTGGCTGGATTTCTTACAAAGGTACTGAAAAACGTTACAAGAACTTAAACAAAAAAAGACAATAAAAAAAAGAAAAACAAAATTAGTATTGAATATGTTAATGATATTAATAAAATTGTATATATATATATAGATAAAATTGTTGATAATAATAATAGTAATAAGAACTGTGAATATAGTTTTTCTGGACACTTATATATTATTACTATTATTAATATTATTATTATTACTGTCATAATCTCTCTTTCTCAACACATTTCAGGTTGTTTTCTTTCCGCTAATTTCTTGAAACTTTTTTGACATTACTTGTAAATTTTCTCAGCCTTTTTACCCCTCTTGTTTTTTAAAAATTAAGCGATCCATCTTTCTTTGGTTTTTAAAGGGTCAAAAAACTTGTGAAAGGCGTCTGAACGAAACTGATGTCGATCCAGGTTTCAAAGGGTTAAAGCGGAGCTGTTGTGTCGTGGCGTCGCTCGGGGAAGGTCAGCTTAACGATGATTTCTGAGCTAAACTGACGTCTTTTGAGCTGTAGGAGCTGCAGGCTGAAGTTTGTCACAGATGTCTCACATGTCTCCGTCCTCAGAGACGCCGTCACAGAGGAGGAAGTGCTTCCCCCCCGTGCTCCTGCTACTTCCTCTCCTCACTGTCATCTGCGGCGGCGAGGAGAAAACCCTCCTCGGTATCCGCAGGAAGGGAAAAAAAGAGGCAGCTTTTTATGACAGGCTTGACAAAATAACCAGCCCTCTCATTACGGTATATGCAAACAATGATAAAGGGGACGGCGCGGAGATGTCATGTTAGACAATCAAGGAGGGGACCTCTGACACGCTGCCACGGGCGGATAATAAAGTGCCGCGCCAGGCGACAAATGACACCGCACTTAATTTGCTGCGCAATGTTCCTGTAATTAGGTGAATTTGGCACAGGCAGGGGGGAGCGACAGCCAGATCAAGGTCTTGATGAATTAGGGGTCCACTGTCAAGATCAAATCACATTAATCAAGGTGGCCGAGTCCGCGGACAGCCCCCCCGCTCCCCTCCCCCGCCCTCCACTCTCCCGGCCGGCGTGATGAATAGCCCTGCTTCCGCCAGGCGCGAAGTATGCATCACCATCAAATCTGTGCATCTAAATGTAAGAGCACTATTTGGAGAATTCTATTGACTTTTTTTGTCCCGGCGCCAGTTTTTCTCCCGTGATAAAGTAACTTTGAGCTGCGGCAGGAGGCTCGCCGCTTCGCTGCAAAGTGTGCCGACGGCTCCACGCGCTCTGTTTGGCGTCCGCGCTCCGGCTCGTAAAATCACTGCTCCGTAATCAGCAATTAAAACAAACAATTATCTCTTTAAATCATGCTGACAGCTCCGATTTCAAAGCTTCCTCTTGGCACGTGAACGCATCGCACTGCACTCTCAACACGAGTCTTCATTTGAGCTGCGTACGGCAACAAAAAAGGCCACTTCTACCAAAATTAAAGTGTCTCTCTGCAGATATAATGGTTTCATTTTATGAGCGCAGCAGTAAAAATGAACTTCAACAATGCACGGCCCCAACAGAGGTCCAGCTAAGTGCCTAAATCCATGAAATGTATTACAATCTGAGAAACATCCCAGAATCTTAAAAATATCCCAAAATCTCTAAAATGTCTTGAATCCGAAAATCCAACCTAAAATCCTAGAAATAACCAAAAAATTAAAACAACGTCCTAAAATCTGAGAAACATCCTAAAATCCAGCTAAACGCCTGAATGTGCTAAAATCCAAAATCTTAGAAATGTCCTAAAATCCAAGAAACGAGCTAAAATCCTTAAAAAATTCTTAAATCCTAGAAATGTCTTATACCTAAAAACATCCTAAAATCTTAGAAATGTCCAAAAATCCGTAAAATGTACTGCAACCTGAGAAACATCCTTAAATCCGATAAATGTCCTAAATCCTTGAAATGTCCTAAAAACCTAAAATGTGCAAAAACCTTAAGAAACATCCTTAAATGCTAAAAACGTCCTACAATCCTAGAAATGCCTTAAAATCCTTGAAATGTCCTAAAGTCTAAGAAACATCCTTAAATCCTAGAAATGATCTAAAATTCTAGAAATATACAAAATGTCTCTGCATGTGTTGTTGGCCCAGTTTGAACCTCACCGGTACACTTTTAAACAAGAAATGTCTTTGTATTTTTGTTGTCTTTCATCTTAAACTGAATTAAAAAAATAAAACCAAAAATCTCCCACACTGCTGCAGCAGAAAAACAACAAAAAGCAAACGTGATTCTTCAGCACATGAATGCGTTTTTGGCACAAATATCAGAGTTGAATGGGGCTCAGCGCTGTGTGTAACCTCAGCATCCCTCAGGAAAATAAATGGGGTCTCTTACTGCAGCCGGACTCACCGCCGGCGCTGCTGCTGCTGCTGCGGCGGCGGCACACGCAGCCCGTGCTGTGACCTCTATACTCTGGGAGTTTAATTATGGCGCTGGCTCGGGGGCAACACGGCCTGCACCACACAGATTAGCTCCACAACAAGCCATTAATGAATATAAAGAGGTGCTGCATGCAGGTTGGCCGTGTGATGTCATCCGTGATGGATCCGGCCCTGCCGATCGCCGCTAATGGAGCGAGCTGCAGATTGATACGAGCCGGCCGACAGAGATTTATTTCTTCTTTTTACCTTTTACCTTTTTTAGTACATTTACTTTTCAGCTACTCAAGTACTTACATTTTACAGGAGAAAACAACGTCCTTTTTACTTTGCTTCAGCTATTTGACATCTGGAGTTATTCAAACAACTACAACTTCTTTGCAGAGTAAGATTTTACAAGCAAAATATGATCGATCGTAACCCCACATCATTCAAAAACACACACAGTGAGCAACTTTGTAAGAAATTGCAAGAAATTAGTAGATTTAGAAAATTATTTTTAAAAAGCTAGGGCAAAATGTCTGTTTGTCGGTTGTTTTGTAGCAACCTGTCACTGTTTTTCCAGCAGCTTCTTAAGCACTAAACATAGTGTTTTGTACCAACTTATCGCTATGATTCCCTGGCTTTTAAGCCATGAGATGTGTCTGTTTTGTGGGTGTTGTGTAGTGACCTGTCCTTGTTTTTGCAGCAGCTTTTAGGCATCAAATGTGATTGTTTGTAGCAAACATCACTGTTTTTTCAGCAGCGTCCTAAGCATGAAACATAGGTATTTTGTAGCAACATGTTAGTTTTTCCAACAGCTTTTAGGTGCCAAATTTCAGTGTTTTGTACCAGCCTGTCACTGTGTTCTTCCAGCTTTTTAGGCTCCAAATTTGCCTGTTTTGTAGCAACATGTCTGTGTTTATCCAGCAGTTTTCAGGCTCCAATCCTGGGATTTTTGTAGTGACCCATCACTGTTTTTCAAGGAACTTTTTAGGCACCAAACGTTGCTGTTTAGTAGCGACTTGTGACTTATTCTCTATTGGCTATTAGAGACCAAACTTGTGAGTTTGGTAGCCACATATCACTTTATTTTCAGCAGCATTTTAGGCACCAACCGTACATATTTTTATTTTTTTTAGTGACCTGGGTTTTTGCAACAGCATTTTAGGCATCAAAAATGGTTGTAAAAAAGTGGTGCAACTCACCACTCTTTTCCTGGAAACTGGCATTGAAAACTTTATTTTTTTAATTACTATGATATTGGTGCATTTCCAGCATGGATTATGTCCAATCAAACTGTGTATTTTAAGCCAAATCATGATCTTTTCCTTGTAGTATATTCATGATTTTTGTGCCTAAGTGTAACCACATGTTAATGCCAGCTTGTCCAAATGTAAAGTTTGAAAATATTCACTCCATAATAATGTACAAATGTAACATTTGGTTGCAGAAATGTACAGTGCAAACATTTTTCTCTGTATTTTGGGTTGTAAAAAGCCTTTCTCAGATACAGTGAAGAGAATTTTCACATTTCTCACTGAGACGTTCCCAGTTTGGATCCCAGTAACCAAACTTCAGACTTCTGAGAGCATCAGAGTGTTTTTATCCCCAGACGGTCGGAGCCAGAACAGCAAAGCTCGCCCACATAATCAAACTGTATCGGAAACAAGGGCTGCAGAGGGGAAATTTAGAGCCGGCATTGATTATTCACTTTGGAAGCCGGCATGTTGTCATCTGCTTTTGATATTGAACTTGGCGAGCGCTCAGCTCTCATCAGCGCCTGCTAACATGTTCTCACAGAGTTAAAAAAAATAAAAAAGGCAAAACAAGCTCTGTGCTGTAGAGTGGTAACCGAAAAGGAAGTTTTGCATCAAAAAGATCTGATGACTTTCACTTCAACCTGTATTTTTAGACACGTGATGAAGGAAATAATTACGCAGAAGGGAAAAAAGGCCACTTACCTGTGCATGGCGTGCAGCGCGTGCGGCTCGTAGTGGTAGCGTCCCTCGTGATGCCGCATGTCAATGGGGATGGGCGTGTGGAAGGTGGGGAAGATGTGGTGGGGAGCTGCAAGAACAGAAAAGCAAAGAAGAAGAGATGAGGGAGGGAGAGGAGACTTCAAAAAAAAAAAAAAAAACGAGCTCGCCTTTCAAAAAAAAAAAAAATTCAAAGGCAAAAGGGCTACAATAAAGCAACATGAATTTCAGAGCAAGCTGAGCACTTTCGTGTAAAATATTGGCACTATCACACAAGAGAAGTGGAATAAATAAATAATCAAAGTCGTCCTAAGAAATCCTACATCTTGAACATAAAAGATATCCAACCGGGCTTTTGACAAAGACCTGCAGCTAGAGGCTCTTTGAACTAGACGGGATGATGGACTGTGTGGAGGGAAGCTGCTGCCCCGACTCAAACCGGGACTGACAGCGCTGGGAAAAGCTTTCTTCTGCTCACGCTCTGCCCTTACAAACAGCATGAGCCTCCAAACGGCAAAGCTAAAACCCCCAAACTCACTGAGTACACACACGCACACACACTCCGGGTCAACTGTAAACATCACGCCGATGTGAAACTATCTGATTTCGTGTCTGTTTTTCAGGATTTAATTGTTGCCTGAAGTTACCGTCTGGTTTTGTTTTGTGTTTTCAGGGTTGGCGAGGACAGACGCAGCCATCGTGACCTTCTGCGACCTTCAGGTGAATAAAAAAAAAAAAGTACAAAGAACTTTTTGTTAACGACTACACAAACGTAATAGCAGCTGTCTACGACAAACTTAATACTAAAATTTCCTGCAAAGGTCCAGAAGTGACATCTTTATGATGTCCAAGAGAGACATCTTTATGACGTCAAAAAAGACGCCTGTACTACTTCCAGAAAAGACATCTCTAGCTGAGGAATAACTGTGATGGATTTAAAAGCACTTCCCCTCGTTCAAATTCATCAGTTAAAGCTTTCAAACACAACCAAAAGCGTCAGGACAAATTAACAACATCAGCAGCCAAGATTCCCTGAAGTTAGCATGTAGCTACATGTAGCACTGTTTTCGAAGACGGGGAATGTCTGTCACAGAGAATAGAGACACTTCCTTTGTGAAAAATCACCAATAAACACAACTGTACATGTTCCTATGGTGATATTATCTGAAATCTGGGAGAAATGATCCGCATTGACAACTGAGATTACCTGTTTCCCTGATATTAGCATGTAGCTACATGTAGCAATGTATTTTCAGTCGAGGGATTATTTTAATGGAGAACAGCGGCACTTTCTGCACTGAAAAATCACAAATATTTGATTCTGAACCAAAATCCACAAAACCACATAAGCAACTAAGATTACATGTTTCCTGGTGTTAGCGTGTAGCTTCATGTAGCAGTGTACTCTCAACTGAGGAGTGATTGTGTTTAGTGGCACTTTCTGTTGTTAGACATCACAAATAAAAGCTTTTAAGCACAACTGGACATGTTCCAGCAGGAATATGATCTGAAATCAGGAGAAACGGACAACATCGGCCACTAAAATTACATTTTTCCATGACATTAGCATGTTGCTACATGTAGCATTGTTGCTGCAGCTGGGGACTGCATATAGCTGCACTTTCTACAGTGAAAAATCAACAATAAAAGTTTCTAAACACAATCTTACATGTTCCAGCATGATTATAAATCAAGATCAGGGAAAACAAAAACAACAGCAACAAAGATTCGGTGTTCCCCTGATGGTAGCATGTAGCTACATGTAGCACAGTATTTGAATAACAATTATCATTTCTATATATTTTAAAATATATAGAATATATATATTTTTTTATATAAGCACCTTTTCTCAGGCCATTCTCGTGTTTGTTTGTTAATTTTCTACTTTTTCTCTTTTTCTGATTTTCAGGTAATTTTCTTGCTCTTTTTTTCACATTTGTTTTTTACAAAATTTCTTTTTGGTCACAAAGAAGCAAATAAACAACTTGAAGAACAACTTAAATACAACTTGCAAGAGATTAGGAAAAAGAAAAGAAAATTAAAATAAAATAAAATTCAAAACAAAAACAAACAAAACGATGCAATGAAATGAAAAATAAAAACCTGCTTAAAAATGAATGTAAAATACATAAAAATATAAATAAAGTAAAATAAATAATTAGCATTTAGATTTTTGGAACATTACCTGCCAAGTTACTCATCGCCTTTTTGCCCCCTCATGTTTTTTTTTGTTTATTTGATTGTTTTTTATCACCAGTTTCTTGCTGATTTTTTGTGAATTCTTGCTAATTTTTGGGTCATTTCTTATTACCCTTTTTTCCATGTTTTTGAAGGAAATCAAACCCAGTTTTGGACGTTTCGGCAAACTTTGCACCAACATATCTTGTGTCTCCCACGTTTAACCATCAGCGTAATGACATGATGTTTGATTTGGCCGCAGCATGAAATCATTTTTGGAGGGCAAAAACATGAGCTGCAGTTTTTTGCAGTAAAGCTTCATTTCTGCATTTTCCTGCGTTCACGTTTTTTAATAGTCGTCTGTTTTTACGAGCTCCGCGTGTTTCGTTCTTTTAATGGCCCTTTTGATTTCTCATTACAGCCTTGTTTACCCAAAACATCAGAACTAATTAGCTGCTGCGATAACACGAAGCCGCAGAAGATGTCGTGTCTTTATTTTACCGCCGTATAAACGAAGCCTCTTAAACAGACTTTATGGAGTTGTGTTTCTTGTTAACATTTTTCTCAAGCTTTTTATTTTGGAAAAGCTCCACGAGGCCAAACTCTCTCTCTTTCTCTCTCTCGTCATGTCTGTACAGTCTCACATCCTGTTAATTGCAACCTGGTGCGTCTCGTCTCCGAGCTGCCGGATCGCAGAGAGACATCGAGTCGCGGAGCGGAGCGAGAGGTGAGCCGGCTGATCTCTGGATCGCATTAACATTCTCCCCGTGTCACACACACACTCGCACACACACTCCGGCGGGAATCTCGCCGGGTGACCTGGGACTCGGGAGCGGAGGGGTCGGGGCCACGGATCATTATCTGCTCTCGGCCCCGGCGCTGGGAGGGGATAACGGGGCCTCCCGGGGCTCCCGGGGGCCCGGGACCTGAGTGAGTCAGCATTCCAGGTCCATTCCTCTCACTCTGCACCCTGACAGCCTGACGGACGGGCCCGTCCCCGAACGCCCGCAGAAATAGACCTCTTTACTTCATTTTCAGTCCGCGCGGTGCCATCGAGCCTGACAGGACGAGGCTGGACTCCGTCAGCGTCGTCTCCGCACAAACCGCCGTTAATTTGATAGAAAACTTTTGTCACCAAAAACCTACAGTGACCCTTTAACTGATTTTTTTTTTCTTTAGCATAGAAATGTCTTGATGTGGATTCTGGGAGAACTTTACTTAGATCTTTACTTCAAACGTGCAAAATAAAATGATACAGAATAAAGTAAAATAAGTACCATAAAAAAGTACAAGAAAAGGACTCGCTCTATTACAAAAAAACCCGCTCTATTATGGTTAAGGAACGATAATGGTTTGGCTTAAAGTAGCTGGTTTTGGGAGAAAGGTCACCGCTGGAAATACAGAGCTGTCACGGTAAAAACAACAACAACAAATCCTTTTTGTGGCACTATCCCAGCAAGAGACACAGTGATGTCTCTGCTAAAACACAAACATTTCATTAAACTATCCGCGTTGGAAATATTCAGATTATTCAGTTGGATTATTCAGAAAACACAGCAGCTTTTTGTGAAACTGTCACTGTTGGAAATGCAGTGACGTTTGTATCCCGCTGGAAACACACTGATGTCTCTGTAAAAAAACAACCGCTTTTCATTTAAATATCCCCGTTTAAAATTGTGAGTGATATCTTGGTTTTTAAAAAAAAGAAAACGCTGCCCGTTAGAAACACATAGATGTTGTGGTACTATCTTGGTTGGAAATGCAGTGAGATTTGTACAAAACAAAAGTTTTTTTTCTGGCACAGTGATGTCTCAGTAAAATAAAGACACTTTTAGTGAAACTTTCCCCGTTGGAAACACAGTGATGTCTTTGTAAAAAAATAACGATAAAAATGTAAAAAATAAAACCAAAAACACTTTTCATTTCACGACCACCACTGAAAACACAGCAAAATCTCAGTTTAAAAAAAACAGAAGAAGAAAAAATAAACAAAGTTTTTCATGGCAATATCCCAGCAGAAAACAAAAAGATGATTACATAAAAAAGATGAATGATTTCATAAAAATAAATATGAAATCATAAATAAATAAATAAATAACCCTACTCATCTTACCCAGATATTAATAGCAATAGGACTATCCCAAATTCTGATGTAATTAAGCCAAGGATTTAAAGAGATCTCCGTCTCTTCGTCACGTTCTGGTGACCCAGATCTCGCTGCTCTTTGTCCCGATCCCCTCTGAAATTTCACCCCCAACTGTTCTGGGTGGTGTTTTAACTTTGAATGGGGCTCTCACACTCACACGTATAGTACATATATGCGTATTTATACTGTGTGTACTCAGCCTGCACAGCGTATGGAGTCAGACAGAGGCTTATTATAGCAGGCTGACCCAAATTATACTGCAGAATATCTGGGTGACAGACGACGGCCAGTTTGGTCCAGAGGAGGAAGGAGATGGTGATGCACACAGTCATAAGAAGAGATAAAAGTTGACATTTAGACGGAGATAAAATAGAAATAAACAGTGTTGCAGTTCCTGCTGCTGCTGTCTGACTCTCCAGTGTCAGGTGTGGCGCCTTTATTACAGTGTTTCACATCAATTAAACGCACGAGCCCGAGGCCTTTTCCATCACAAACACCGAACATGAGCGAGTCACGACTCCAACATACAGGAACCTGTTTGTTGTGATTTTCAGTAATATTATGGGAAACAACCTCATGAGTACATTTTCTATTACATTTTTGATGTCATAAAATAACCAGCAACAGAGGTCCCCGTTTGGTTGGTGTGCAGTCATAGTCCCCTGTTGGTAGTTGACATATCTAAAGTACAAGTACACCATTTACGCAAAGTGCAACAAGTAATTTCTGTCTGTAATCTAGAAGTTAACTTTACCTGAGCAGTGCGGAGAATTTCTGTCCTGTTTGAAATAGAAATTTTTATCTTAAAATTTTTGAAATCTGGAGAGAAATCACTTTTGCCTGTACTGCTTTTATTTAAACCTTTGAACCTTGAGCACATCAGTGTGATTTCGTTCAAAAACATGGGGGATAAAAACAATGAAACTTGCTAAGACATTGCAAGAAATTCATAGATTTAGAAGATTATTTTCAAAAAGCCAGGGCAAAATAAACGACTTGAGAAAAATGTCTGGAAATTAATAAGACAGCAAGAGAAAACTTTATTGCCACATTATTACACATTTAAAAATATTATTTTTTTGCATTTTTTCCATGTCTTTTCTTGTTGATGTTTTTTTTTAAACTTGTTTGCATTTTTTAAAAAAGCAAAAAAAAAAAGATAATTAATTTCTTGCTAATTTGTGACTTTTCTTCTTTCATGCTCATTGCCCTCTTCCCATGTTTTTGAGAGAAATCAAACCGATTTATTCAGGTTTCAAAGGGTCAAAACAAAGCCGGTCTATGTGCTAGAATCATTTAAACAATAAAAGTTAGGTTTGGGTGATATTTGAGGCATTAAATGGCATTAAATTCAGTAGTTTGTATGACACTCATAAGAAGATTTCAGTGAAATTGAAAGAAATGAAGAGTACAAAACTCAGAGTGATAGAAGCGAAGTACATGAAATGAAATGACTTGTATGACTTGTTTTTGATTTAAGTATGTTGTTGTTTTAGCAGAATTTTCAGTTTGTTTAGTTTGTGTCCGAATAAAGTTTGGCTCAGATTCGGTAAATGTGCCACAGAAGTTTCAGATGTCACAAGCTGACTCACAGCAGAGCTGCGGATTTTTAAAATCCTCACAACAACAGGAGAGTTTTGAGCTTTCAGAGCTCAGATTTCTCTTCCAGCTGGGACACGTTGGACCTGGAGGAGGCCTGTCAGGCATCCAGCCGGTCCTCCGAGTCTCCTCTGCGGCCCCGCTGTCCTGGCCGGGGGATTGACCAGGCAGGCTTATTCCATCACCGAGACAGCTCCATTGTTCTGCCGCCACAGGAAGAACAAAAGGCGAGCGCTCGGGAGAGTTCAAGAGGCACATTTACCTGATTCACGGGGCCCCGATCCCCCCTGGGCGTACGCAGCGTCAGCCAGCGCCGCCGTGCCCTCGCTTAGGCTCCAGCCATCTATTAGTCTTTGCTTGATAACATTTGTTTTAGCGTCTGCAGCGGGCCGGCTGCACTTTCTCATAGTCACCCCTCCTCCTCTGCGCGCAGCAGAAACACTGTTTTCCTGCATCGTCTTAAAGTTTGTGATCTAACAAGATCGTGTGAACGACCTCGAGCTTCTTCTTCAAAAGTTCTGCATGAATTCAGTTCATTCAAAGCTTCTGACAAGAAAATAATCTCACCTCAAGGTCCCTTTGGTGGCTGTTAGTGGGTGAGCTACCCTTTTATGCTTCATTGGGATTGTCCAGCGAATTTGGCACAAACGCTGACTTGGACTAGAAGATGAACTGATTATATTTTCATATGTCAAAAGTCACTATGACTTCATGTCCGTCCTGTTCTTGTCTACGCTGCATCTCAATAACGGAAATCTCTTAAAATTTGGCACAAGCGTAAACTTGGACACAACAATCAACTGAGTAGAATTTGCTGGTCAAAGGTCACTTCAACCTTGCATCGGTCACATTTTTGCATACATAATGTCAAGAAACTCTTGAGTCAATATTTTCAGATTTGGCACAAATGTAGACTTGGACTCTTGGGCTGAATAGATTTTTGTGGTTAAAAGTCAATAGCAGCTGTGACCTTGAGTCCATCCCATTCTTGTGTACGGGATATCTAGACCATCTTGGGGGAATTTCTTAAATTTTGGCACAAATGTGTACTTGGACTCAAGAGAAACGGATTCAGTTTAGATGCTCAAGGGTCAAAAGTCATGTTTATCCCATTCTTGAGAACACAATATTTTAAGAGAATTTCTTCAAATTTGGCACTAACTTCCACTTTGGTTCAAGACCTGATTAAATTTGGTGGTCAAAGGTCACTGTGACCTTGTGTCTGTCACATTTTTTTGGGAACACAATATCTTAGGAAGGCCTTAAGGTAATTTTCTCAAATGATCAATTCTCAATTTCTTCATATTTGGCACAAACGTCTACCTGAACTAAAGGAGACGTGATTCAATTTTTGTGGTCAAAAGTCACCGTGACAGTGCGTCCCTCTTACTGTTGTGAACTCAGTATCTTAAGAACATAATGTTTCGGGGCGACCTCAGGTAGAGCGTGCGCCCCATATGCCTCAGGCTTCTGCAGCAGCCCGGGCTCACGTCTGGCCTGTGGCCTTTTGCTGCATGTCAACACCATATCTCAGGAACTGACGAGGGGCAACATTTTAAGAATTGTAACCTGTTGTGGCTACATATGAGCTTAATTAGACATGGATGTAAACTTTAGCTGCAACTTGACTGGTTTTGGAGGCGTAAAATCATGAGGCAGAATTGTAGTTTGTGTTTGTATACATGTTTTGAGTTTCTAGGTTCAGACATTTTCATGACTTTTACTGTTTCTACACTCCACATTTGTCCATGAGTTCTCAGCCTGTCCTTCCTCTCTTGGAGAAACTGCAGCAAATCATCACTCTGTTCCCATCAGATTTACACCGACTCTAACAGCCAAACTCAAGCCACTTTTTTTCTGTCTTACTCACTCTGTGAGGATAGAGTTTAAAGATCCTGGCAGGAAATGACAGCAGAAAAAGTTGGCTCAAGTCCTAAATACACAAACTGCTGCGAGCAGTTTGATCCAGATTTCTCCACATGATAACAATTTTTCTTGGTCTCTTTTACCAAACCAGACACGCAAAAAAATGCGTCACTTCCTGTGGACTTATCCCAGGAAATAGTGACGAGTCAGTGCGGATTACATCACAGCAGCAGGAGGAGAGAATATGAAACTGGAGGCACGCGTTTCTTCAGTCAGAGAGTAGAAAACAAACACAGATTATCAACACAACTATCAAACTTGTTTGTATCTTAGTGTCTCTTGCATGAGAAGGTTGGAGATTAGTGTGATGCTTAAAAACATTTGACCTGCTACTTTTCAAGTAATGTCTGAAAAAAATGTCCATACGTAGCAAATGTGCAAAGCTGAGCCATAAACGATGTTTACTGTATTGCAATGGATACTTTAACCAAATTGCAGACTGTTAATGCCTCATTGTGTCACGCTCCCACAAAGAAGTAAAGATGCAGTTACAGTTCAGCAATTCAGTATCTGTTCAAATGCCTCTCCTTCTGTTTTGAGATATGGCATTGAATAAAATGACCTTTGACTACCAGATTTTAATTAGTTCATCACTGATTCCAAGTGGATGTCTGTGCCAAATTTGAAGAAATTCCTTCAAGGTCTTCTTGAGATATTGCTTTCATGAGAATGAGACAGATGCAAGGACAACTTCTAATTGGCTCATTTATTCAGTTCATTCAGTCCAAGTGGACATTTGTGCCAAATTTGTGAAAATTCTCTCAAGGCCTTCTGAAAATCTAACATCCTAGAAGAATGAGATGGATGCCAGGTCACAGTGACCTTTGACCACTAAAATCTAATCAATTTTACTCTTGAGTCCAAGTGGATGTTTGTGACAAATTTGAAGAAATCCCCTCAAGTCATTCTTAAATTATATCATTTTCAAAAGAATAAGGAAGGTAAAGTCACAGTGACCCTGACCTTTGACCACTTACGTCTCATCATTGAGATTAGGTGGATGTTTGTGCCAGATTTTAGGAGATTCCCTCAACGAGTTCTTGAGATAACACTCTCACGAGAACTCATTGTTTAGACAAAGTGGACGTTTGTGCCAAATTTGCCTAATCCTTTAACAAAGACGTCAACAGATGAGACTTAAATTAAGTAACAAAGACATCAAATAGTGATTCTTAAATCAACTAACAGATATCAAAAGGGGAGACTTCAAGAAATACGTCGACAGGTGAGACTCAAATCAATTAACAGAGTGATAACAGGTGATACTTAAATTAATTAAAAGATGTCATCAGGTAAGACTGTAATTGATTTCCGAAGACGTTAAAGTTTATACTTAAATTAACTAACAGATGTAAACAGATGAGACTTAATTAATCAATTAACAAAGACCTCAGCAGGTTAGACTTTAATTAAAATATGTCATCAGGTAAGACTGTAATTGATTAACAAAGATATCAACAGGTGAGACTTGAATTGATAAAAAATATCTGACGTTCAGTCCATCATGCAGGAACAAGCACCTTTAGTCCAGAATGTTTCCTAAACTGCCAAATCAGAATATTTTAGTCGTCTAATATCAAATAACATCAGTGTCCACATACTTTTGGCCATGTGTTTTTTGTGATTAAGAGTTTTTTGATGCCACTTCAGAGTGCTCTCTGAAGAAAAACGGGTTCAGGACGTATTTTTACCTGCTTTAGTCACCCTGCTTACTGTTTGGGCCAAACCACTATGTGGCTTTGGCCCTGGTGGCCCTGGTGGCCCCTGTGGCCCTCGTGGCCCCGGTGGCCCTGGTGGCCCCTGTGGCAAACCACCTCGAGGGAGAGTCACTTATCAGCCTCCGACAGCTGTGCTCAGGCCACGTGCTAATAACCTCCATGCATCACGGGGCTGAAGGTGAGCGCGCGGCGGCGGCTGGCATTAACAAAACGAGGCCGGCGAGGCGAGGTGGCGCCGCTGATGGGCCTCCTCTGCTCGCCGTGCCACGAGCCGCGTGTTGTTAGCATGCTGTTTGTGCAATTTAGGTACTTAAAAGACTGCGAGGGTCCCAAGACTGATTGCGGCGTCGAGTAATCACCCACCTCCAGTGCTGGCCTGATTTATCACCCCTCGGCTTAATAGCACTGCTTAACACACAGGTTTGTCCAGATTAAGTAATTACCTTAAAGCTAAAGTTTATTATCTTGTTGGTCGGCGGCGTGATAAAGGCCCGCTGTCGAGAGGAGCCACAGAGAGCGCCCGCAGCCGCTGGAGGAGAGCGATAATTAAAATACAATGAATTAAATCGTCGCTTCTGGGGCTGTCACCGTGCTCCCCAGCTAACATCCATATTACCCCGCCGCCGCCCTCGCCAGGGGGGCGCCTGGGATTACGCCTCGGCCCCGAAACCGCGGCAGCAGCTGAGCGGGAGATTACTCCAAAGGGCCGCCGGTAAATTAAACAGAGACCTAGTTCTTCTCCGAAATGAGGAAGAGGAGGGCGAGGACAGGGCGGTGTCTTAATGAGGTCTGCAGGTAAGCATGTTGGACCAACACGGGGGGGGGGACGTTTTTCAGACAGGGACACTAAACCTGCTTCAGCTGGGGGACACTTTGACACCCTGACAGGAGGCCAGTCACAGCAGCCCCCAACATGTTCAGGATTTTTGGATGTTTCTGGGATTTAAGGACTTTTATAGGATTTTAGGACATTCTATGTGTGGTAGGACATTTCTCAGATTTTAGGATTTGGGGACTTTTATAGGACTTAAGGACATTTATAAAAGTTGAGGATGTACAGTACCTCAAATTTTAGAACGTTTCTAGGATTTTAGTACATTTGTAGGATGTTTGGACATTTCTACGACTGAAAAACAATTCTAGAAGATGAGGACATTTCTAGGATTTTGGGACATTTTTCGGATATTTGGACATTTCTAAGATTTAAGGACTTTTGTAGAATTTAGGACGGTTATGAGATTTTAAGACTTTTCTCTGATTTTTAGGACATTTCTAGGATTTCAGGATGTCTCTTGGATTTTTGGATATGAGTCAAGGACATTTCAAAGATTTTGGGACTTTTATAGGATTTTAGGACATTATTAGGATTTAAAGTTCCCTACTCTGATTGTAGGACAACTATCAGATTTTAAGACATGTAGAATTTCACGACATTTCTAGGATTTTCGGACATTTATAGGATCTTAGGACATTTCGAGAATATGAGAACTTTTCTTGGATTTTCCAGCATTTCTAGAAATTAAGGACTTTTTGAAGATTTTAGGATGTTTATTGTATTTCAGGACATTTCTAGTGTTTTAGGACATTTCTCAGATTTGATCATGTCTCTCAGATTTTTTGATTTCTCTGGGATTTTTCTTGGGTTTTTGGATGTTTCTCAGATTTTAGGACATTTTTAGGATGAAAGGACATTTCTCTGATTTGAGGACATCAGTGTCTCAGCTGTGTCCTCTGTCGGGGGTGTAGGAGATCGTCCTCTGGCTCTTTTTTTGGTCAACAAGCTCTATGTTGATGCTGTTTTATGTCTCTGACACCTTATGGAGACTAAAAGGACAAAAACAATTCACAGAGTCAATCACTTTATTTTTAATGTGAATTTAAATTTTTGGGGGGCACCAGGGGCCCTATCAGGGGCCAGATTCAGCCTGTGGGTTGTAAGTTAGTGTCACTGTTTTGAGTGATGCACCTCCTCATCCTCCTGGTCCCCAGGTGTCTTTTCCACCTCACCGGTCCTCACCGAGGGGGCCCGGACCTCCTCTTCGATCTACAAAAATAGACGGAGGCGCGTGCTGTCGCGTCAGCACCCGGCAGCCTCCCGTGTCGATAAACGCTCCGCTGCACGCCCGACACAATCTGCTGAAGCAGGACTGTCTCTATTTTTTGACCCGGCCGTCCCCCGGCTCCGCCGTCCTAACAGGCTTTATTTTACTGTTTCTGTGTTTGTTTGACACTCGGCTGCTGTGCGTGATGGAGAGCAGGCCCCCCCTGACTTCCTCAGTCCTCCACAGACGGCTCGCACCTCTTCAGCTCACCGAAATGTTTGCAAACAGACACACAGAGAGCGAGCGCATCAGGGAAACTGAAAACGCTTTGTTTCAAAGGTGGGAAATCAGAGAACTATTTCGTCGTTAATATAAGCCAACTAAAAAGCTACATTCCTCACAAATAACTGCATAACTTAGTCTCAAAATACGTCTGTGGGCCTTTCTCCTCATTGTCTTGCTAAGAAACTGACGCATTTCCAGAATATCAGTGTTTGGACAAACTTTGTACTGATACTCAGAGGATAGAAAGGGTGGACCGACGTTGCATCGTTTGTTTCTGCAAACCTCTGATGTGTTACATTTGTATGTTATAATTAGCAGACACGCTGGAACTTTCCATTTCAACAGGTTGTTGTTAATGTTGGTTAAGTTTAGGAAGAAAAATCACATCATTTTTTGGCTTGAAATACCTGCTTTTCTTGGTACTAACACTGATGGGTCACTACTAAACATCAACGCTTGCAGCCTAAAAAGCCAATGACAACACTGACAGATTGAAACAAAACACCCACTTTTGGTGCCTAAGCAGATAAAAACACTCATTAACAGTGACTAAAAAGCACGCTGGCAGGTTGCTACAAAACTTCTACATTTAGAGCCTAAAAAGCCATTAAAAAAACATATTGTCAGGCTACTAAAACCAATGTTTTGTATCTAAAAAGCCGAAGAAAACACTGACAGGTTGCTACAAAGCACCCGAGAATGGAGCCTAAAACAACCCAGTGGAAACACACCGTTAGATTCCTATAAAACACCCAAATTTGAGGCCTAGAAACCTGCAGGAAAAACACTGACTGGCTGCTACAAAACAGTGACAAAACACCAACATTTGGAGACTTAAAATCTGATGGAAACACGCCAAACGCCCACATTAGGAGCCTAAAAAGTTGATGGAAGCACACTGACTGGTTGCTACTAAACAAACATGTTTTAGGCCAAAAAATGCAATGGAAAACCACAGACAGGATGCTATAAAATTCCCACATTTTCACCTTCAAGTTTTTACTTTAAATTGCGACAAAACACCCATGTTTGGAGCCTAAAAAGCTGCTGTAAACACACCTTCTCTGGGCACGGAGGTGGTTTGGGAACATGAACTCTTTAAGTTTTGTTGAGATTTAAGATGAGACAGATTTACTCGTGTTTCTTCGGAGACGTTTGTCCAGACGGATCCACCTGAAGCAGAGCTGCTGCTGCTGTCTCCCAGGCTGTAATCACACCTACAGTCGGCCTTTGTGTTTACGAAACGCTCTGCTTCCCTCCGCTCGATTACAAGCCGAGCCGGCCTCGTAAACCAAACTCAAATGAATTCCTGCGCGGCGTGTTTATGGGAGAGATTTTGCAACGTGTCATCGCGCCGGGGGCAGAGATTCTGATGGCGAGGGATGTCAAAACAAATCAGAGTCCGGGTCTTGTAATTTCCAGCTCAAAGTGATGGCAGCTCTGCGGTGTAATTCCCCCCTCACACAAACACAGAGAGAAGGAGCCGAACATGTCACCGTGCCCTGCTCCTCATCTCGTGATGAGAAAGAAACTGAATGCAACAGAAAAACCTGCAAATTTGTAGCTTCCCTGCGACCTGCAGCTCGTCACAAAAGGCCCTCGGCGGTGGGAAAAGAGCTAATCAGGATTATAAAGTCAACTCCCTTTCACTTTGTCTCCTTTCCGCTATTGTTTTCTGTCGAGTCGTCTCCCACATGCTCCTCCTGCACAGAGAGGAGTCCCAGCATTGTCGAGCTCAGGCTGAAGTGTGTGAAGAGGGTTTTGTGTGCAGAAAGGAGTCTGAGGGCAAAGGTCACGGTGGTGTTTAGAGGAACGGTGTGACGTTTCCGTGCAGCATCAGTTTTTAGATCTTGTGCTTTACGCAGCCAAAACATGGAGAAAAGAGCAACTTAGCAAGAAATGTCCCTTCAGTTTGCAAGAATTTGGTAGAATTAGAAACTTTTTTTTTAAAGCAAGGGGAAAATGTCAAATTTTCAGGTAACTTTCTCTCTCTCTTTTTTTTTTTTTTTACTTTCCTTTTTAGGTAATTTTTGTTTTTTGATTTTTTTTTTTAATTTTGCGTTTTTCTGCTAATTTTCAGGTAACTTTCTAGTATTTTTTAAAACTTTTTAAACTTTTTTTTCCCCCCTGTATTCCCGTTGCTGTGAATTTCTTTTGAGCAGGACAGTCTGCAAATGGACTTTTAAAAAAGTTTGTTAGAAAATTACCACAAAAAAAGAAAAAAAATCCAGAAAACTATATTCAGAATTATTATATTTAAAATTATGTGACAAAATGTTACGTAAAAAGTTCTAGAAAAAGCTGTTTAATATAAAATAATATCTTGACTTACGATATTGAGTTAGTGCCACTTAAAAATTACGAGTAAAAGCTGCTTAATAAATACTGCTTTCGTCATGTAAAATATTATATTATGATTGTATAACAATTATTTTGAGTTATATTAACTTACTGGCTTTTACTGTATGTAATTGAATTTGGTATTTTTTACTTTCTTCTGAACATGTAAACAAATTTAAAAAAAAAAAAATTTAAAAAATAACATAGAATAAAAAAAATAGAATAAATAGAGTTTAAAATGCAATCATAAAACCAGGAAAATAAATACTGATTTCTGTCTGTTTGAATAACAGAAAATCACTTCGTAATATCCCATGTACTCTTAATGCGCGAGGTGCCGGGTGTCGCCGTGGCGATGGCGTGCGTTTGGGGGCCCGGTTGGTCAGGAAGCTAACGGCTCTCAGACTAATTGTTGTCCTCGCGTGCTTCGTCTTGCAGCCTTCGGTGGCGTTTTCAGGCGTTAATGAAAGCACCAAACCAGGCCAGAAACAAGGTCAGAGATATGCAGATGCTCTCGTTTACAGCGACTCTTTCTTAATACGAGTCACTGAAACTCATTAGACGGGACTTTAAAGATGAATCACCGTAATGAAGCTCCACAGACACAGATTTTTTTTTGTTTTTTTTGCTGAGTATGATGCAGCGCCGAAACGCTTCATGTTTAATGTTTTGTTCCATTTCCAGGGCGGCCAATTTTTCGTTTGATTTTGTAAAAAGTTTCTCTGTGATTCGCCGAGACGAAGAGCGAGTCAGCGATTAACGGTTCTCTCATTGTGCGCGGCGGCCTCCTCTGCTTCAGCTCGGCACTTTATCATTACACACCGTGCTGTTTGCCGGGCTTTGTGGCCCTCGCAGGCCCCCATTCAGCCGCTGAACGGTGCAGGTCAGAGGTGGCCCCCTCGAGACGAGAGGAGGAAGAGGAGGAGGAGGAGGAGGAGGAGGAGGAGGCGGAGGATGTGTATCACTCGCCATATTGAAGGCAAACATCCTCGCACTCTTTAAACCACCTTAGTTAAGATGTTTTCCCTCTTTAGGCGTGAAAGAGGGACGCCATCATGTCGCCTTTTTGCGTGTTTTTCATTTGTTTTTGTACAGTTATGCGTTCAGATTCTCTCTCCAGCTCCCTAAAATTATATTTTGAGAAAGAAAAGCACGATGGCCCGAAGGTCAAAACACAACAACTTTAACAAAGCATCAGATTTCACAAAACACAACGCAAACAGCGTTTCAGCAACGCAGCTTTCCACACAACAAATCTGTGAAATGTAGAGTTTCTCTGAGACGTTGTAGCCTCCAAAGAGATATCGTGACTATCAGTGTCGGTCGTTTGTTCAAACTGTAACTTTTGGGGACGCAAATCAGAAAACAGTTTCAGAAGCCGGATCTGTCATTAACTCTTTAAATCCTGAGCAAAATGATTTCCTTAAAAAAAAATGCAAATGTGTGCAGAGAAACAGTCTGAAAAAGCTCAAATTTGTCCCAAACAAACGTTTCATGAGGTCGTCTGTCGTTAAAAGCACTTTGTCCTCGTAAACTCCTCCATGGTGCAGCAGCTGTCTTCGCTCAGCTGGATTTACACCGAAACGCCGCTCCTGAACAACGTGTCCGCCACTCAGGACGACTTTAGATATTTCTGCTGCCTGCTTCACATCAGGCCGTAATAAAGAAGCCTGCTCAGCAACAAAGCTTCAAATTAAAGTCGGGACTAAGAAAGGAGCATGTGAGCCTTTAATCTTCAGCCAGCATCAACTTTCAGTCCTCTAAAACTTTACTGACTCGGTTTTATTGTGTCAAACCGTCCAGGATGAAGACATGGACCTTTTATCTGTGAGGATCTGAAAACTGGATCAGATCTTTACTTCACAGATCTCAACAAGATCAATATTTTACTATGTTTTTTTTTTTTTTTTTTTTCTGAGTCATGTTTCTGTGAGCTGGAGCAACCCGATCACCACAATGTTTTTATTTTTGATTTTCCGTGAACCACTGATATGCTGTATTTGTACCTTATTATGGAGCTGATACGCTTCCTTCAAAAGCATGGGACGAAGCCAGCGAGCAACTCATGAATGAATGACAGAAATTAGCAAAAAAGATAAAAGTTTAAAAAAATTTAAGAAAAAGTAAACAAGGATTTGACCTGAAAATAAAGTGCTAAAAAATTCTGAGAATTGTGTAACATCATTAGAATATGTAATTATCATCTTTATTAAAACAGTTTATAATGATGACGAGAAAATAAGAAAGAAACAATTTAGCAAGAAAGTTTACTGAAAATAAAAAAAAGTAAAGCAAGTAGAAAATACAAAAGAAAATGAAGGTGCTAAAAGTCCCAAAATACATGTGTTTATTCTTTTTCATATTTTTTGTAATATAATTTTAAATATGAAATTAGAGTTTTTCTGGATTTTTCTAAATCTACAAATTTCTTGCAATTTGGAGGACATTTATCCCCAAGTCGCTCAGTGTTCAAAGGTGTACTTATATTTATTTATATATTTATTTATGTGTTTAGACTCCCTTTACATAGTACTTGTGAAGTATTTAATTAAGCAAGAAATCGACCCAAAAATTTGCAGTTTTATAAATAGATTTTTTTAAAGGAAAAAATTATAAAACGTATATTACATATTTTTAATTAGGGAAGTATGATGCACAATAAACATAAATATTTTTTATGTTTTTATTTTTTATTTTTAAATCTACTGATTTCTTGCAATCTGTGGAACATTTATTACCGAGATGCACATAACCTTTATTTCTGCATATTTTGAAAGAAATCAAAGTAATTTTCTCAGGGTCTTTATGTTTGAGGAATAAATAAAAGTGTAAAATTTGAATCAGTAAAGGTTTTAAAAGGTAAATATTTCCGACTAAAATGTGTTGGAGGAAATCTGAAGTTGCTGCGTTCCCTCGCAGGATAATCTGATTAAAATGCCAAAAACATAAAAGATTGGTTCCCTGAATGGCTCTGATGCGTCATCACTCATCCGTCCCGCCACAGATCCCAAAGCTCAGGGACCAGAGAGGGGAGGGGGGGTCTTGATGAGGAAACGAGAGTCGGTCTGAGAGCGGCGAGGCCTGCTGCGAGCGGGGGCGGGGCGAGGCCGCCTGCCGCGGGTTCATGTCGGCCCTCGTGGTCGCTCGGGCTCATGTTTCCGCCGCCGTGTTGCGGCGCGAGGCTTCGCCGACGGGCTGTCAGCTGTGATCGAGTTCCCCCGTCAGTCAGAGACGTGTCATTACTCCCACGTCCCCGACGCTTTACACGCATCATCCCGCAGCCCGCCGCCGCCTGCTGCTCTGTGGCGCTCTGCAGGCGGAGGAGGAACGGATTGATTTCTGAATGAGAGCGGTCCAAAATCAAAAAGCTCTCTGCTGTTCTGTCAACTTGTTGTTGATGGAGTCGTCTGAACGGCCGCCGAGTGACTCGAGAAAACGGATCGATCCCCGTCCGTTAGCTCTCTGCGCGCTCCTCGAACTGTCAGCCGAGGAGCTGCAAACTTGAGTTTTTCTCACTGCAGCGAAATCAGACTGAAATACCATGAAGCCGTTCGGCCGGTCAGATGCTGCTTTGGAACCTCGAGGCTGGATTCTCCGTCGGCGTATAAACGTGTTTCGGTCCTAAACACAAAAAAATACGTGCATTGTACGAAAACGTGACAATGTCGTAAAATACATTTCTGTTTCCACAGGAAACGGAAGGTTTTTCATCGAAACTTATTTACACTGAGACGTGGACGGATCATGAGACAATGAGACAATCATGAGTTTCTTTCGGTAATTTTCTCTTTTTGTCGTTCTTTGTGTTGCTGCTAAAAACAGTGATGCGCTGCTTAAAAAAAAGAAAAAGAGAGAAAAGAAAAAGTCCTAAATAGTCTTGTCAACGCGCTGATTTGTCGCTATAAAACAGCCAAGCTATGTTTCATAAATCGAGCATCGGGACCGTCCTCTCTCTCTAAATCCCCCTAACCTTTTGAAACGGAGCAAATCGGCTCAACGTGGAGAGCAGGCAATAAGCAGCTTTAAAAAATGACCCAAAAATGACCAAGAAATTTGTAAAAGTTGCAAGAAAATTACCTGATATTGGCAACAAAAAAAAAAGGGAAAGAACAAAAACAGGAATTGATCTGAAAAGTGCTTAAATATAATATAATAATAATACAAATTAAAAATAAAAAAATTACCCAAATCAGCAAGAAATTAGTAAAAGTTACAAGAAAATTACCTAAAATTAGACAACCAAAGAAGTTAACAAAAAACAAACAAACCCCAAAACTAACAAACTCAGGGAATGACCTAATGGCCTAAAAATTGATAAAATAAAATAGAATAGATAATAATAATACTTAAAAACATAGTTTTCATGTTTTCCCCAATTATTCTCCCTCTCTCTCTCTCTTTTTTTTAGCTTTTTTGTCATTTCACTTTTTTTAAATTTATGTATTTCAGTTTGTAGGGCATTTTTCCCCATGTTTCTGAAAGAAATCAAACCAATTTTCTCAATGTTTTAAAGCTAAAAAGCATCTGGTTTCAAACATTAAACATTAAACATTAAACGTGAAACACTGCATTAAAGGGTTATTCCCCCTGACTTCCACAGACACAGAGCTCTTTTATTGAGCTGTAATGACTGAGCGTCGGTGTGAGCGTGCGGCGCGAGGCCGGCTAATGGGAGCCACTTAGAGCCGAGTGTTTACGAGGGAAAATATTCCTCGGAGCCGCGTTAAGCTCGGAGCCAGGTCATATTGACGGTGTTTTAACAGCCGCTGTGGGCCGCCGCCGCTGCAGACGTGGGTTTGGTGTTAAGGGGGAAAGTCTGAAACACAACACTCGGCCCTCTCTCTCTTTTAAAATCAGCGACGTGACACCCCGGCGCTTCATAAAGATTTATAACGTGCAGACAAACAGCGGACTGTGTGTTTATCCTCGTGTGCCAGCTTTGATTTCCACCGCAGCGCCGCTAATTAGCTGTTATTGCTAATCTCCAGCTGCTTTCTGCAATACTTACAAGGCAATTAGTGCGCCTCTTCTCCTCCCACTGAGGGAGGAAAGAGCTGCAGCTGTGTGTCGTGCTCAGAGCGAGCGCTTACACCGGCCCCGCTCACCTCACCTGGTCGCACCGAGAGATTTAAAGACTCTGAGCTCACCTCACCTGGTCGCACCGAGAGATTTAAAGACTCTGAGCTCACCTCACCTGGTCGCACCGAGAGATTTAAAGACTCTGAGCTCACCTCACCTGGTCGCACCGAGAGATTTAAAGACTCTGAGCTCACCTCACCTGGTCGCACCGAGAGATTTAAAGACTCTGAGCTCACCTCACCTGGTCGCACCGAGAGATTTAAAGACTCTGAGCTCACCTCACCTGGTCGCACCGAGAGATTTAAAGACTCTGAGCTCACTGGTCCACCAACGTTTCCACAGGGACAGAAAAGACAAATATTTGGACGCGTCAAACGTCGTGACGTTTCTGTGATTTTATTTCATAACTGAAAATTACAACTAACCTACTACTGAAGAATTCAAATAGACAGCTGACAAATTACAAACTACCAACTTCAAACTACAGACAACATCTATGAAAACTTCAAACTACAACTGAAAAACTATAGACAACATCTGAAAAACTTCAAACTACAACTGAAAAACTACAGACAATATCTGAAAAACATCAAACTACAACTGAAAAAAACACCATTAAACAAAAACACCAATATTTGGGGGTGAAATGCTGCTGCGGGTCCCTGAAAAACACCGTTATTTATGGGGTGAAAAGGCTCCCAAACACAGAATGTGGATTCATCCGCAGCTTAAAATAGTCCAGCAGTCAACAGTTAGATGTTGACTTTGGCTCCTTCGTGTTTCCTTAAACGTCGTCATCCTCAGATTTAAAGCCGGTTGTCTCTCTACGCTCGGTCTGGACTCACTGTTACACTTGAGGCGTTAATGTTTCCATGGCAGCACGAGGCGGAGCGCCGGCAGACATAACGTGACCCGAGCGGCTGCGAGGAAACTCTGAGGTTTACTTTCTGTGGTTCGGTGTTTGTGTTGGGGGGTTTCCATCAGCCGGCAGAGAGACGGAGGGAGGAGGGAGGACACGCCTGAATCTGAAGACTTCGCTGTCCCGCAGTGACTCTCTCCCCGAGTCGTAACAGTCATGGTGGGCCTGCAGACGGCGGCGTCCTGTCAGAACCACAACGAGCTGCTAAAACCCCAAAACAGTGTAATCTGCCCGGACTTCATCAGGACGGGTCCTCTCTTCTCAAAATGCTGTTTCAGGAGGAGTCACGACGAGCTGTTGGCTTAAAATAAGTCCAGATATAACAAGTGGCAGCTCACCATCCTGGAGATGTCTTGAAATCCTTGAAAAGTCTTAAAATCCTTGAAAAGTCTTAAAATCACGGAAATGTCTTAAATCCTAGAAATTTCTTAAAATCTGAGAAATGTCCTAAAGTCCCAAAATGATTTCTAGCACTTCAGGACATTTCTTGGATTTTAAGATCCTGGAAATTTTCTAAAATCCTTGAAATATCCCAAAATCCCAGAAATGACCTAAAATCATAAAAAAAAATTTTTAGAATCCGTGAAGCATCCTAAAACCCTTAAAATGTCCAAAAATCACAGAAAATTTCTTACAGTCCTGAAATGTCCTAAAATGGTGGCCAATGGTGTTGTTTGTGTTTGGTGACTAAAAAAACGTTGGAAAAACAAAACAGTGACGAGTTGGTAACAAACAAAAACGTTTGTGCCTAAAAATCAGCTGGAAAATCAGTGACGGGTCGCTTAAAGACAACAACGTGCGTGCCACAAAAAAGTGAGAAAAACAGCGACACGTCCTAAAATAAAAAAAAACATGCTTGCCAAAAAACAGACTTGTTAAGTTTAAATATGGGCCCCGACAGGGCCCCTGGTGGCCCCCAAACAAAATAAAATATGTAGTGAAAATAATGTGATTGTCTGTTTTTGTCCTTTTAGTCTCCGTAAGTGTCAGAGACATAAAACAGCATCAAAACAGAGCTCAGAGCTTAACACAGCTGAGACACTGATGTCCTAAAATCACAGAAATGTCTTTAAATCCTAGAAATTTTCTAAATCCCAGAAACATCCTAGAAGTTCTGAAAACGTCCTAAAATCCTAAAAACGTCCTAAAACAGTGACTGATGGGGGTGAAAATCACCTGAAATCAGCTGGAAGACCAGCGACGCTCCATGAAAAGACTTGTGTTCGTCGCTTTAGAGACGTTAATATAAAGCGTGTGTGTGTGTGTGTGTGTGTGTGTGTGTGTGTGTGTGTGTGTGTGAGTGAGCTGCTGAGCCCAGATAGACCTCAGACCCCCAGACCTCGGAGGCCACCTCTCAGAGGGGCCGGGGGAATCATTTGCTGTCTGGTGGAGCAGCCGAGGAGGGAAATAGAAAAATGAAGAGGTGGGGGAGTGTTTGGGGAGTTTTGGGGGAGTGTTTGGGGAGTTTTGGGGGAGTTTTGGGGGAGTTTTTGGGGCCTGATCCTGTGAAACATGCGTCCGCGGTTTCGGCCCACTCGCTGCCCGCCAGCGGCCGTAAACCTGCAGGAATGCGGCCCGTTGTTTTTGGAATCGCTGCCTGCAAACCTTTAACGGCTCTGAGAGACTGATGTCTGCAGCCGTCACGTATTTCAGCACCGAGGCGGCTTCAGTCGGCCCGCCGCGCTCACCGAAACGCGGAGAGAGCGAGAACCGAAACGCCAGTCTGTGTCAGAAAAGATCCGCCATGTTTACTGAACACAGAAGGTGTCAGAGAAGAGCTCCCTTCATCCTGATTCTGATTCCCTCATTTATAATCATTCTGCCGTCAGTGTTTTTACCCTCTAAACCCCAAGAAATCAGCTTTATTTTTCCCAAAAATACAGAAAAGAAGTTACTTAAAATAAATTAGCAAGTGCTTAATAAATGTTACAAAAAATACCTGAAAATAATTTTTTACAAAGGAAAAAAAAATAATTAAAAAGGGGAAATTACCCTAATAAAGTGGTAGAAAAAAAATGAATTTTTTACATATTTATTTTAAATACATATTTAGAAGAATCATGAACATAGCTCTCCGGACTTTAAAAAAAAACACCTCATAATCCTCTTGCAGCTAATTGTCTTGTCACCTTTTATTTATGTATTTGTTTATTTATTTATTTATTTAATACTAAAATTGTTATTATTATTAGTAGTATTAGTATTCATTTACAACAATTTTTAGTACATATCTTGCCAAGTTGGTCTTTTCCCATGTGTTCAAAAGAAATACACTGTAATTTAATAATCCATCGCAGCTAATATTCAGATCATTACCTTGTCACCTTTCAATTTATAGTTTATTTTAATAATTGTTTTATTTTTATTTTTTTAAGATTGCGGGACAGTTCTTGCCAAGTTGCTCTTTTTTGTGCTTTTTAAAGAAATCAAAACCATTTTTTAAGCCTCTTTAAGTACTTAAAAATGTGCTAAATCAGTTATATCCATTATAATTTTTCAGTATTCTAAATTTAAGTAAAAGGCATCTGAATGCAACACAAGAAAAATGAATTAGCACAACATTTTAGATCCCTGTGATTAAAAACAACATCTTTAGGATTATTTGTGGGAGAGATAAATTTGAAAAGACATTGAACCTGCTTTACTTCGAATTTGAGCTCCCTGACTAAAACAGCACGTTTTAATCGGCACATCTGAGGTGATTTGGATTAAAAAGAGACAAAATTTCCGCAGTACAATGTGAGTGTTTCTCCATCTTTACTCTGCTGGCTGCGGTTTGTGTGGAATATCTGGGTCGTGTTTTTACGAGTTTCCTTAATGACTCCAGCCTGAAAACAGCTAACAAGTCCGGGGCAAGTGAGGCCAGAAAGTGTTGTTTTTTTAAAATTTATTTATTTATTTTTATCCAGTAATCTACAGCTGCTCCATAAATAGACCGAATATGAGAAAAAGAAACGTTTCTGTGTTCACTTAGTGCATCTAATCTGTCTCTCCTCGAGTGGAGCTGCAGATAAAACGGGACGAGGGCATCTTGGAAAGTCATCAAGCTAAATGTTTACAAAGAGCCGCAGAAAAGTGTGTGTGTGTGTGTGTGTGTGTGTGTGTGTGTGTGTGTGTGTGTGTGTGTGTGTGTGCGCGCTCGTGTGTGTGCACAGTCACATCTGGGTTCTCGTGTAGAAACAGCCGTCACTGTGATTACTGGAAACTGTACAGAGGGGCCACATGCTGCAGAAACACAGCTGAAATTTTCACTTTTCACAGATCCAGTGAGGGGGCCTTGGCAGGGCCGTAGCACCAGATCCTGGGTCCTGTGCATTAGCAGTCCCTGTGGGGCCCCTTGCCCCCTTTCTCTCTTGATCTCTCTTGATCAATGTTTCCCTCGTACATCTTTTGAAACTGTTATGTGACGACGATAACCAAGACTGGAATCATTATGTTTGCAAGTTGTCTGTCTCTTTCAGGAAATTTCACCAAATTTAGCACAAACATCCACTTGGACTCAACAAAGAACTGGCTACATGTTTGTTGTTATAGCCCAAAGGTCAAGAACATTTTGACCTTGCATCCATCTCATTCTCTTAAATGTAATATCTTAAGAATGCCTTGAGGGAATTTCACAAAATTTGGCACAAACGTCCACTGGACTAAAGGTTGAACATTTTAGTGGTCAAAAGTGACTGTGGTCTTGTGTTCATCTCATTCTTGTAAGCGTAAAATCTTAAGAAAGCCTTGATGGGAATTTCCCCAAATTTGGCACAAATGTCCACTGGGCCCTAATGATGAACTGATTATATTTTGTTTGGTCAAAGGTCAGGGTCACCGTGACCTTGCATTCATCTTATTCTTACGAATACTGTATGTCATGAAGTCCTTAGGAAGGTTTACTAAATTTTGGCACAAACATCCACTTGGATTCACGAATGAACTGATTACATTTTGGTGGTCAACGGTCAAGTTCACATCGTTTCATCTGTCTCATTCATATAAACACAATATCTCAAGAAGGTCTTGAGGACATTTCCTCAAATTTGGCACGAATGTGATGATGATGATTTGATATGCATCAATCTCATTAATGCAATATCCTAAGAGGGTTTTAAGGGAAGAAATCAGCAAAAAGTAATGAGAAAATTACCAAAAAATAAGCAATAAAATACATTAAAACAAAACTAAATTAAATCAGAAATAAATAAATAAATACATTTTTTTCTGCAACATAACTTTAAAGGTATAATTATAAAAATTATAAATATAATTTCTGGACTTTTTCCCTTCTTTTTAATTTTTTAAATTTATTTATTTATTTATTTTTTTATATTTAGTAATCCCATCAGCTGATTTTCAGGTTATTTTCTTGCCAACAATTTTTTTTTCAATTTGCAGTGTCTCAAAAGAAATCAAAACGCATTTCTTGCAGCACAAGTAAAATAATGTGTTGAAGAAAGAAATGAAAACAAGTTGTGATAAAAATCAGGCTTAGCTTTTCCTCTCACACGTTTGTGAAAAACAAAGTAAAATCTCTGCAGAATGAGGAGGGATTTGACTCGATGTTTCAGGCGTTTTGTACTCGAGTTTCTCTCTGAAGCAACAAATCTCTGATGAATATCTCCCCCAAAGCATAAAAAAAATGTTAAAAATCAGTGTGTGGAAGCACTGACCCACATTTAACGCACGTGAACAACCTGCCGAGGTGTTCTCACGGCGAGCGTCCCGGCGAGCGGAGGTGAGGACGACATGAGAGTCAGCGAGGACGCGTGTTTTAAAGATGTCAGTGAGCGTGTGATGAAAGCTCGCTGTAATGAGGTTAAAAGACCTTGTTCTTACCTCCAGAGTATAAAGGGGACGAGTCAGTGGCGGTACAGAGACTGACGCGGATGCAGACTGACGGGCCACTTTTGAAATGGAAATCCAGCCGGTGATTTAGTGACATTTCTGCTCTTTAACGGAGAACTTGGTGGCCTGCCACGATGAAGAAATCCAACATTAATTGTTGATAAGAGAATATCAATGTAGGACGGATTTTACATGTGGAGCTGGCGTGTTTCTTCACACGCTCTTCTTCAATATTTGAACAAAGCCGGAGCGAGCTCCTTTTTTTTCCTCCTGTGGATCATCAGGACAGTCCCAGAGTCTCTGCAGGGCCAGTTTCTGCACCACAAAGCAGCTCACATCCAGAACTTCACCTCATTTCAAGGAGAACTTGGCTGTTTTCCAGCCTGGACTCTGTTTCCCGTCTTTTTGTGTCTAAGTGACCAATATTTTCTGAAATTGGTCCAGAGTTAAAGAGAGCCGCAGACCGCAGCAGTGAAACGGGCTGCATAACGTGTTTTCAAAGTCGTCACATGTCGCCGCTTTGCAGTGGACTTCTGTGCCTTCGATTACGCTCTCTGCTGCGTTTCCAGACGCTCCGGGATGATGCAAACAACGCTACAGTGTCATCAAAAACACATAGCAACCAACGCCAGGATGCAACTAAAGCACATAGCAACCAACACCAGGACATCAACAAACGCACATGGCAACCAACGCCGCATCAACAAAACCACATGGCGACCAACGCCAGGACGTCAACAAAAGTTCATGGCAATAAAGGCCAGCACGTCACAAAAGGACCGATGTTTGGGTCCCACGTGTCATAGAAGCCAGATGTGTCATTTCCTGATGATTTTCTTTTTGTGTCTTCTTTTTTTAATTCATTTTTTAAAAAGTAGGGAAAACATCTAAGGAAAACTGAGACCAAACCACAAATTTAACGATTAATGCAAAAGCTGTGTATCGGAGCCCTCAGACGACCTGAAAATGATCTGAACTTATACTAACTTATAATTTTGCAGATTTGGGGGTAATTTATTATTTTTCTTCTTTTTTGATACTTTCTTTTAAAAAATGCAAAGGGTAGACTTTTTCATTTTTAAAATGAATTTTTAAAAAAATATCTCGGGGAAAGAAAGGGTTGCGTTTTCATAAAAAAATTCACTCGGGAACCCGGTTTCAAAAGTTTGTGTTCTCGGTCCCCCAAAACACTGTTGTCTTTTGAACAAAAAGCCAAAATCGCGCCAAAAGTTTAAGATTTGATGCGAGTGCAGTGCAAAGGACCGCTCAGACGACCTGGGCCCTCCCTAAACCTCCTCTTGTATATTTACGCATTCTCAATATAAGCTGCTGACTTTTTAATCTCCTCTCACCTAAAATAAAAAGTCCCTCCATAACTCTTCCTCCCTATCAGCGCCGCCTTTTAATCTGAAATAAACAACACGCCCGCCCCCGCCTCCACCAATCAGATATCTGCGCTTTAAAAACCACGAGCGTCTGCCACCGCGTCCCGACAGAGCAATTACTTATCGGCGTAATATGCATTATTATTCCTGTTGCCGGCTGCTGATAAGTGAATATGCAGCATGAGAGGGAGGCAGATGAGACCTTGAACTCTGGGAGAATATCCGGCAGTGGCGGCGTTTATGGTTTACTGTTGGATTCCTGTCACCTAAGTCATGCCCACCTCTGAGCGCGGCGCCAAACAGCCTGCCCTGTTTTATATTCCCGTCCGGCGTTATTTATTTACAACAATTTCCTCTCTATCAGAGGACGCGGCTAATGCCGAGTTTTAATACGTTATTTACACATAAAAACAAGCTATTTACAGCGGCGCGTGTGTGAAGGAGGAAGGCGGGAAAATGAATGGGCCCCGGCGCCGCTCTCCGATCTGTTATATCACACTTTAACAATCTGGATTGCTAATAGAACCATTTATCACGGAGCGGTCATTTGTTTTACGGGAGCGGGCTCCCAGAGGCCTATGGAAATGGGGTGCGCATGTAATGAAGCCCGAGTTGTTTAAAGAGAGGATCCGCCGCGCCCAGACGAGTCAATTAGGATGGACCCAGGTGCTCCCGTCGGCCCCATCTTCACCATCCGTCCTCCTGCATGAAATGTGGTTTTTGGGAAATGAGGCTCTGGCACGGCAACTCGGGGACTCGCTGCCAGGGTTTAGAGTCCTGGACTCTCCTCCCCTCTTTGGCCGAGCTCGAGACTCTGTTAATAGATTCAAACGAGCGCCTGTATTTCCTCTGACAGCGCGCATCTGTCTGCTCGCACCGGCCCGAGCTGATTTACGCCATCGCGGGGACCTTTATGATTTCACCGGTGAAAGTATTTAGAGAGGGAAATATTGGCGAGAAAGAATCGGCCGGCCCGTTATTGATGAACGTGCCAATGTGAGAATTAAAGCGGCTCTCTGTGATGGAGAATTTCCCTGTTTATTCACACCAAAAGGCTTTTCTTTAAGGCCGCATTTAACGTCAAATTTAGACTTATTGCCTTTTCAAAAAATCCTTTTACTTCAAGAAACACATCACAGTTAACCCTTTGAAACCTCGACATTTCTCTATTTTGTGCCGCTTCCAGATGCCTTTCACAAGAAAGTAAAGGGTAAATAGGTACAGGTACAAAAGAAGAAACTACCCCTCAAAATTGCACGAAATTACCAAAAAATGCAAGTATGTTATCTGGTAATTGTAATAAAAAATTTAAATAAATAAAATAAATAATAGTAATAAATAGTTTCTTTGATTAAATGAATACATTTTTTTAATGTAAAAAATGAAAATCTGAAATTTAAAAAAAGAAGAAATTAGCCCTGAATTTGCAAAAAATTAGCAAAAGTACAAGGCAGATTTATTAGTTTATTTTGATTTACAAGTTATCTGAAATTTCTTTTACAAAATGACCTGGAAGAAGTGCTTAAAAATTAGAATAACTTTTAAAAAGATAATGTAATCATGATAATTACAAATACACTTTTCCCACCTTTTTTCTTTATTTCCTAAATATTTTCCCTTTCTTAAAAAGTAATCTTTTGAATCTATGAATTTCTTGCAGTTTTTGGAACATTTCCTAACAAGATTCTCATTGCCTTTTCCTTTTTTTTCTTTGAGCGCTTTAAGGACTTTCTCCTCCATGTCCGTGGAAACACTCGGACTTTTCACCCGGGAGGTCAGTGCTCGCTTCCCTTCTGAATGTTAGGTTTTTTTCTACACCTTACAATCCACGCTTTTGTTGACGTCCTGGTATTGGTTGCCATGTGTTTTTGTTGATGTCCTGGCGTTGGTTGCCATGTGCTTTTGTTGACGTCCTGGCGTTGGTTGCCATGTGTTTTTGTTGACGTCTTGGCGTTGGTTGACGTCCTGGCGTTGGTTGACGTCCTGGCGTTGGTTGCCATGTGTTTTTGTTGACGTCCTGGTGTTGGTTGCCATGTGTTTTTGTTGACGTCCTGGCGTTGGTTGCCATGTGCTTTTGTTGACGTCCTGGCGTTGGTTGCCATGTGTTTTTGTTGATGTCCTGGTGTTGGTTGCCATGTGCTTTTGTTGACGTCCTGGCGTTGGTTGCCATGTGTTTTTGTTGACGTCCTGGTGTTGGTTGCCATGTGTTTTTGTTGACGTCCTGGCGTTGGTTGCCATGTGTTTTTGTTGACGTCCTGGCGTTGGTTGCCATGTGTTTTTGTTGACGTCCTGGCATTGGTTGCCATGTGTTTTTGTTGACGTCCTGGCGTTGGTTGCCATGTGTTTTTGTTGACGTCCTGGCGTTGGTTGCCATGTGTTTTTGTTGACGTCCTGGCGTTGGTTGCCATGTGTTTTTGTTGACGTCCTGGCGTTGGTTGCCATGTGTTTTTGTTGACGTCCTGGCGTTGGTTGCCATGTGCTTTTGTTGACGTCCTGGTGTTGGTTGCCATGTGTTTTTGTTGACGTCCTGGCGTTGGTTGCCATGTGTTTTTGTTGACGTCCTGGCGTTGGTTGCCATGTGCTTTGTTGACGTCCTGGTGTTGGTTGCCATGTGCTTTTGTTGACGTCCTGGCGTTGGTTGCTGTGCTCTGTTGTTGACGTCCCAGTGTCGGTTGCCATGTGTTTGCTGATGTGCACTGTTGTCACCACAGCAGTGTTGCAATGCAAAGCTAAAAATATGTGCTACACAATAACCTACAAAATAACCATATCAGTGGTTTGCAGAAAATGCAGTATTCTTCTGTTCGTCGGGTTGGATGAAAATCCCCAGACCAGCTTTATAAATAAAGCTTGTGGTGAGATTACTTTCTTAAATTAATATGAAGTTTATTCTTATCCAGACACAGACGTAATTTAGAAACAAAATTATGAAAACATGTGACCTTTAAATTCTTCTCTGATGCAGATTTCTTTAGTGAACGTGGTCGAGGAAGCTTTGTTTCCTCCGCGCTCCGTCTGTGTCGCCAAACTAGGCCACAGGAAACGAGCGGGCGCAGCTAATGATTTGATTAAGCGGCGTTGGAGGCTCCTGACATACATCTTACTGAGAGTGAGTTTGTCACCGGGGAGGGAGATTGATGTGGCCCCCGACTCCCCCCTCCGTCCCCTCCTGAAGCCTCCCGGCTCTTTCTGCTGAGTCTGGCGGCTCCGCGGGGACGCCCCCTAAGTACTCTGCGCCTCCCGGGCCGCCCCGAGACACTGTGGGTGGGGGGGCGGACCTAAACAGGCTAAACAGACACAGGGCGGAGTGTGTCGCTCAGGACAGGAGAGGAAGAAAACACTACACGAGATGTTTAATCAGCAGCAATTTTCATCATTTCAGTGAACCACAAATTGTCACAGATTCAGGTCTTGAAACCCTGATTGATCCCAGTTTTCCTGAGCTGCGTTTAGACGCCTTTCACAAGCTGTTGGATCCTCTGAAACTTGAACAGATTGGTGGGGGAAAAAAAGGCCAACAGTATCCCAAAAACTGCAAGAAATTAGTAAAGGTGACAAGAAAATACCCAAAAATTAATTTGAAAAACAAAAATGTTGAGGAAAAAATCTAAAAAACCTAGAAAAAGTCTAAAGAAAAAAAAATGCTAAGGAAAAATGTCACGGGGAAAAAAATGTCTAGGAAACAAATAAACTTGGAATAATATTTAAGGAAAAACCAAAAATATAGGGGAAAAAAGTCTCGGAAAACAAACAAAAACAGACAAAAAACAAAGGGGGAAAAATATCTAGGGAAAAAAAATAACCAAAAAAGCTTGAAAAAAGAAGGGAAAGAAGGAAAATTACTTGTTACTGCAGAGGACCAAGCTCGCGGAAAAAAAGCTCCTGAAAAATGTCGAGGGAGCAGAAAAGCTAGGGAAAATTACAAGGGAAAAATGGAAAATCAAAGAAAAATGTCTAGGTATGGAAAAAAAAAAGCCAGGGAAAAATGTCAAGGGAACGAAAAGAAAAAGGCTGTGTTTCCTGCCTGGGTCACGAGCTGTAAATTGAATTTGATATTTTTCCATCGTCAGAGAAAACAAGACATTTGAAGCTGACACGGGAACACGTGGAGTTATGTTTTCGTCCGTCAGGTGCTTTGGTTTCAAACAAACGGTGGGATCAGACGGAGGAAGCGGCTCTGCAGGTCCACCAGAGACGCTGGTGTAAATCGAGCTTTAAGAGAGGCGTGTTGGTGAAAAGGACGGTTTCTTTATCTGCGGGCCGGCGGACGGTGAGTAATTGATGGCCGTGGGATGCGCGGGGCCCCCACCGCGAGCTGGGAGCTGCACGGAGAGCACTCAGGGGGTCAGGCCCACTGGCAGAGAAAAATGTTACCCGAAGAGGCCGAGCAGCCACCTCCTCCAGAAGGACGACCGCTAATCTTCCCGAGGAGGAGGAGCAATAGCAGGAGAAGGAGGAGGAGGAGGAGGAGGAGCAATAGCAGGAGAAGGAGGAGGAGGAGGAGGAGGAGGAGCAATAGCAGGAGAAGGAGGAGGAGGAAGGGGAGCAGGAGGAGCAGGATTGGCGGCGGTGGCTCTGTGCTGTCTAAACGAGGCTCTGCCCGAGAGGCCGCTGAGAAAAACAGCCCCCCGACTCACCAACGCTCTGAGTACTTTTTACTCACAAACTTCTTTACTGTGTGCCGGGACACTAGTACACCAAAATACCACACTTTATACTGCTGCCAAAAACGCTGCCACTTCCTCAAAAGCTCTTTCTTTTTTTTTTTTTTATTGAAAATTTCCAAAATGTACAAACAAACATAGCAACATGTGATTCGCGTCCTCAGCATCAGTATAACGGTGATGGTCAAAGGTCAAAGGTAACAGGACTTAATGGGAAGAAACGGAAAGAAAAAATAAACAAAAAGAATAACAAAATAAAAATTAAAAGTCAGTATGATGATCCATTTACTTATGTATTTTTGAACTTATCTTATTTTACTTAATTGAATTTATTTACACTGTTTTGAAATGTTTACTTTTTATTTTATTATTCTTTCGAGCTCCTCAAAAGTTTTCCTCTGCAACAACGGATTGTTTTCATTTCCGGTGATTTCACTGTCACCTTGACCTCCAAACTGAGCTTCAAAAGTGGTTTTGAGCCCCTTTTTTTACAAAATGCGCTTTTCAAGATCAAGCTTTAAAAATATATTTTATCCATGTGGATGTTTGTGCCTAATTTGAACAAATTTCGTGAAGGTGTTCTTTAGATGTCACTTTCATGAGAATGAGTGATGACATCATGGTGTCCATGACCTTTGATTTATAACCACCAAAAATCTAATTAGTTCATCCATGAAATGGATGTTTGCGCCAAATAAAACAAAAATCCTTCAAAGCATTTTTGAGATACCATGTTCATGAGATTGGGACAAACCTTTGACCTATGGTAACCAAATTCTAATCAGTTCACCTTTGACTCATTTTGCCTAATTTGATGAAATTCCCTTAAGACCTTCTTCAGATACTGCATTCACAAAATGCAACAGACTTTTCGGTTTACTCTTGTGGCTGAGTGGACGTTTGTGCCAACCTTGAAGAAACTCCCTGAAAGTCCTCCAGGTGTTTATGAGATAATTACATCAAAGAAAATGCCAAGGATGCAAAGTCACATTACCTTGCCCTTTGATGACCAAAATGAATTCGTCCTCGCGGCCAAGTGAACATTTGTGCCAAATTTGCAAAGAAAATCCCTCAAGGTCTTCTTGAGATGTCTCATTCATGAAGTGAGACAGACATAGGGTTAAAGTGACCATTGACCACAAAAAGCTAATAACTCCATTGTTGAGTCCAAATGGACGTTTGTGCAAAATTTAGATATTACCTTGAGATGTTCTTGTGAACAACCCCCAAAAACATAATGCTTCTGGCCACAGCTATCACCGGAGCGGGGGCATAAAAAGTTACTGCTCCACATCTCTCCTTAACCCTTTGATACCAGGAGAATAAGCTTTCTTGCATTCAGATGCCTTTCACAAGCACTGAAACCGATAAACCAAATTTGATTGGTTTCTATAGAAAAAAAGAGTAAAAGACAGTGAGCAACTTGGCAGGAAATGTACTGCAGAAAAAGAAGAGGAAAATTAAAAAAAAGAAAACTAGGGAAATGTCAAGTTCTAATTATATATTTAAAAATAATGCCACAGAAAATGAGTTCACAATTTTTTTATCTAATTTACATAACTTTTTTTCTGGGTTTTTGCTTATTTTAAGGTTATTTTCTTACTTTTCTTTTTTTCTTTGCTTAATTTAGGGTAATTTCGTAGTAACAATAGTTGTTTCTTGTATTTATTTTTATTTTTTTTTACAGACATGCTATTTTTTGGGCCATTTCTAAAGATACTCATTGCCTTTTTTCCCATTTTTGTATTGAATCAAGCCAGTTTGGTTAAGTTTCAAAGGGTTAGGACACATGACTGTGCGTTTGTGCTGCAGATTCGTCCCACATGAACTTAACTCCTTTATGATATTGGACGTAAATTATGGGCGACCCTCGCTGTCATATCACAGAGTGATTCTTTAGTTATTTTCGACTTTTGGGCTCCGTCTCTGTTCCTTCTTTATCAATTGACGAGTGTTTCTTTATAATGGCAGGCCACCAAGTCCTTCATTAATGAGTAATAATGTCACTAAATCACGCGTTTAATTTCCATTTCAAAGCCGGCCCGTCACTCTGCATCTCTGTCAGCGCGTGCCGCCGCGGCAGCGTGTCGTCCTCGCCTCCACCAGCCCCGGCCATTTTTTTTTTTTTTTTGCCTTTATACTCTGGAGGTAAGAACAAGGTCTTTCGGCCTCATTATGCCGAGCTTTCATCACGCGCTGGCTGACATCTTTAAAACATGTACTCCCTCTTTGTGCCGGCGCCGGAGAGGAGCGCTGCTACTCTGCATTTAGTTCAACAACACAAACACGGGTTCTCACCTGCTCCGACCCCCCCGCCGCTGCTGTCGTGTTATCTATTCATCAGTGTTTATGGGCTCAAACGGTGCCACACTGCTCGCCGCTGCACGCGGGCCCCGATACGGCGGCGATCCACATTACCGATGCTCTTTCAAGATCTGTTTAGGATTCCTATCAGACGTCTACTGTAAGTCACCTCTGACTGCTGCTGTACCTTATCAGAGCCGGCTCCCAAGACGCCACTTTATCTTTGAAATGTATATTTCATCGCTCGTGTTCGCTCCCCTTTGCCCCTCGGCTGAGACCTCGGCGCAGGCCTGACAGACAGCCGGACACTCAAAAAAAAGAAAAAAACGTGTTACCTCTCGTCTCTGAGGGTTTCTTCTGGAGCTCGGAGAATCCGCTCCCGTCCATTTTGTCTTTTTTCTCGGAGGCCCTCGATGTGGAAGTCTCCATCGCCGACAAACTCTGAGAGAGAAAGAGACACAAAAGGAGCATGAGTGGAGGGCACTCGGACGAGTTAATTTAGGACGAGATGAGGACGCTCAGGAGCACTTGGATGGTCCTGCTTCTAGAGAGTTCGTAAAAAAAGGCTCGTCCAGAGTGAGATGAATAACAAAAGAGCTGAAGAAAGCGAAACTCTCACTTTGCCAAGTAGGTTTGAACAAACGAGGAATTTGATTTGTGGTTTGGCGCATTAACACAATGCCGAATCCAAGAAATGTCTTAAAATCCCAGACGTGTCCCCAATTCCCTGAAACATCATCAAATCCTAGAAATGTCCTGAAATC
The DNA here is from genome assembly GCF_026936395.1 of Plectropomus leopardus. NCBI lineage: Eukaryota > Metazoa > Chordata > Actinopteri > Perciformes > Serranidae > Plectropomus > Plectropomus leopardus. Next base: position 1,167,276 of record NC_142199.1, on the reverse strand, counting down.
ACAAAAAAATGGTCTTAAGTCCTAGAAACAGCCTAAAATCTGCAAAACGTCCTACAATCCTAGAAGCCTCCTCAAATCCTAGAAGCATCCTAAAATCCTGGAAACATCATCAAATCCTCGAAATGTCCAAAAATCACAGAAATGTCCTAAAATCCAAGAAGCAACCTTGACTCCTGGAAACGTCGTCAGATCCTAGAAATGTCCTGAAATTTCCAGAAATGGCCTAAAATCCTGTAAACAGCCAACAATCCTAGGAATGTCCTAAAATCCAAGAAAGGTCCTAAGAGCCTAAAAATATCCTAAAATCAGCAAACATCCAAAAATCCTTGAAATGCCCAAAAATCCAATCGGTGTCATAAAATCCGAGAAACATCCTGAAATCCATTAAATGTCCTAAAATCTGTGAAATGTCCTAAAATCTATGAAATGTCCAGTGTGAATTACTTTATTTTTAATGAAAATTAGAAAATAAAAATGTGACTACATTTGTGGCGTTGGAGCCAAACTGGTCTCCAGCGGTTACAGCAGATTTGCCTCCGCTGGTCCTCTGCAGTAATAAAGTACACGTTTGCTTTTAAAGTGACATTAAGGAGCCTGAATGAAGCCTCTCACAGTCTTTGAAGATAAAGTTTTATTGTCCCAACTGTCCTCACCGCAGAGCCCGTCTGAATAGCTCTGGCAGAAAGGTCAGTAGTCAAATAAACTTTGAAGACATGCGAGCACAGTCCTCCCCCGTCCCCTTTAACCCCTGAACCCCCACTCTCTGACCCCCAGACTGAGCTGTGAAGCACCGGGGGGTTCACCGGAAAACAGAGGCCCGCGACATGTTTGACCAGCGCTCAAAGATAATCTCATCGAGCAAAGACCAGCAAGTGTGAGTGCAGAGACAGGAGACGCGTGGAGACGCTTCAGTCGTTACCATGGAGATTCAGACATCACATCCAGTTATTATGAATGCACGAGGGGTGCAGTCATAAATATAGAAAATATTTATTGTCCGCTGAATTATAAGTCAACTGTTTTCGAGAAATATCCTGAAATTCCCAAAAAGTCCTGAAATCCTGGGAACATCTTAAAGTCCCAGAAACGTCCTAAAATCTGTGAAATTTCCTAAAATCATGGAAACATCCATAAATACTAGAAATATCCTCAAATCCTAGAAACATCTTAAAATCCATGAAATGTCCAAAAAGTCCTGGCAATGTCCGGAAATTTTAGAAATGTCCTTAATCCGTGAAATAACCTAAAACCCTGGATATGTCCCTAAATCCTAAAAACATCCTGAAATCATAGAAGCATCCTAGCATCCTATCGGATTTATTGTTTTCTTTGGTTTTGTTTTATTTTTTTCATTTTGAGTCTTTTGAACCGTGTAGACGCAGAAACGGCTCCTCTCTGAGGCAGTGAGTAGATTTGTAGATTTGTCAAAAAGTCGTTTAAATACTTGTTTACTAAGTTATAAATTACAATTTTCCGTTCTTGTGATTGTGACTGGCGTACAATAGTTCTTCTCAAAATACGATAATTTTGAGCCTCTGGTATTGATCTGATGATCTGATGTGGATCAACCAATAAGTGAAACAGACATTTGCCTAAAGAGGTGGAAATGTAGGCGTAAAAGGCAAAAGGCAAGAAAATGTGTTGAAATAAACGGAGGGGGAGGCAAGTGGGGAAAATAATACATAAATAAATAATTAAATAATTACTTAAAAAAATTAATAAATTATATGTAAAATGGAAATTAAATAAAGTGTAAATACATAAATAAATATGAAAATAAATCAATAAAACTGAAAAATGAATACATTGATGAATAAAATGAAAAGAAATTAATCTGAAAATAAGTAAATATTTTCTGCCATTTCTGGCATTTTATTGACACTTTTTTAAATTTCTTTTTAATTTTGTCATCTTCAGTCCTCCGTACTCTGGTACCACACTAACATTTCCTCAGTGACGGGGCCCCCCCTCAGGGGCCCCTCTGACGTCACTGTTGCTGTGGAGCTTTGCACTCTTAACGAAAAAAAAAACGTTTGTCTCTGAAGGAAAATGAAGTTGATTTATTTGGAGAAAACAGTAGGTGGAGCAGATAATGACGGTTAAATGTGACAGTAAAAACGTAAGTGACGGTAGCAGCAGCTCATCACAGCGTTTAATCTCCGACATTTAACGTTAGCGCGTTAGCTTAGCTGGAGCAGCCTATATAAGCTTAAGTCAACTTGGTCTTCCTGAGCAATGTTACCGAAATAAACATGGTCTCCTCCGTTTTTAGGGTAAAGTTTTATATTTTTATCAGTAAGGGAGTGATTTAGACAACCGCTTTTTTCTGAAATGTTAGCTGAGCTAACTGTCAGGCTGCGAATGCTGTGAAATTGAGATGTTTAGCTCTGAATGACTAAAGTGTGTTGGTGTATTTTATTGTGCTATGTGCAGTGGGCTTTGTGTTTATTAGTAACTTATTTTTATTACTAACTTCAGTGGGTTTTATTTGATTTATTTTATTGTCTATGGTATGTAATGCATTCTGTGCCTTTAGTTTTTATACTTATTTTGTCTTAATTTTACTAGTTATTAAGTGAGTTTTATCCATTTGAAGATGCTTTCTAAGTAATCTGTATCACTGTTTTTCAAAGTGGGGGCCGCAGAAACTTTGACAATGTTTTTTATTAATATATGTATTTTATTTTTTATTTTTTATTTATCGCTGCATGTCCAATTATGTGTCCTTTGATGCCACTCTTTTATTTTTTGTTTAAAAAAATAACAATTGAATGACTAACAAAAGAGAAAAAATCAAAAATATGTTTACCGTTCATACTACTGTTGAATAAAATGACAAGACATGTTTATAACAGAGGAAAGACTAATTATTATCAATGAAACAAGGAAAATATATCAAAAGCTGTATGTTTGATTTTTGATATTTGCCCTTACATCGTCCTCAAATGAAATGTAAATAACAAACTGGGAAAAGTGAAAGCTACGCCCAATGGGAACATTCGGTGATTCTAACTCTACAATGTGAACATTTACTTTATTAATATGTTCCTATTATAAGTTTCATATCTATATCACGTTTTTTTGTCTCTCCTCAGGATTGTTACTTGAGTTTCTCAGTCCGGGAGGAAGACAGAAGCTGCCCCTCCAAAGGCTGATGATGGTAAATATGAGTTTAATTTTCCACTTTGAACTGATTATTGTGTATAGAAACATTAGCCTACTTGCTCCTAAGTGGTGGAGGAGGAACGCACACACTTAAGTGAAATTTCAAGTTTTCAACGTATACTCAAATAAATAGATTTTAAAAAAATATATATAAATACATTTAACAAATAAATTAAAAAAAATACAATAACATTAAAAGTAAAATAAAAAATTATATAAAATTAAAATTTTAAAACAATTAAAATAAAACAAACAATATAAAACAAAAATAAAGTTGATGTGTTTGTGGGTAGGGCTAGGCGATATAGACTTTATATTGTGATATTTTTAGGCTATATCTTGATGCAAGATGTATATCTGGATATTTCTAAATCTCCGCAAAAGCACTTTATTAATGCTAGAACTGGGAGACAGAATCGAACATAATAATAATGATTTTATTTTATTAATTTTTTTACCCAGTTCCCTCCTTGATGTGACGATATGTGTAGTTTTGGCTCGGTTTGTATAAATATAATATACAAATGTAGTAAGACAGTATAACATTAATATAATATACTAGAGAATATATAAGATGTGATATAAGGTGCAATGTTATTATAATAATTTATTTTGTGTATAAACAGGCAACTTGATAGTTAAGTATTAGTGTAAGTCACATTAGCATTAACCCTTTAAAACCTGAGCAAATTTACATTCTTTCAAAAACAAATGAATGACCTAACTCGTTAAAAAAAGAAGAAATCAGTAAAAGGTGAAGAAGAAAATGGTCTGAAATTTTATTTTAATTACTTTTTTCCCGTAATTTTCAGGAACTTTTTTAAATTTTTTTTTTTTTTTTTTTACTAATTTCTTGCTATACTTTGGGCCATGTGTTGTGAAGTTGCTTGTTGCCTTCTCCCCGTGTTATTGATACAAAATAAACCTGTTCGCTCAGGTATCAAAGGGTTAACAGGCTACTTCAAATATTCCTAAATGATGTCAAAATAAGAGTGGTGGACCTGCGGCAGAGAAAAAGTGTGTAACAGCCGCGTTAGCAAGTCAACAGCTCAGTTAGAGGAGTCATTAACGGTGAGCTCCTGCTGCTGTCTGCAGGATCCTTTCAGAGGAAAACAATGATTCATTTGAGAATAAAGAAATCTTTACAGTCACGTTATTTAAGGGACAAACTTCAGAGGAACTCCTCCCCCGTCACCTTTTCTCCAAAGTCTTTGTGCTGAAATCGATTGTTCTGTCACTTCATCCTTTGCCTTCTCTTAAACCAACACGTCTTTCAGTTTCACCCACTGATTTGTGATATTTTTACACTTTAATTTGCACGAATGTAATGATAAAACAGCGTCCATTTTACATTTTGACCTTTTTTTAAAAAAATTATTCTTATTATTAATTTTTTTTTTTTTTTGCAGTTGCACTGATTCATTATGACAATCTTTCCATAATTTTGATCAGTTATACGGCATCTTTTATCACATTTTTGGAGTTTTACTTGCACTGGTCACTAAAGTAGTGCAAGACTCAGTAAAAAAAAAAAACTCTAGAAAACTAAACTCTGCAGTTTAATCGCACTAACTTTAGTCCATTATGGACTAAAATCTGAAATTTCTGAGATAATATCGTATTAATGTTCAAATTCATGTAAAAGCACATGGAAAAAGGTCAAAATTCAGAATATGTCATATCAAAGTTAGTGCAAGAAAAAGGTCAAAAATCTGATAAGTGATGCAGTACGAATGATAGAAATCATGTAAAAGCATGAAGCCGTACAGTGCAGCAATTTTCCACAGTGTATTAATACGATGTTATCTCATAAATTTCAGATTTTTTTGCAGTTTAACCTGCACTAACGTGATGATAAAATCTTATTTATGCTTTAAATGAATTTGAACATGTTTTCTCTGCAGGAGCTGCAGGGAGGCTGTTGGAGCAGCACTTGAAGCTGAAATATGGAGGTGAGTCATCCTAAAATAACCCCTCCGACAGTGTAACTGGTGACACTCGTGACGCAGATTAATTCCTCGCAGAAGTCAAACGGCGTCGCAGTAAGAGGGCATCCCCTGCGTCAGGAAAACAAATGCCTCGGGCGGCGTACAGGAGAGTACGGCGGGGCTCATCACCGGGTATCACCGGAGCCGCCGTCCCGCTGAATTATTAGAGCCGCTCCTGTCAGCCAAACAAACGACTCGGCGTCGGCTTCAAAGGTCACCGCGCAGTCGAGTGAAATCACAGAGCACGCAGTCAATTCCTCGGCGCCGCGCCCCTTTTTCCGAGGGCCACTTGCTGGAATTTATGGTCGGGCCCTGCACCTATTCTCCTTTGAATAATAGCTGTCCCGTAAAAGCAGCCCAGGTCGGTGGCGAGTCTTAAATAGAATCCAGCGCCGGGCGGAGGCGGCTTGTTTATGGAGCGAGCAGCCGGCGTGCAAACAGAGGTGAACGGTGACATTTGAATTTATACCCATTTGTGCTTCTTTGCTCCGAGAGAGCCAAAACGTGTCGACTTAAAACAGGAGCGTTCCACGAGGCCAGCTGTCAAAAAGCCTCCTCTGCACTCCTAATTTTACTTATTTTATTTTATTTATTGATTTGATTTTAAGCTCACAAAGGGACACAGCGGAGAGACTGATCGACAAGTTTGTATGTGAATATCCAAATTTGTTCCTCTAAATTTACCCCTAAAATTTTATATATTAGTGTGTTTTTTTCTCAAACATTTCAGATTTTAATCTCAGAAAATATCAACATTTTTTCTGTTAAATTTGTGAGTTTCGTCTCATAAATTTTCATATTTAACCTCAAAAAAATTCATTTTTTTCTTTGAAATTTGTGGGGGTTTTCCTCAAACATTTCAGATTTTCATCTCAGAAAATATACCATTTTTTTCTTTGAAATTTGTTAGTTTTGTCTTATAAATTTTAACCTGTCATCAAACAAAAAAGAAAAATCTCGTAAATTTGTGAGTTTTTCTGGTAAATTTCTAACGTAAATTTCTGGAGATTTGTTTTGTAAATTTTCAGTTTTAATCTCAAATAATATCTTTATTTTTTCTCACAAATTTGGAAGATCCTTTTCTTAATTTTCCAGTATTAATCTCAGAAAATGCCCAGGTTTTTTAAAATAAATTTTTGACTTTATCATCCAGAGTAACCACTTTTTTGTCAGAATTTTTGGATTTTAATTTTGGAGAATATCTGATTTTTTGAGGGATAAACTTTTAACTTCCATCTCAAAGAATATCCATTTTTTGTCATTCATTGTCATTCACATCATTCATTTTGGATTTTATTTTATTTTACTATTTTATTTTATTTTTGAAATGTAAGCAAATATCCAATTTTCTTGTAAATTTACAGCTTGAATTTCAAAGTATATTTAGGTTTTTTTCTCAGAAATTTTCCATTTTAATTGTGTACATTTGTGAGGTTTTCTTTTTTCTCCACAGAAATTTATAGTTTTAATCTCAGAGAATATCCATTTTTTTCTGGTAAATGTATCACTTCAGTCTTGGGGATTTTTACTTTTTTCCTCTAAATATCACATCCCTCTCCTGGCTTTATTCATGTTTGTGTGTTTGTAAATTGGCACGGTACCTGTCAGTATTTGAGAAGGTATCTGTGGAGAAAGTGTGGATCTTCACCATGAATAAACAAAGTACTGACGTTCAGGAGCAGTTTTGAGGTCGACCTGCAAAAATACCTTAAAAAGGCCTTAAAAGGCTGCAGGTTGGCAGAGGAGCCCTGTGCAACGTTTAAGGTTGCAGGTTTGACTCTTGCAGCGTCACATCCTCCTTGAGCAATATATTAAACATTAAATTAAAATTAAAACGCCCTCTTTCTTCAGTGAAAAGCCTAAAACGTGCTGCATGTGTCCTGCCATCTGTGTGTCTGCAGCTCTGTGACGGCGTGAAGTCGTCCGAGTTTGAGCGGCCACTTTGATCTCTGACCCCTCGGCCAAATGGTGCCCGCCGCAGCACGGCCGCTCGCTGCTTTCCTGCCGCAGTTTGGACCGCTCACTTCCTGTTCACCGACGCCTACAGTGAGTCTGACTTTTAACTTTTTACCAACAGACAGTTCACTCTTTGTCTGTCACATCTGTCACACCTGAGAAATTCAGAGACGCTCGCTCCGTCAACAGTTTACACGCTGCAGGAAACAGTAATGCAGATATTAAAACTTTAAAATGTGTTTCTTTTATCAAATGTTCGCTAAAAGTTTCATAAACAAAAACAAAATTAGGCTTCTCGGACGTGTCGATTTCCAAAATATTCCTCAAATTCAACAGCTGAGACGGTAAAACTTGTGGAAAAGCCACAAACTAACAAAACAAACTACAGTTGTCTCACTCACAACAAGAACACGGTCAATTTAAGTTGCTTTGGTTGCCTTTTGTTGTTTTTACCGCGGCCTCTGAAAGCTAATTTACTCAACACAAAAGTGTCAAACACACGATGCGAGAGTGTGTGTGTGTTCACACGGCCTTTGTGATATTGGCCCCGCCCCTTCTACGCTGTGATTGGACAGCTGGTGAAGGTGTCCATTGCAGCGTTTAACTAAATCATTTTTCAACTCATTTTTAATCAGAAAATAGATACAAAATCACAGAATAAAATCCATTTTGGATTTATGACTTTGAATGTAAAGTGTTTCAGTGCAAAGTTTATTTTCACATAACATCATGTAAATATAACTTTATGTTTCTGATACTATGAATGTATATTTCTGGAGGCAGGATACAACACGATGCAATGCGACACGATACGATACGTTTTTACACAATATGACACGACACGATACCATATGATACAATTCATTTTGATACGATACAAAAAGAAACAATATGATTTGATTTTTTTTCTGTTAAAGTTTTGAGTTCTTTCTTATAAATTTCCAACTTCAATCTCAGAAAATTTTCCGACTGAATTCTCAGAGAATATCTCTGGATTTTTTTCGACAAAATTGAAGCGAAGAGGTTACCACTAAATTTCCTAAAATCCAACAAATGTCTGAAAATCCGAAAACATACTTAAGTCCTAGAAACATCGTAAAAACCAAAAACCCTCATAAAATCCGAGAAACATCCTTAAGTCTGACAGACGTCCTAAAAACCGAGAAATGTCCTAAAATCCTAGAGATTTCCTAAAATCTAACAAACATCATGACATCTTAGAAATATCCTATAATCCTAGAAATGCACGAACATGCGAGAAACGTACGAAAACCCTAAAGACGTCCTAAAAGCCTAAAGACGTCCTAAAAGCCTAGAGACATCCTAAAAGCCTAGAGACATCCTAAAAGCCTAGAGACGTCCTAAAAGCCTAGAGACGTCCTAAAAGCCTGTCCTTTGCGCTCCTGCTGCTGTCCTTTGTATTCCACTGGCTGGACGTTGGTGCGTTGGTTAAATTTTGGGAGCCGGACCGAAGCCGGACTGAAGCCGCTCCGCCGGGTCCTGAGCTGACGGAGGTTCAGTCTGGATGTTTGAGCTCTGAGCCGTCACACAGCGGCAGCTCCGCTAACATTCACCGACACACTGGAAAACCTGCGGGGCCCCGTCTCTAACAGCATGTCGCAGACCTCCAGGGGCCCCCAGGATGACGGGTACACCCTCCCTTCCTGGGGGCCGGATTCCTCCCGACCTCGAGGTCTGATTGAGCTCACGGAAAGACGCAGCAGAGGGGGGACTGATTGCTAAAGAGTCCCACATGGCCCCAGGGGGACGCCACATGTGAAATTATTTTAGGGAAGCAAAAGAACGATGAAACGTCCTGACAGTGGAGCTTGTTTTCTCTGCGTCAGTGATACTCAACCTACGGCCCGCAGGCCGAATCTGGCCCCTGATTGGATGCCTGGTGGCCCCCAAACATTTTCTGATTGACAATAAAAATAAAGTGATTGACACTGTCAATAGTTTTTGTCCTTTTAGTCTCCATCAGGTGTCAGAGACATAAAACAGCATCAAAACAGAGCTTGTTGATCAAAAAAAGAGCCAGAGGAGGATCCCCCACACCCCCGACAGAGGACACAGCTGAGACACTGATGTCCTAAAATCAGACAAATGTCCTAAAATCTGACAAATGTCCTAAAATAAAAGATTCATCCTAAATCCCCAGAAATGTCCTAAAAATCTAGAAACATCCTTAAATCCTACAAATCTAAAATCTGAGAAATGTCTTAAAATACAAGTTATGTCCAAAACGTCCAATCGTCCAAAGATCTAAGAAACATCCTAAATTGCAAGAAATGTCTTAAAATGCTAGAAGTGTTCTTAAATTCTATAAATGTCCAGAAATCCCAAAATGTCCTGAAATCATAGAAAATGTCCTAAAATCCTTGAAATGTCCTAACAACCAACAAACTTCCTAAAATCCAAGAAATGTTCCAAAATCCAAGAAACGTCCTAAAATCCAAAGAACATCCTAGAGTCAAAAAAACCCCCAAAATGTCCTAAAATCCTAGATATGTCCAACAACCAACAAACGTCCCAACATCCTAGAAACATGTATGGGGCCGCTGCGTCCCTGGCCCCTGGCCTCCTGTCATTTTACCAAAGTGGCCCCCGATCAGAGCGGCTGAGTGTCTCTGAGAGACATCAAGTGTCCCTCCACAGACAGCGCTCTGAGATCACTCCTTCTCTGCACGTGTCAAAACGCCACGGCGGGCGTCTCTCCTCGCAGCATGGGGCTTCCTTCACATCCGCCCTTGAAATTCACACACACACGCACACACACACACACACACACACACACACACACACACACACACACACACACACACAGTCCCCGGCTCGCCTCGGCGGCTGTCAGGCCTGATCGTGGTGTTCCCGCCGCCCCTTCAGGAGTTAATTAACAGATGCATCAAAGCTGGTTTCCGATGAGAGGAGGCCCCGCGTGGCCCCCAGCGGCCCCTGGACCTTTGATTCCTGATGTCTCTCGGTGTGTGTGTGTGTGTGTGTGTGTGTGTGTGTGTGTGTTTCCGTGGTGTTGCTCTGTTTCCATCATGTGTGATCGCTGCTGCCTGATCGCTGTCGGAGGAAGTTGGTGGATCTGCCACAAAAAATTGACCCGAGCTTCAGAGCAAATGTTTGCAGATTTTAAGAATTAATGACTCGACTGCGTCTATACGAGACGTCCTCGTGTGTCCCGGCTGCGATTATCAGAGGACAGACAGGACAACTAATCACCTAACCACCTAAACATGAAACCAGAACCTCTGTGACCCAAAAACACAGCAGAGGACATGTCCAAAAATACAAGAAACATCCTTAAATCCAAAAGATTACCTACAACACTAGAGACGTCCTAAAATCCAAGAAATGTCCCAAAATCCTAGAGACATCCTCAAATCCAAGAAATGTCTTTATGTCCTGTCGACGTCCTTACATTGAAGAATTGTCCAAAATTCCTAGAAATGTCCGAAAATCTTTGAAATGTATGAAAAACCTAGTAATGTCCTAAAATATTAGAAACGTCCTACAATCTGAGAATCTGTTTAAATCAAAAAATGTATTAAAGTAAGGACGAAACGTCCTTAAATCCTAGACGCATCCTACAATACGAGAGGTGTCCTAAAATCCTAAAGATGTCCTTTAATCCTGAAAATGTCCTGAAGTCCTAGAAATGGCCTGTAGTCCTACAAATGTCCTAAAGTTGGAGAAATATGATAAAATTCTAGTAATTGTCAGTATTGCTGAAAGAATTCGTGGATGAATTCATCAGTTGTTGGAAAACCGATCAGGAGTTTTGTGGTTTATTTGACTCATTCTGTTCTGTAAACTCTGTAAACGAGTGGGAACATCTGAGAGCAAAGTTGTCAATATCACAGGAATCATTCGTCGATTAATCCGTCAGTTGTTGAAAAAACTTATCAGGAACAATTTTATTGAGTTTATATATATTATATATTTACTGTGATTGTTTGTCTTATTTTGCACGTTACACTATTTTGATATGGAAAAGTTTGTGGTTGGATGCTGGCAGCCGGATTTTGAATCTGCAGAAGAATCGACTCCTAAATTTGAACTTTTGACTGTTTTTATCTTCTTTAATATAAATATTTCTGTTTTCATTTGCCTTTTTCTTGCATCTGTTTCTGTAAAAGTTGGAACAAAGTTGTCAGAATCACTAAAAACAACAAGTTGACTGATCATCTGTTGTTGGTGAACTAATCAGGAACAATTTTGATGAGTTTTTGGGTTAAAAATGCCCTCCCAAACAGTTTTCTGCTCCATAAATATGCATATTTTCTCGGTGTTATTTGACTTATTCTGTATTGTTCAAGTGAGAAGTGAAAAATTCTATTAGCTGTTGAATCAGGAACAATTCTGGTCAGTTTTTAGTGAAAAACTGCTGTTTTAAGCTTAAATATAGATATTTACTGTCTTATTTTGTACGTTACACTATTTTGATATGGCAAAGTTTGTGGTTGGATGTTGGCAGCAGGATTTTGAATCTGCAGATTGGTCTGAAACCTGCAGACAGAGCAGGTTTCGGAGGTTTCCGTGTTGAATTTGAAGAGTCTCGGGAGCTTTTTTTTGCCCTGTGGGTTTAGTGGATTTGCTTGTGTAAAGCCGCTGATGCTTCTTTTCTCCACTAAACCCACAAGGAGCGGCTGCCCCGGGGCCACGCGGCGTAATTGGTGTGGACTTGTTGTTTTGTGGGATAAGAGACTTTTGAGTCGTCACAGCGGGGCGTTTTACTCACTTCCCTGCGTGCCGGGCTCCTTTTCTTTCCTCTTTTTTTCAGTCATTAAACTGAGATTTTTTCCGGAGAATCGGGGGCTGCAATCAGCAGCGAGGAGCGAGCGGGGGAGGAGATGTGTGAAAATGACAGCGAGGGAGGGAAGGATGAAAGTGACATCCCCATCACAGGTTTGGGAAGCCCCCCATGTCATCCTGAATAATGTGAAGGGCCCCATTATTTCTTCTCATCTTTTCAGTCCCCCCCTCCGCCCGCTCCCCGACTGCTGGAGCTCTTCATCCTGCACAATAGCAAATGCACTAAAAGTTTTTTTCTGATGCAAATGAACGCAACCGGCCATTCAGACTTAAAAAAATCCACTCCGAGGGGACGAAGGGACGCAGCCTGCAGGCTTTTACGTGTTGTTGCTCTGACATTTGTCTCGTTTAATTATATAAAAGAATATATTTTTGCTGCGATAGTTTAGCTTCTGTGTTCAGGAAAATAATCAAAAAATGTGACTTTGAAGCTGTAGAAAAAGAAATCTAAATCTAACCATATTGGTGTGATAAACAAAAATTATTGATGCTACAAAGACTTAAACTACCAGATGAAATTTAAATATTCTTCAAAAATAAAACGATTAAAAAATATATATTACGGCAATAATCAGGCTTCTATATTCAGAAAAAATATCTGATTTTGAAGCAGTAGAGAGAAATACATTTCTTAATTGGCAATAAAACTATTTTTTTTAAATGCTGCAAAGATTATTAAAAATATTCTGCTGCAATAATTAAGCTTTTATATCCAGAAAAATAGAGAAAAAAATCAGACTATAAAGCTAAAAAAAATCTCACATTTTAACCTTTTTCATGTGATAAACATAAATTCTTTACTGCTACAAAGACTTAAACAACAAGAATACATTTAAATCTATTTAATATATATATATATATATATATATATATATATATATATATATATATATATGTACTGCAATAACTAAGCTTCTGTATTCAGGAAAAGACAAAAATCCGTCTTTAAAGCTACAGAAAAACAATTACATCTCTATTTTTAATGCTTTAATCCTTTTTCATGTCATAAACATAAACTATTTAATGCAACTAAGACTTCAACTACCAGGCGTTATTTAAATCTCTTTTGAAAATATGATAATAATACTACTCATAATAATTTACTTTAGTAATTAAGCTTACATATCCAGAAAAATAGACAAAAATCTGACTCACAAGCTGCAGAAAAACAACTTAATCACTGTGTTAACCGTTATAAAGGGGAAAAATTTAACAAATAATGCTACAAAGATAATAAAAAAATTTCCAGCCGCAATAATTAAGCTTCTGTATCCAGAAAAAGACAAAAATCTGACTTAAATGCTGCAGAAAAACATTTAAATCTCTACTTTCAACCTTTTTCCAAGTGTTAAACATAAATTATTTAATGCTGCAAAAACTTAATTTACCAGACGAAGGTAAATCTCTGTCAAAAAAATACACACAGAAAAGGAAAAGAAAGTGTCCTGAACCATCAGATAACTTTGAGGCTCCCTCCTGTGCAGGCGGCTTCACTGGAGAGCATCTTAAATATCAGGTTGCAAATTCCAGGAATTCCAGAGTGTGTGTGAAAACCTCCAAAATCCCTCTTTAAATCAGTGAGTGTGTGCAAAAAAAGCTGCTCTGCCTTTAAGGAACCTCTTAGATGTGCTGTTTATTTATTCTGATCTTCACATTATTAGATACAATCATAATAAAGTCCGTTATAATAAAGGGAATATTGAGTCAATGAATTGCAGAAATATTATATGAAATAATTTTAGAAAGTGACAGAAATCTCTTCATGCATTAGTTCGAATTAGAGCTGCAAAATAATAAAAAGAAATAAGTGTTTAATTGTTGCTTTAATCGGCAGTAAAAGTCTCGGCTCACAGAGCACATGGCCAAACACCGACTCAAACTCACCCAAAGTGTCCGCTCTGCGCCTCTCCTCCTCGGACTCCTCTCCTCCTCCTCCTCCTCCTCCTCCTCCTCACTTCTCCTCCTCTCTGTTGAAACTTTTCTCTCTCACACACAAATCCAAACTGCCCAAAAAAACCCAAAAAACAGTGAAATCCACATCTGCAGGACGGCGCGGAGCGAGCGCATGTGTCGGGAGTCCCGGGTCTGAGTGCGCGCGCCTCGGCACGGATTAAAAAGTTGAGTCCTCCGAGTGTGTGCGCATCGCGGAGCCGCCGGAGGTCACACACACACTCACACACTCACACACTCACCGAGCACACTTCACAATGACGAGGAGCAACTTTTACTCCGGGATGCTGCAGAGCTCCGGGATGAGCCCTCCCCCCTCTCCTCCTCCTCTGAGCCCAACTTCCTCCCTCCTTCTCCCTCTGACTCCCCCCTCACCTCCTCCTCCTCCTCCTCCTCTCTCCCCCGCTCCCTCAGACCTGATGAACTCAGGATGTCCAATAATTCAGTCATTCAGTCTGTTATCTGTAATTCATAAATCAACACCGCTCATTGATTTAAAAAAAATCTAAATCATCTTAAATATTGAACTTTTTGTGTCTTTAAACTGAAAAAAAGCCTCAAAAACACCTGAAATGTCTTCACTCATTGGTCATTTTGTGTCTTTTTGTGGTTGTTTTTTTGTCTCTTTGACTTCATTTCATGATTCTCTTATAGGTTATTTTGTGCGAGTTTCAAATGTCTCTGTTGTCGATTTGTGTCTTTGAGGTTGTTTTAAGATTCTCATTGAAGTTTGTGTGTGTGTGTGTGTGTGTGTGTGTGTGTGTGTGTGTGTGTGTGTGTGTACGCGTGCTGTTTTTCTGTATATGTCTTGTAGTCATTTTGTGTGTCTTTGACGTTGTTTTGTGTCTCTTTGTAGTCGTTTTATATCTCTGTTAGGTATCTATATCTAGGTTATTTTGCTTTAGATAAATTTGTCTCTTTAGACATTTTGTGTCTCTTTGAGTGTGTGTGTATGTGTGTGTATGTGTGTGTGTGTTTGTGCGTGCGTGCGTGCGTGTGTCTTTTTTTTTAGTTTGTTTTGTGTCTTTGTAGCTGTTTTGTGTCTCTTTGGGCTCATTTTGTATCTTTTTTTGGTCGTTTTTCACCGCGGCGCTCCCCCTTCTCTCTCTGACTCCCCCCTCACCTCCCCCTCCCTCCCTCCCTCCCTCTCTGTCCGGTCTCAGAGAGGACAGAGCGGACAGACTAGCCCACAAACCGCTGTCCTCATCACCGCTGATGAGTCCAGGATGGCCGACAATTTCAACAGTTTTTCAAGCTTTCTTATTAAGTCACTTATCATCTAATAATCAATAATCAAATATAATGAATTGACTAAAAATCTTTTAAATAACCAAAAATGTCATATAGCTATTTAGCCTCAAAACAGATCAAACTTCATCACTCATGATAAATAAATGATCAATTATCAGAAATACTTATTGTTATCTTCTGATAATTGACAGGATTATTTCTTGTTTAAGGTTTTGTTTGAGGCCTTTGGTGTTTTTAGCATTTTGTCACATTTTATACTATTTTGCGTCTTTGGAAAATGTTCAGATTGCAGCATTTTGTATCAATAATGGTTGAATAAATCAAACATATTGATTATTATTCATTGACAGTTTATCCAGTATATATTCTGTCATTATGTTCCCCTTATTTCTAAAAATCAAGTTATTTCCAATTATATTTTGGAGCGCAGAACATAATCTTTTCTTTAATGAATTTCTTTAATAAAATTATTCATTTTATCAATCAACAAATGACAAATAATAACTCGTTAATTAACAGATAGTTTGAGGTGTTTTATAGTAAAGATAATTTGATGCAGCGTATTATTTTCTGCAGAAATATTAAAAAACTCTGTAAAAACCTGGACACTGAAGTACAATAAGATTTTAATAAAAATAAACAAATGTGTATGTTTTAGGAATTAACAGGATTTCTGCAGCAGATGAAGGCGTGCCATAAAGCACAACAATTTAATCCTCTTTTTAATTCTCTTTGTAGCAAAATAAAAATGATTTAACAGAATATCATGAATGTTTCCTTTAGAGGTGTTTGTCTTTTAAATGCTGCACTTTATTCAAATGTAATAAACTGTAGTTTGAGCCTTATTAATCAGTTAAAATCCTTTTTTTTGTGACGTTGTGTTGCAGCGTGGATGTTTATGTCAAATGAAACACTGACCTCTGCTGGCAGTGCCAGAGTGCTGCAGCTCTTCTGATCACAAGTATACATGTTTGATTGATAGCTGATCAGTTAATCAGCTGATTGACAGAAAATTAATCGCCAACTGATTTGATAAAAATGTTTAATCTTTTTTTTCATTATTATATTTTTAATTCTTTATTTGAGTTTTTTAGGGGTGTTTTTCTCGTTTTTTTGTTTTTTATATGACCTTTCCCCCCGTTGGCGTTTTTCTGTATCGGGTATGTTTATTTTATACTTTAATTATATTTATATTTATTTACTTACTTTAAAAACAGTCTGATTTTACACCTTTTACATTTAATCACATACTTTTTTGGTCAGGATACCTTCAGTTAATAGTTTGAAGAAGTTGGGAAATCTGTTTCTGATATGTGATTGTTGAAACAGCGCCACCTAGTGAACAAACTATATCATGACCAGTGTTTCCACAATGCAATCAGCTGTTATGTGCTGGTACAAGACGGGGCAATCAACTGGGCACCTATCTGTCAGGTGCCCAGTTGATTAATTGTTAATTGTTTCAGCTGTGCTATTATAAACGGTTGGGTAGTTTAATATATTTAAAAAATAAATGAATAAATATAGTTTAAATTTGTAAAGTATCTAAAGCTTTCAGATAGATGTAGTAAAATAAAAAGTACAATATTTCCCTCTGAAATGCAGTGCAGCAAAAGTATCAAGGGAAAAAAAAAACCAAGTACAGTACAGTACAAGTACCTAATTTTTTTACGTGTGGTCCCTTTCAGACTATTTTATGTCGAGATAGAGCTCATTTTATTTATTTATAATTGAAATATTTTATTCATGTATGTGCTGCAGTTTAGAGGCGGTGAAGAAAAGGTATTGTAGAGCCACCTGCTGGCGTGCAACAAGAATCCCATCTGACAATTTTCCAGTCTTGAAAAAACAAGAGATCTCAGTTATTTAAAGAAAAAAAGGAGCCTCTTAAAAATGTAGATCAAGCTTTAAAATTCGCTTGTATTTTTTTATTTCATTAAAAATTATTTTTTAAATATCTATTTTAATTAAATTATTTAAGTTATTATTTGTTTACCCTTTTGCTGTTATTTTATTACATGAAGTCATATTCACCGTCTACTTTTTAATCACGTAAAGATCCAAACTAGTCTGCTTAAATGTGCTATAAAAATACAAGTGACTGGATTTGACTTAAGTAAAAAAGAGAAACAAAAAGCTGCATTTATTTTAAAAAAAATCAACATAAACTGGGCTTTCTCAGTCACACATTAATCATAAAATAATGTTTCATGTTGAAGCATTGGCCTGTGACTCTTTAGTGAAACAATAAAATAATTTGACACTCCTGTCAGAGCACAAAGACCATCTGCAGCCGGACCACAGACGGTATCAGTGCGTCCATCCGGCACGAGTGCACGACAGTAAAACGCCTGAAATGAAATGAAAATAAAAGACGGAAGTTAAATCATAACTGTTAAAAAATGATGGTATCGTCTGTACAGCTGCCATATGGAAATAATCTCACCTTCAAGCAACAATGAGATTAAATATCTGCTCAAACTGTTGCGTGAGAAATCTTTTTCCCCATCTTGCCATCTGATACTGATGACTTCCACAGAGCCGCTCGAGAGGCGTCTCTGTGCTGGTTTCTGTCCCCAGTGTGGGACAAACTGGGACATCTGGGGTTTATGTTTAAGTGCGTCAGAGCTGCTGCAGATAAAGTCCGTCAGCTGACACTAAACACTGAGCAAGGAGCTGAAACAATTACATTTTATTTTACTAAAATGTATCTTCAGTCTATGATCTTAATGGTGACAAAGTGTTGTTTACTACATTTCCCAGAATTCCTCTTACAGCTGGATGTTCTTGGTGTAAAAATGACGTCCAGTGCTTCCTGTTCTCTCAGGATTTTCTGTCTGTGTTGTTGTTGAACATCGCAGCAAAAATGGCAACTTCAGCTGTTTCTTGCTCTTTGATTTTGTTGCTTAATAGCAGCAAAATTTGGATGTTTTGTAGCAACCTGTCACTGTTTTTCTAGCAGATTTTTAGTCCATCATTGTTTTCATTTGGCTTCTCATTGGGCCAAATGTGGGTAATTTGTAGCTTCCAGTCCAAGTATTTCCAGCAGCTTTATAGCCATTGAATGTGAGTGTTTTGTAGCAACCTGTCAATGTTTATCCAGCAACTTTTTGAGTTTCTAAACATGGGTGTTTTGTAGTGACTTGTTCAGGTTTGTCCAGCAGCTCTATAGCCACCGAACTGAATGTTTTGTAGCAACCTTTGACTGATTTTCTAGAGGATTTTTAGCCACCAAATGTGGGTGTTTTGTAGCAACTTGTCGCTGATATTCCAGCAACTTTCCTTGTCACCAAATGTAGATTTTTTTGTAGCAATCTATCACTGTCTTCCCAGCACCTTTATAGACAACAAACATGAAGGTTTTGAAGCCACTGGTCACTCATTTTTCAGCGGCTTTTTAGTCATTCAGTCAACGGAGCTGTTTTGTGTTATCCTTTCTTTGTTTTCATCTTTTTTAGCCACCAAAGTGATTGTTTTGCAGCAACCGGTCGCTTTGCTTCCACTGACTTTATAGCCACCAAATGGGTGGATTTTAGGGACCTGTGGCTGTTTTTCCAGCAAATTTAGAACGACAAAATGTAAATGTTTTCTCACGTCTCATCGCTGTGTTTCCAGCAGCTTTTAAGGCACCAAACGTGGGTGTTTTGTAGCGACTTCACTGGTTACAGTGCCATTAAAAGCCACGGTTCAAACCAAAACGTCTGCTTTTCCGAAACAGTTACTGTGCATCAAAACACGATCTGCTCCTCTCACGCGTGTCTTTTAACACCGATGTCGTCATGTGGAACAACACGGAGTCGGGGGCTGCATATTAATCTGCACCCCTCATATTAAGGTCAATAGAGCTGCTCGCTCAGTCATAGCAAACACAGCGGAGACTGCGGTCTAAATCCATTTACTTAGGAAAACCTGAGGTCACAGAGGGTTAAGCACGAGGTGGCGAGGGGGGCGGCGCGCTCCCTCCATTCAGCATATCTGATTTAATACGCATCGGAGGCGAGGGAGGAGGGGGGGCGCACCAAATAAACTCAGCGGATATTAAAGGTCAAGGGGTCGTCCAACATGTGTTTTCTGAGACACTGAAGACTAAAGCAGACGAGAGCAGCCGAGACACATGTGGACAGAATCAGACATCAGAGCGCTCACACAGGTACAGCTTTCCTCCAGGTACACGCCATTTATTTTGCCCAGATAATGAGGTTCATTTCCAAACATATTACAGCTCCGGACAACAGCAGAGTCTTAATTTATGTTTTTAAAACACACAGAGGTTTGTAATTGGTCTCCTGATGGCATTTAAAATTAAATTTCATGGGGTTGCTCGGTAGCTGAGCTAGTAAAGGAGGCAACCCTTGTACGGGATAAAAAAAAAAAGAAAAAATGAAAAATAAAATTAAATAGATAAATGATAAGAGCGTCTGATTGTACCTGCTTTCATCAGCCGCAAACTTGTTGGACCTCCTCCTTCCTCCCGGGGGCACAATTCTCCCAAATTATGACAGTTTTTTTTTTTAACCCTTTGAAACCTGAGCAAATTGGTTTGATGTCTTAAAAAAAAGAAAAAAAAGAGAAAAAGGCAATGACCAACTTAGCAAGAAATGTCCCACATCTTGTAAGAAATTTGTAAAATAAAATGACCTGAAAATAAGTTTTTAAAAAGTGGGGAGGATGATTAGAAAATTATCAAAAAAGGGTAAATATGTTTATACATTATCATTATATATTATAATTATTTATCACTATTTTTCAGGTAATTTTTGTTTAATGTTTTTACTCTTTTTTCTTTTTCTTTTATTTGTTTTTCTTTCCAGGTAATTTTCTTGCAATCTCATTACAGGCGTACACTATTACTTAAAACCTATGAAAGTAATGAACCAGAATTCATATATAACCCCCATTATTATGAGCCAGTAACTAATAAATCAATGAATAATTAAATTAATTTAATTGAAAATATGATAAAATATAAAAGGAGGATGTGAGGCGACATAGTATAAAGAGCAAGAAACAAACCTTCAGACCTTCTGAAGGACAAAAAGAGATCATTTAACTTGTCTCTGTGCCGCTGTCTCTGGTTTTAGGACATAAATGTAAATAAAACGAGACAGAACCTTTCACAAAGTAAAGTTTGTCCTCATTAGTTCCTCTGAAAAGTTGAATTTATCTCCAGTTTGTTCAGTCTTTTGCCTGATTTGGTGACCATCTTTGTGTCATTTTTCATGGTGCGAGGGTAAAGAGGGTGTTTTTCTGCAGAGAAGACTTCACTCTTTATCAATTAAAATAAATGATTGCGGCGTTTCTTTCTCCATTAGCTGGCGGGGGACACCATTTTGAACCCCGTGTTTGACACTAATAGTGGGACGATCTGCCCTCCGCCTCCGTGGACCATTCATCCCAACCAGCAGCCCCGAAAAGTTCCCATGCTGAGCCGAGTGCCGCTCTGATGGAAATGTGTGTGTGTTTGTCTGCTGGCTGCAGGCCAACACAAATCTGTCAGTCTTTTAGGGACCCATCAGCCTCAGTGCGGAGGGACAATGAGGTCCACACAGAGTCCCCTGCCGTCCCCGCCCGTCTCCGCCCGTCTCGCTGTCTGACTAACTGATGACACAGATTCATTCGCACCCAGCAGGTCCGAGCTGTTTATCACTCGTCCTTCATTTAGGTTGACGATGGCATCCCAACAGCAGCCTGAGAGCTCACTCTCAAGGCTGGAAATCTCCACTCAAAGACCACTTACTTGTTTCTTCCAGAACTTTTTACTCCATCCGCATGGTTTTCATCAGCAGGTGAAGTTTGCCCGTGTTTCTTGAACTGTAGATCTTCAAGCTTTCGATTTTTCTGAGATCTTTTACGATTTCTTGTTTGAAAGTTGAGCTTGAAAGTTCACTCTTGACCTTAACGATAAAATCTCGAATAAAAGTCCTCTTGCTCATCCTGGAGCTTTTTAGTGAATCTACATGGTCTTCATCAGCAGACAAAGTTTGCCCCATTGTCTTGAGCTGTCCATTTTCAAGAGGACTTAGATCTTTTTGTCTGTATTAGCTCAAAAGTTGAGCTTGTAAGTTTGTTCTTGACCTTGGAAACAAAACAATCTCCACTTATAGTCCACTTCCTAGTTTGTTCCAGAGCTTTTGGCTGTATCAGCATTGTCTTCATCAGCAGATAGTTTAGGCAGGCTTGAACTGTAAATTATAGAGTTATCCATTTTTCTGTGGATTTTTAGAACTTCTTGTTAAAAGGTTGAGCTTGAAAGTTTATTCTTGACCTTGGACACAAAATAATCTCCACTCAAGGTCCACTTACTGT
This sequence comes from Plectropomus leopardus, assembly GCF_026936395.1. NCBI lineage: Eukaryota > Metazoa > Chordata > Actinopteri > Perciformes > Serranidae > Plectropomus > Plectropomus leopardus. The sequence goes on along the minus strand of NC_142199.1, from coordinate 1,145,836 downwards.
CTCATCCTGGAGCTTTTTCATGTATATACATGGTCTTCATCAGCAGATGGAAGCATGCAAGCTTAACATGGAGGATTTTTGTGTCTTGCATGAGCTTTTGTCCAGCACCTGGTCTTCATAGTCTGGATGTGCGTGCTTTTGTAAACTTTTTACTTACTCGTTACAACAAGATAATTCGACAACGTTCAGGGACAAAAATACGAGTTTCCTCGAAGAAGTTGCAGAGGAAACTGTGTGGGAGCCCAGTCTGAGTGCAATAACGAAGTTTTTGTAAACCTTATCTCTGATTTTACTGCGTTTACTCTTAATCAATTTCCTTCATGATCCACTTTCTAACTTCTTGGCAGCGCGGCCGCCGGCTTCCTTAGATTATCCTGCATTCAGAGGTCACTGAAGCTTCAGTCGCAAACATTTTTGTTGCTCAAGTGTCCTTGACAGAACTGCAGAGCACTCAACCTGCACAGATTGTTCCATACGAGGGCCACGCAGGGCGCTGAAAATGTAAATTTCTGCCGGCTTTGGGAGAACACGAAGACGTCATTCTCCGCACAAAAAGCGCGCAAAGCGGCCGTCCCTGAGCTGATAAGTCTCTTTGTGCCCGTGAAGCCGTGTTTTGCTCTGGAGACCGTCCGCTCTCATGTCTGACATCATGTGTGGGAACACTTGTCTCAGCCGACTGGACGCACGTGGCCCTCTCCAAAACCCGGTGACACGCCAACAATGCATGTCAGCGTCGTCGCGGAGGCTCCGGCGGGCTCCACGCTGGGCAAAGCCTCGGGAAAGTCACACTCAAGTGATCTGAGAGGAGATGAATGTCAAGTGCAGAGTGGGGTCCCCTCGCGGAGGTCCCGTCACATCTGACCAGTCCCATCGCCTCGTTCTCACTGGATCTCACTGGTTCTCACTGGAGAGGCTGCTGGTTTGGAGTGGTGACTGTTTGGGCCGCGCCTGACATCCCTCCTCCTCCTTTCTGTGGCACAAATTTGTTTTATGCTCCCGGTACAATGTAAAATATCGACAGCAAAGCATCAAGCATTAAAAAACTTTCCTCCATATGATGCAAAAGAGGTCATTTTACCAAATTTGCAGCATGAGGTCATTTCTTCTTTTTTTATTTTCGCTCATTTTACATGAATTTGCACCCAAAAAAAACATGTTATATTTCTGCAGTTTTGCGAGTCACAATTATTTGTGAAATGTTACGTAGCCACCGTTTACAGTGTTTGTTTGGATCGACATCACAGTTTTTGTGCTGCATTCAAAGGAATTTCAAAAGTGTTTAAACCTTCAGGACATTGACCAAATTGGTTTGATTTTAGACTCAAAGCACAAAAACAATTCACAGTGTCAGTCATTAATCAGATTTCCAAACCTTGTGTTTTATGATAAAATGTTGCTGATATTAACAGTTTATTAATCAGAAAAGCTTTTGTTTCAGTGACACTGAAGCTGCTTGTGTTCTTTGGCGTCTGGGAGATTTTTCCTGACAACAAACAAAGTTCATTGGTGTAATCAGAGCGATGTTTGTGTAACCACATACAGAGCATCTCTTTTCCTTGGCATGGGAACGCCATCAGCTCGCTGATTTCAGTCCATGTGGACCAGGTCGCTCGGGATTATTTGTCCTGAAGGATTCAGCGAGCAGAGAAAGCAAACCGCTGCGAATCCATCGAACATTTTCACCTGAACAAACTCACACTCAGCTGCTTCTTCTGTTTCCAATGTTCTGCGCCTCAGAGCCGCTCCCGTCGAACGCCGAGTTAGAGTTGATCCAAGCTTTTGTTACGCTGCAAAGCCGGGCTCGAGTAATTCAGCGTGACGGTCTGCAGCGGAGAGGACGGACGATGGACTTACACCAGAAAAGAAAAGAAAGACTCAACCTGATTTTCAAACTTAGAAAAAATGACAGGAGGCCAGCAGCCAGACACTGCTGCCCAAAACATGTTTTTAGGATTTTAGAACGTTTCTAGATTTTTAGGACATTTCTAGGTTTCTGGGACGTTTCTCGGATTTTAGGACAATCTAGGCTTTTCAGATGTTAATAAGATTTTAAGACATTTCTACAATTTTATTACATTTATAGGAATTTATCTCAGATTTTGGGCCATTTTCAGGATTTTTGGACATTTCTAGGATTTAGGGATGTTTCTCATTTTTTGAGGCCATTTCTTGGATTTTAGGACATTTCCAGGAATTTAGGCCATTTCTGTGATTTTAGGACAGCAGTGTCTCAGCTGTGTCCTCTGTCGGGGGTGTTTGGGATCCAACTCTGGCTCTTTTTTGATCAAAAAGCTCTATTTTGATGCTGTTTTATTCACTCTGACACCTTATGGAGACTAAAAGGACAAAAACTATTCACTTTGTTATTATTGAGAATTAGAAAATGTTTGGGGGCCACCAGGGGCCCTGTCAGGGGTCAGATCCGTCCCGCTGGCTGTCAGTTGAGTATCACTGACTCACAGAGACATGAGCTCATGCTGGACCATCAGCAGCGTTCAGACACTAGAGGTCAGTAAGCAGCTGTGGGCTGAAAACAGTCCTACCTTCACTTTATACTGGGACCACACTTTCCCAGTGCATCGTCTCTGACGGCCCACGCTGAAGAATACAAAAATGATCTGCTTGAGGTTGCTTAAAGAAAATACATCAGTTTTAGGGATTATTGAAGAGAAAGTGTTCAGAAATGACTGCAGTGTCACGAAGACGGCTGTGATGAGCTCTGATCCACAGTTTGAACTCATTTTTGCAGCCATTTTTAGTGCTAAAAAGCTGTTTTTGATGTGTTTTTGGAGACTGATGTTGGCAGTGAGATGGAAACTAAGGTCTTTTTTGAATATCTTGAATTTTAGAACATATGGAACTTAGTAAATGACTGAATTTCTTGTCACTTTAGAGAATAGTCTGCTGTTAGTGTCTCTATCTCAGTTTGAAACACAGCGATGTCTCCCTAAAATGCAACATGGCACCGTCACGCTGGAAATACACAGTTCTAGGTTTATGGGATGTTCCTCGGATTTTAAGTCATTTGTTGGATTTTAGGACATTTCTAGGATTTTAAGAGATCTCGGATTTCAAAATGTGTCCTGGATTTTAGACCATTTGTAGGCTGTTTGGGGCGTTTCTAGGACTTTCTGAGGTTTCAGTTATTTGAGGGCATTTCCCAGATTTCTAGGATTGAAGGACATCTCTAGGTTTTGGGGGGATTTCTAGCATTTTAAGACGTTTCTGGGATTTTAGGACATTTTAAGGACTAAAATGTCCTAGGACATCTCTAGGTTTTTGAGCATTTCTAGGATTTTAGGACATTTCTAGGTTTGTATGACATTTCTAGGATTTTGGGGCATTTCTAAGATTTCTGGACAGTTCAGCATTTTAGGAAATTTCTAGGTTTTGGGAAAGTTGCTAGAAGTTTGGGGAAGGGAAGTTTTTGACTTTTGTGTTCACCTCATGTTGAGCTTTTAACAAATATGGAAGCAAATGTACGACTAAATATCCAGTCACTCTTTCTTTAGAATCAGCATCTCCTCAGTGGATCAGGTTGTGATGAGGGTTTGTAAAAACTGATCCTGACGTTGTTGGGAAGGTGGCGGCCTTCACCTCGGGCCACTGTCTCATGTCGGGGGAGTGTATCACATGACCGTCTGCCTCATCCATCACTGAGCACCACGCTCTGTGTGTGTGAGTGTGTGTGTGTGTGTGTGTGTGTGTGTGTGTGTGTGTGTGTGTGTGTGTGTGTGTGTGCGTGTGTGTGTGTGCGTGTGTGTGTGTGTGTGTGTGTGTGTGTGCATGTGTGTGTGTGTGTGCGTGTGTGTGTGTGTGTGTGTGTGTGTGTGTGTGTGTGTGTGTGTGTGTGCGTGTGTGTGTGTGTGTGTGTGTGTGTGTGTGTGTGTGTGTGTGTGTGTGTGTGTGTGTGTGTGTGTGTGTGTGTGTGTGTGTGTGTGTGTGTGTGTGTGTGTGTGTGTGTGTGTGTGTGTGTGAGTGTGTGTGTGTGTGTGTGTGTGTGTGTGTGTGTGTGTGTGTGTGCATGTGTGTGTGTGTGTGTGTGTGTGTGTGTGTGTGTGTGTGTGTACGCGCTCATTAAACGTTCAGGTGAAACTTTAATTCTGGCTTCCAGTGGTCAAAATCATCTTTTAATTTCATGCTCACAGTTTAATCCAGAACGACCTGAAACACAAACAAACATCGTGGACGAGCAGCGTTACAGGCGACTAATAGGAGAGAGGTCAAAGGTCGGCAGATGTAAGGAAATATCCCTGTGAGCCTGCAGCAGTCAGTCTGATACACAGACATGAGGAAATGAGAGAAGATGCAGAGGCGGGCGGAGATGGAGATGCTTACTTTTTACCTCAAAAAAAAAGAGGAGAAATATGTAATTAACCCTTTGAAACCTGAGCAAACAAGCTTGATTTCATTTGAAAACATGAAAAAGGCGAGAAGCAACTGAACAAGAAATTCTTCAAAAATTATTAAGAAATGTTTTAAAAAGTTAGTACAATTAAGATTACCCATAATAAAGGAAAAAATTAAAAGAAATTTTTTTAGAAAAACGACAGATAAGAAAATGACCTGGAAAAAAAGTATAATAATAACAGTAATAATAATGAATATATATTATCTTTTAAGGTAATTTTAAATACAAAATTACAGTCATTACAACTACAATATTTGAGATGTTCTAAAAAAAAAAGTTGTATAAAAATGTTCTGATAATCCTCTGTCCCTCTTTCTTTTTTCACCTTTTATTAATGTCTTGCATTTCGCAGGGTTAATGCGAAAAAAGCAAAACCTTCACAAGCCTTAACGTCTCTTTTGTGGCCTTAAATTAATATTTTATCTGGCTTATTAAACTCGGCACAGTTACATTTGGTGCCCCACATTTTGCTCGAGAGCAGCCGGATGAATACTTAATGAGGCCGTGTCAAAATTTGGAAAAGTTTAAATATTAATGCGACATATCGCTAACAATTAGCCCTGAGAGGAGCGTTGAGGATCCTCCGTCACTCTGCATATTGCACAAAATTAAAACCTGCTGTGGAGCGATACACTTTACAAAATTACAAAATGCGTCTGGATCAAAATCTGCATCAAAACACTTTTTTTGGCCCAATTTAAGACACCAGTGTGCTCAAAAACACGGTAAGACACAACATCCGAAACCAAAAGAAATCAAACATATTACGCACAAGAGACATTAAAACTGCTCCAAAAAAAGCAAAAAAAGACAACAAATGACCACAAAGAAATACAAAACAACCAAAAAGACAAATGATACATAAAGCACAAAAAACCTAACCCGAACCCAAACAAAAACAAAAAGACACAAAAGGATTTTAATAAACGCAAAGTGACAAAAAAGACACAAAATGACAACAAAGAGATACAAAATGACCTTAAAGACAAAAAAATTACATAAAATGTCAAAAATGACTACATGAACCCCACGGAGACACAAAATCGCCTCAGAGACACAAAATGACCAAAACAAACAAACACATTGGTACTTAAAAAAAAAACAAAATGGCAAAAAAAGACACAAAATAACCACAAAAAGATACAAAATGACCAAAAGAAATCAACAAAACAGCCCCCACAAATAAAGGTCCTACTTAAGAAAAGACTAAAGACAAGTTATGAGTTGATGTGCGCATATTTAACATAATCAATAAAACTTGTTATTGAACATATTTTGGGGTTTTGCAGACTTTATTTTACTGTCTGGCTCTAGAAAATCCTCGTAAATTCACTTCACTCCGTTAAATTCACCTGTAGAGGTGTTGAGGAGCCTCAGGTGTTTCGGTCTGACAGCGGGCATTCACAGGTGACGTCACAGCGATCACAGGTGACGTCACGTGTTCACTGGTGACGTCACGTGTTCATTGGTGACGTCACGTGTTCATTGGTGACATCACAGCGATCACAGGTGACGTCACTGCGCTCACAGGTGATGTCACGGCGCTCTCAGGTGACAGACAGCTGCTGTCAGAGACCCTCAGGTGGTACACTGAGCCCGTTACCTGCCCGCAGCGCTCTGAGTGGCGCTGCTCCAGGGCCAGCCGTGTTTCAGGGTCTTTTGTTGAGCTGGCAGCTGATTGGCCGCTGTGAGATCAGTGATATTTGCAGTCTTTGTGTTGGGCGAGTGGAGGAGGAACGTGAGACGCAGAGGTGTGTGTGTGTGTGTGTGTGTGTGTGTGTGTGTGTGTGTGTGTAATCATATTAAAGTGGGAGGATGATCCGCTGCAGGTGTGTCAACGAGGGATCACTCTGCTGTTTGGACAGTTAAACAGAAACACCTGAAAATATGAACGGGAAAATTAGTTTTCAGCATTTTCTCGCCATCTCTAAACCATCCCCGTTCTCCCTGAGCTCCGTACACTGTCACACGTAACAATAAAAACAAAACCAAAAATTTAATGAACAAAAATATATATTTTTTTAAATGTAAAAAACAAAGAACAATTAAAATAAATTAAGAATAAAAAATAAAAAGAACTTTTGAAAAAAAAATTGTGGATAGTTGTTGACACTTGTATCTCCAAGCACATAACAATAAAACTAAAACAAAATTGAATAAAGAAAAAAATGTAAATAATTTTTTTGAATGTTAAAAATAGCAGTTAAAATAAAGATATTAATAAAAACAATTAAAAACTTTTGAAAAAATAGAAAAAAATTTGTGAAATTTTAAATGTAAAAAAAGTTATAATAAATAATAATGACATTTTTGTTTATAAAAAACTTTATCACCTAAGACGTAAACCCAAACATTTAATTAATAATTGAATAAAAAATACATGCAAAAATACAAAATATTTGGTAATAAAAAAGCAGTTTTTATCAACTCACACCTAACAATGAGAACAAAACAAAAAACGTAAAGAAAAGTAAAATGTAAAAGAAAGGAGAAGACAAAAAAACTGAAAGTTTGAGTTTTTGGCCACTGAGGCTTCGACAGTTTTATCACGTGACACAGACTGTAACCACTTCCTAAATTCTTAAATCGCCGTGGTTGGAAGTGATTTGTAGCGAAGCTTGTGAAGGTCAGAGGTCGCAGCACCCCGACAGCAGATGACAAACGACTCCTGAACAGGAAGCAGAGAAATGTGATGAGTGCAGGAGAGATTTATTGCAGCTCAGATAAGGAACATTAATATGGGAATAATTAGGAAGGACTGGCAGCGGACCAGCTGAGCTTTCCAAGTATTTTCAGTCTGCGGCATCGACTCCAAACAGCAGCTCGACTTCTGCTCAGCTACACATGATTCATGACAAATAGAAATAAGAAATGAGGAAACAGGCAGAGCGCTTGATTTCTCATGAAATGCCGCAGACTTTCAAAGAGCTGAAACTCGTTTAGAGTGTTTCTCTGCTGAATCATCAGACGCTTTATCTACACACAGATCGCTGCCTGCATCACCTGTTTATTCACCCAGTAAAGAGGCCGTCATCTGCAAAATGTCACCGAAATTTACACTCAAAATGATCCCAAACAGACACTAAATTCAATAAAGGAGACACAAAATGTCAAAAAAGAGTGACAAAACAACCGAAAATTAGATAAAATAACAGCGAAGAGACACCGAACGAACAGAAAAGATGAAAAAAAGCAAAAAGGGGCAGAAAAGACACAACATGACCTCAAAAAGACACAAAATGACCTTAAAAAGACACAAAATGACCTCAAAAAGACACAAAACGACCTGAAAAAGAACCTCAAAAAAGACACAAAATGACCTCTGACACAAAAAAGACAAAATGATTACAAAAAGTCACGAAACAACCTTAAAAAGACACAAAATGACGACAAAAAAGCACAAAGGGACCTTAAAAAAGGCAAAATAATCCATAAAAGATTAAAAATTACTACAAAGAGACACAAAACAACACAAATCAACCGAAGAAAATGACAACAGGGAGACACAAAACGGCCATGTTATGGCACAAAACAATGAAAAAAAGACACAAAACGATGAAAAAAAGACACCGAAGAAGCAAAAAGGACAAAAAAACCCCACAAAAATTACTCCAAACAGACAAAATGAACAAAAAAGACACAAAAAAACTGATAAAGACACAAAACGACCACAAAGAGACACAAAACAAAAAAACCCTCAAAGAGACACAAAACAACCCATAAAAGACATAAAATGGCCTGAAAGAGACAAAAATCGACTGCGTAGAGACACAAAACAGACACTTGACCCTGCAGCTGTCCCGTCAGCAGCTCGCCGTCTGTCTCCGTCCTCTGCATTCCTGCCTGTTAGAGGAATCTCCGTCTGAAAAATGTCGTCCAATAAAGCGGAGCGCACGTGTTTGTGTTAGGACCGTCGCCATCATCCGTCCATCTGGACGTCTGCGTCCTCCGTCCGAGGAAACTTGCCCGTCTCCGGCTCCAGATGCGTCCGAGGCCGGCCTGTAATTCAGCGCAGGCCTCGCAGATCAAGGCATTTCCTCTGAACCCCCTCTGACATCCATCCCAACTTTCATTACAGCCCGCCGCAGCCCAGAGCTCGGGCGGCCGCCAGCGCCGGCGGCGAGGCATCGCGCCGCTGCACGGCCGCGTCTGTGGCCGCACATGTGCGTGAGTTTAAGGCAGGAATTCCTCTCCACCTGGGAGCGAGGAAATGAGGACGCCAAGAGACCGTAATAAGTATCAAGGTGAAACACATTCCTGTCTTCAGAGAGGACTCAGTGGAGACGACCACAGATAGACGGACAAAAACATCAAATACGACGTCTCTTTTTTAACGCTTCTCAGCTTTGACAGCGTGATGTCATTTTAGTTTTTGATCCCTGAAGAAATATAAAATCTCAAAAAGAGACAAAATGACTGAAAAGAGAAACTAAACAACTGCAAAGAGAAACAGATCGACCTGAAAGAGACAAAAAATGACAAAAAAAGACACCAGACAGTCTTCAGATAATCTCAAGGAGACACAAATCAGTCAAACAAACACAAAATGACCAAAAAGGACACAAAACTATTTCAAAATTCACTTAAATTCACCAAAAAAATATCCAAGTTATTACGTAAAAAACTCAACGAGAAACACAAAAAAGTTAAAGCTAAAAAAAATCAAACAAACAAACGGATGAAGTCCTGTCTCTGCGGCACAAACGTGTCCGATAATGAACAGCTGGTTTTGTAGTGCGTTGGTTATGAGCGGTGGTCGTCAGCGTGGCCGGGGGCTCGCAAGCTTTCTGTGGTTTTTTTGTACAAACGTAATTCTTTTGGTTTTTAGTGGGCGGATGGTTGTGGCCGAATTATCGGTGTGTTTATATTTCGGGATGAAATTTTTGCCTCTCGGAGCTGCTGCCGCGGTGACTGAGGTGGAGGTGTTTCTGAATGAGCGGGTCTCTGTGTGTGTGTGTGTGTGTGTGTGTGTGTGTGTGTGTGTGTGTGTGTGTAGGAAAAGGTCAGAAGGTTTCCTCTGCGTGTGTGTGTGTGTGTGTGTGTGTGTGTTTCCTCTCCCCTCATCTCTCTCCTCTGTTCCCACGCCGCCGCCGCGATGAGTCACAATCACAAGAGGTCACTTTGAACCTGAGCGCCAGGCGGCCGGCGCTCTCGTCCCCTCGCTCAGATAGATGCACCCGATGACAGCCGGTGCTCCGGAGCGTCTGCGACACGCTGCTCCGACATGTCATCGACGTCTGCCCGCCCCCGCCGCGTCATCGAACCGGAGGCAGAGGGGAGGACACGCAGCTTCCTGATTGGAGGCTGCGTGCGCGGGGTGTTAAAGGTCACGGGGCGTTTTTTCTGAGCGATAAGCTGCTGTTTGACCTTATCAGCGCGGCGGCTCAGACTGAGCTCTGTGACATACGATATGAAAGGTGCAGCATCAAAGAGTCGCCTCGACACCTCAAACGCTCTGCGGACGCCACGACGCACACATGACATCATCACAACCTCATCCAAACGCTGTTTTCTTCAGTTAATACGTATGAAAATGTGGTTTTACTCAAACAAGTGATCATTTTACACCAAAAGGACCAAATCTCCAGCTGGAGGGACACGAAAGGTCATCCTGAAATCAGAGCGACTTATTTTTCCGTATTTATGGCCTTTTTATGGGTTTTTTTGGTGCGTTATTTTGGTCCGTTGTGTTGTGGTATTTACAGCGTGTTCTCTAAATGCCGCCATGTGTTCCCACATTTATGATGTTTTTTGGGTCTCTTTGTGTTTTCGGAAGTTGCAGCATGTTTGGCCCCTGTCAGCCACCGTACTTTAGTCCTGGGAGTGAATGCTGGTCGTATTCTTTCTCAAAAAAGAGTCCAGATGTTAGTGGGTGTTTTCTGTTGAGCGGGAAAGAGGCTTTAAGATCCTAAAATGTGACTTTTCTGGGAACCAAAGTCACAATTTTCTGCTTCGGTTGTGTTTTCTAAAACAAAGCTTCGCTGTGAGACAATCAGCAGGACCGCAGCATTTATGTTGCACGCCATCATATTTATTTTTCCGTATTCACTGTAATCTTAGCCGTTGTCTCGGAGATCACCGGATCATTTTACCCCTCTGACCTCTGACAAGTTTGTCTGTTTTAGGTTTGAGAGCTGAACAGCGCGCTGCTTGTTGACAGCGGTTGGTCGTAAACAGGCTTAAAATGATCCGCCTCCGCGGGCGCGTGAACCTTTGCTGTAGTCTGAGCCGCGGCAGTCAGAGTTTGGGCGCCGTGACCGTGTGACAAACAGCAGACCTCTGCTCGCTGTGATTGTCGGCGGGAATGAAACCCTGCGAGTGTAAATAAAACCTCGAACTGCAGAAACAACGGGTCCTATCAGCCCGTGTGGCGTCTGAGCGTCAGGGCTGCAGCACACCTGCACGTTTATCACCAGACGCCGAGAGCCAAAGAAACGGCGTTCCCATGCTGAGAGTCGGGAGGACGGAGGTTTGAAAGCAGTCTGGCCCCTGACAGGGTCGCGGGTGTTTTTGTCCTTTTACTGTCCATAAGCTGCCAGACTGCACAAAAAACGTCAAAATAGAGCCCCCACACCCCCGACAGACGGGCTCAGAGGACAGAGAGGGTGCCCCGTGTACAGAGGCGGGGTCCTCGCCGAAATCTAAGAAATGTCCTTAAATCTTGAGTGTCCCTGTCACTCCAGCATGCAGTATCACACACACACACACACACACACACACACACACACAGAGGACAAGTGTACACAGAAACACACACTGCTATCACCGCACATCTACACAAACACACAGGCAGCCTTGATGGTCTTATCCAACACACACACACACACACACACACACACACACACACACACACACACCTGGGGCGCTGTTATCTGACGCTCACACACACTCTGCAAACACACTCAGACACAAAGCGTCGGCGCAGGAGGAGCCGTGGCGAGGCCGCGGCGAGGTCGCGGGGTCAGAGCGAGGCGCTGACGGCTGGAAAAGGTCCAGAGATCAGCGGCGATAACCCCGCCCCCCTCTGATCCGGCCTGATCTGGCCCTCCGATACGACCCGCCGCCCGGGTCAGCCCTCTCAGGTTACTCCCCCCTCCCCCGCTGCAGACTTGGACGTGGACTTGGTTGTTGAGACGTGAAGGTGGACGCCGCTGACATGTGACCGCTCTGTGTCCACACTTTATCGTCTGAAGTCATCGTGAAGGGTTAACGTGACGGTTCCTGTGGTTACAAACGTGTTTTTCTTCGGTTTATTGGATGGTTTTAACCGAAAAGAGTTCCCATCACTTCTTCTTCTTCTTCTGTGACCTCTGACCTCATGAACTCTTTCACTCTGAACTTTTAGGACACCTGTTAGAGGAGGAAAGACCACCGGCGTCTGAACTTAAACGACGACATCTCGTTTTCTATTCAAGCTCTGAGCTTCTCCGTATTTTCAGGTGATAAATGGCATCGGCGTAGAAACAGGATTATTATTAACAGAATATTTATCTTCCAAAATTCCAAAAATGTTTTAAAATCCTAAAAATGTCTCACACATCCTAGAAATGTCCTGCAATCAGACCACAATCAGACGTCCTAAAATACTGGAAATGTTGTAAAAGTTTTTAAAATTCTTCTTTTAAATTAAAGTAAATAATATTAATCTACTTAGCATGTAGTATTTTGTACATAATTAACTTTTGTAGTTTTTTTCATCTAAAAACATAGTGACATCATGACTAAAAACTGACATTTAAAAGGTGATAATTAATACAAATTTGATATTTTTGATTCAGACAGATTTTGGTTCAAAAAACTCCTGAAAGTAGAAAATAATCTCATATTTTTAAGGCTTGATTTTGAAAATTGTGTGTGCAGAGCGGTATGTGTGCCTGTAATATTCAAGATTAAATGTACATTTAAATCTAATTCTAATGTTTAAAGTTTTAGGGTTTTTACAGGAGAAAATAAGAGAGTGTGACGTCTTTTTAAAGTCGAGGCGTCACGAGAAGAACCTCGATCTGCCTCTAACGTCCGTCTGTTTACTCTGGGCTTTTTACGTCTTCTCATTTGCTCTTTATGACCATTTTTTCGGAAACGGAGCCCTCTCCCCGTGCTTATTTTACCCACGACCCTCCGTGACCTCCCCGCCGTGGAGCGGCGGTCGGCTCTCGGGCGCGTCTCTGGGAGGGCTGGCAGAGATTCACAGAGCCGCCTGTCAAAATGTTGACGCTAAACGTACAAATGTCGGGCTCTAAAAGGGAAACGTGTGTTTGGGCCCCGGCAGAAGTGATGAGGTGGCGCAGACATGCAGATGCACTCGGCTCCCCTCACATCAGGACACGAGCGCGCAGGAATGCGGAGTATTTGGAGGCCGGGGAAGTTGTAAACAGAGTAAACAGAGCGGAGCGTGACCGGGAGCTTTTTGAGCTGCTGCTGTTAATAATCCAGGTCAGCCTGCAGACAGATTTCAGCTGCGAGGATGACGATGATGATGAGTGAGCAACGTGTTTTCCCAAATGTGGCTGGAGGGTCCTGTGGTCGCTTCAGAGGCCGAGAAAAATCCTGGAAGTCACAACAAAAACCGCGTTTCATCAGTTTCACTTCTCCCATTTATCTGCTGTTTAATCATCTGTGGCCTGTGATTTAAACCAGGAGAGCACAAAACTGCACCAAAACACAGGTTACTGCGGAAAAAGAGCCAGTGGAGGGCACTAAGGTCCGAAAATCTTAGAAACGGCCTAAAATCATAGAAATGTCCTAAACAAATAGAAACATCCTCAAATCATCGAAACGTCCTAATATCCTACAAATGTCCTAAAATCCTACAAATGTCTTAAAATCATAGAAATATCCTAATATCCTACAGATCTTTTAAAATCCTTAAAACGTTCTTAAATCCAAGAAATATCTTTAAAACTCTCTAAACTTTAAAATTCTCGATGTCCTCAATCATGCAAACGTCCTAAGATCTTGGAAAACTCCTGAAATCCTAGAAATGTCCTAAAGTCCAAGAAACATCCGAAAAGCCAAAAAACTTTCTAAAATACTTTAAATGTCTTCAAATTTTACAAATGTCCTACAATACAAAAACCATCCTAAAATCTTAGAAATGTCTTAAAATCCTAGAAACATTGTAATAAAATAAAAAATCAGTGAAACATCCAGAAATCTTCAGAATAACACACATCATTTCACTGGATTCAAGACAATGACTTCCTTCCTTTCAAAAAACTGTTTAAATGTGTTGCATAAACTAAGATTTTGGATTTTGGATCCTGATGAGGACATTTTTGTGGTAAAGTTGAGTGAAAAGTGTCCAAAAATGCTCCTGAGCAGAATCTGTCCTACATTTCCAGTTCTGCAGAATAAAGAAAGCAGATGCAAATCTGCGTATGGACAAGAATGCGTGTTTTTATTCGTGCCTGCAAAAAACGTTGAAATATTCTTTCAGTTTATGGAAACAAAAAGGAAAAACTGTTTCTTCTTGAGCAGCGAACTCTCAGGTTGAGGTGAAAGGTCGTTTCTTCATTTTGAGTCCACTCGTCTCGTGGCGTCCTCTCCATCAAGTCTCCTCTGCAGGTGAGAGAGGCCGGGGACGCTCGGGACAAAGGGCGTCTGCTCTGAGAGCGGGGGATTAAATGAAGGACTTGGAGTCGTGTCGGGGGTCTGAGGCGGACTCGAGAGCGCCCGCTCTCCTCTGGAGTGGCGGGCAGCTGCAGCAGACATTCCTCCTGTTCCCGCCCGTCAGCCGCCACCTCCTAAAACCGGACCGCGAGCGGCACGCCGGGGCCTCCGTTTGGAGAAGGCCCGGCTTGTACCAGGACGCACCCCATGGATCACCGCGAACACTGACAGGGCTTCAGAGACGTGAGCGGCGAGGGCACGAGACAGATGTGACGGCGAGGATTACGGCGAGAGCAGGAGGTGTCTGTTCTGTCCACAGTTTGGACATTTAGACGTGTTTCTGAGTCGCTGCTGACAGAATAAAAACCTCTGTCCTTCCTTTTTTTCCTCGCCGGACTTTCAGCTCACTTCCTCTTAACGCTGTGAGGACGATTCCAGGGAACGGACCTCAGCGCCGCAGCGTTTACAGTCAGGATGTGGCAGCCCGGAGAGTTATGTCACCTCGTCATGAGAGGCATCGATCAGTCAATCAGCCAGACTTTTTCTGCAAAACACTTTTCAGACGAGAAGAAATGCAACACAAAGTGTTCACACAGGAAAATAAGAGTGTTGATCAAAACCTGGAAGCGAGGAAACGTTTCCATGAGTGAAGAAACACCAGAGGCAGGAAAAAAAAACAACGCTAGAAACAAGCAAACAGGATTTTAATAATAAGGAAGTACATACATAAATAAATCACTAAATAAATAAAATACCCCTAATAGTAGATAAAAGGTAGATGAAAGGATAAAAGTAATATAATAATAATAATAATTAAAGAAAAATTAAAACAATACATCATCTAGTAAAACAATAAAACAGACTAAAATGCATAAATAAGTAGATAAAGAAATAAATAACTGCATGCATAAACAAATAAATACTCTTAATAATAGATAAAAGGTAAATAAATGATATCAGCAGAAAAATAGACCATAAAATGTTAAAAATAATGTTGTTGTTTGTTGTTTGTTGTTTTTTAAAGACATAACGTTAGACTTCAAGTAATATTGTAAACTTCCTGTGATGACAACAAACTTTCTTCTTTTGTTTTTAACTTCTGCGGTTTATTTTTGAACATTACCTCGGTTTCTAAAATACAGCGTTAAACAGAGCGCGTCGTCCAGACAGATAAGGTTTCTATTTTGTTTCTGTTTTTTTCAGTTTTCCACCTGAAAAGATGCCCTGAAGCCCTCCTAAGGTTTATTATAAGCACGGCGTCATAACAATCAGAGCAGGACTTCATTAAGACACTGGTAGACGTTCATTATGAAAAAACAACACTTTTCTTTTTTGACCAATAGTTTTTATTAATGTTTGACAAAACTTCAATACAGCAATAACAGAGGGATTAAATTAAGATAAACAACAACAACAGGACATAATAATAAATACAAATGCATATCTGACATTCACTAACAAATACAATAAATAAAATAAAAATAAAATAACCACAGGACATAATAACAAATCAAATGCATATCTGACATTCACTTAACAGATAAAAGAAATGTAAAACAAACAACACTTTTTACAGTTTTACACAAGACAGTGAGTTAAAACTTGAATTAAAAACTGATGCTGCAGACGTTCATCTGTTTATTAAATCCACTTTCTTGAATCCTGGACCGTCACAGCATCAGAATCGGATAAAACAGTTGTAAAGACAGTTGTCTCTAAAAAAAAAAAGGGTTAGTTGCCAAAAAAGCTGCTGGAAAAGCAGCAACAGTATCCTCAAAACTCCCAGACTAATGAGTCCGTAAAAAGACACACACACGTTGACAAAAACAGTGACAGAACATAGAAAAAAAAACAGGTTTGAAACCTAAAATCAGCTGGAAAAACAGTGACAGTTTCCTAAACCTCACCCATTTGGTGCAAAAAAGCCGCTGTAAAAGGAGTCGCTAAAAAACACCCTTGTTTGGTGCCTAAAATCTGCTGGAAAAACACTCCTGGGTCTCTAAAAACACCCACATTAGGTGCCTTAAAATCGGCTCGAAAAACAGTGATGAATCACAAAAGAAGAAATCAACCACCTGTGTTTAGTGCCCTCAAAGCAGCTTCTATTTATTCATTTCCAACATTTTAATGTGCTTTAGTTGTTCCTTAATAAACTTTTAACTTTCTCTTGACTATTAAAAACAAAAATCAATGAATGATCAGTAAAGTGAGTGCGATATAATCAGCAAAGTAATTAAAAGGAAAACAAAACAAGCGGGGGGAGGCCGGGGATTGGGGGAGGTGGGAGGGGCTGTGGGGGGTCGGCCAGGCTTTTCCTTTGATGAATTTGTCCAGAGGTCAAGTTCACGAGGTTGGCGTGCGTAGAAATCCGCGAGGCTTATCTCTCTAAAGAGTCCACTGAGACAATGCAGATAGAGAGGAGGAGGAGGAGGAGGAGGAGGAGGAGGAGGAGGAGCACTGTGTGTCCATCTGGTACAGAGAGGAGGAGGAGGAGGAGGAGGAGGAGGAGGGAGAAAGGAGAAAACTAGAGAGAAGGGTGAGAAAGAGGAGGGAGGAAGAAAAGAAAATTGTCTTTTCAGTGAAAACTTTCCGTAATGAATAAATGTTATTATTTTAATATATACAGAATATACGACACACACACACACACACACACACACACACACACACACACACAATAAACTGAACAAACACGAACGTCAGTAACACACAGAGCCACAGTCATACTTCATAACACTTTTTTAACTTTAATTGAACAAAAGTCCACAGATCCACAGAGCAGGAAATGGATTCACGAACTCTTACGTGTCATATCAACATTTCTAAAGTGACGCAGTTTATGAGCTAAATTTAAAAAATAATAAAATTCGGTTACCCTATATTTCACCCGCTATCCTGGATGACACATACAGGTTTTTTTTTAACATTTTGTTTGTGTATTTCCATTCGTATTGGGAAATTAGCACATTATCATGAACACTGTTCGTTAGAAATAGGAGTGCAGGGTCAAAAGATCCCTTCATCAGTGCATTGCAGTATGTTTTTTGCCCATTAAATATCGATTCATAAAATCCTGAAATCGATTATTTCCGTTGTAATGACGCCCTGCTCCCACGGGGGCAGTGTGAGAGTCGCCGGAGTGTGATTGACGTTCAGAGGCTCCGCCCGCTCGACCCCCAAACGTCTGTTGTTATACATTAAAATGGCGACAGCGGTGCGAGTTATCCGTGTGTTCAAATCAGCGCCGACAACATTAAAAGCCGACGTTTGGATATACAAAGTCGATAGTCGTGACGTGGTGTGTGAGCCTCGAGAGTCAGTGTTAAAACTTTGCAACAATACGACGAAGCTACGTAACCGTTTGAAGCGACACCACGCAGGTGTTCTGCAGCCTGTCGCTAACGCTGACGCTGTGGATCAAACTAACGCAGGGAGACGAACGCTGCAGAAATGTTTATTACTTTAGTTAAGTTCAGCTCACGCAAAAATGTGCACTTTTCTGTACTTTAAATTTATTTTAGTTTTAATTTTTATTTAAGAAAGAATAATAAGCTATAGTTTTAAATTTGAAATGTAGCATTTAAGTATCGTTTATGGAGACGACGTACAGGTTTTGTGTTTCATTGCATTTCTCTTAAAGCTCTTTGCTTTTATTTGTTGTTTGCTTTGTTTGGGGTTTTTTACATGTTTGAACTGAAGATTCATTCATTCATCTTTTATTACCAAAAGTGAGTATTTTTAGCAGCACACGGCAGCGTTTCCCAGCAGTGTTTGCAGCACTGAACTGTGGCGTTTATCAGAGCTTGTGCTGAAGCTGCGACGTTTGTGGCACCAAACCTGTGAGTGTTATTTTTTCAAAATTGTGGTGTTTTTAAGCAGCACATCGAGGATTTTCCAAGCATCGTTTGTTTTCATGAGTCATCGTACGAGACTTTAATAAGTGAAGTAACAGGCTGAGATTTGTTTCCCCGTAACGAGGTGTCGTCGATGTGTCACTGCGGTGAAGTGACGGCCGAGCGTGTTCAGACGCTCCGCTGATGGTAAACGCGTCGCGTCATCAGCCGTGTTGCTCAATCTCAAACAGTCGTGTCGCAACTCACTCCTGCATCTCGTCTCCTTAACTCAGATGAGCTGCAGATGTTTATTCAGGCGTCCAGATGACTGACAGGATCAGTGACACACTTTCGGAAATGTTGCACAACTTTGATGTGAATTTCCAGTTTAATCAACAACAAAAAACCTAATCGGGATTGTTTCCATCAATAAAATTACGTCATCAAAAGACTGACTTCTCTTTTTTAACCGCCTCAGTGAGGAGTCTAAACTTTTGAGTTTTGCTGGATGATTACATTTGCACAAAAATATTAATTTGTACTAAAATATGGAGCACAAAAAGTTTAAATTAATACAGAAAAGTTTAAATTTGCACACAAAAATTTAACTTTCTAACTAAAAGATGGTGCACAAGAAGTTTTGCACAGAATTTGCACAGAAAAGTTTTAATTTGCACAAAAATGTTTTAATTTTAACAAAAAGAGTTAAAATGTTCACATTTAGACCAAAAGTTTAAATTTGTGCGCAAACGTTTCTTTTTTTTAATGTAAATTTGAGCCAAAACATTTTAACAATAAGTTTAAATTTGCACAAAAAAAGCACCAAAAAAATCCCAAAATATGCATGTGCACAAAAAAGTTTTAATTTGCATAAAAAAGTTTACATTTGGATGAAAAAGTTTAAATTTACACACAAAAAGTTTAAATTTGGATTAAAAACCGTTAAGATTTTTGTATATTTGTAAAGACAGATTTTTAATTTGCACAAAAAAAGTTTAGATTAGCACATTGGGCAGCACACTGATTTCCCTGCAGAAAAGAGAAGACGACACATTTTAAAACCCGTCGATGGTGTCGGTGCGAGCGCGGAGGATCCTGCAGAAACCACCGCGGACGCTAACAGAGTCCAGCTGTGGGCTCCACTCGCAGCGCTGCAGACAAATTGGATCTCCTTGATCTGGTCCGTCAGCCCGCCTGAGCGCCGCGTCCTGCGGCACGGCGGTCCTCGCTCGCAGGAAATTGATCTCAGCTCTGAGTGACAGTCTGATCACCTCAGCAGGTTGAATTATGGCAGAGTCTTTAAATCGTTTTTTTATGGTTCATTTTTCTCTGAACGCTTCAACCGTACGTCCGATTTGGTGAGTTCATCAAAGACTCTGCGTTTGATTTAAAAGCTTAGTCAAGATCCCAAAAATGTGCAGTTCATCATGCTGAATTATGAGGTCTATATCTTAATTTAATGATGGAAAAAAGGACCCTCGGACTCGGGTGTTTCTTCTCTCAGTGCGCGCTGGATGAAGCTTAGAGGAGCTTTGATTTTGGGCTTTTTTCTCACTTTCTCAGACATTTCATGATGACTTTAGATCCAACAGAAACTCTCACACAGACACTTATTTTGTGCAGATTTCACATATGAAAGAAAGAACTGCGGGTTCGAATCCGACCTCGGCCCTTTGCTGCATGTCTCCCCCTCTCTCTCCCCCTTTCACGCTCACACTGTCCTGTCGATTAAAGGCAATAAAAGCCAAAAAAAAGAAATTCTCCTTTTGATCATAAACATGCATGGATTACAGAGCCAGGGGCCAAAGTGTCAGGGGCCTCCCTGGCCCTCAACTGCAAAATGCCACTCGAATCAACACGAACTGACCAACACAAACCACAACCAAAAAGGACACAAATTACCAAAAAAACTGACCTGAAGCAGAAAAAAACCAAAAAAAATTCACAAAAATCAAACAAAATAACCTCAGAGACACAAATTATTGCAGAGGTACAAGCAAACCACCAAGAGACACAAAATAAACTCACAAAGAAACAAAATTGCCCCAAACAGATAGAAAACAACTACAAGGTGACAAACAAAATGACCACAAAGTGACAAAAACGACACCACAGCTACAAGTGAACAACTGCAAAGAGAGACAACACAACTAACAACGTGACAAAAATGACTCCAAAGACACACAAAATGACTACAAGACACAAAACAACCACAAAGAGACACAAAATGACAATAAACTGGCACAAAATTACTGTGAAGAGACACAAAACAACTGCAAAGTAACACGCAGCAACACGATCGAACAGTCTGCGAGCTGCTCCCGTGGTGGGGCCCCTACACCAGGGTCCAGGGGCCCGCCGTCTCATGATGTGTCCGTGATCATATTGATTTGATAGCTGCTGGCGCGTCGTCTCCTGCAGTGTAAAACCCTGAAATATTGATGCTCAGACGGTCAGAGAAGGGAGCTCTGAGTTCGTAAAACGATGGATTGATGAGCTGGCCTTTACTGTGATTTCTGACGTGCGCTTTTAGTCGCGTGTTTTGTTTTTGGACTCTTTCTGGTCCGTCTAAAAGTGCTTGTCTGCAGTCTCAGTCTGGTTCGTATTAACACGGAGGGTCCTGTCCGTCCACTGTGGACAAAAAAAGAGTAAATGATAATGTTTGTGGTGATTTAGCTTCGGTTTGACTGATTCTTGGATTTAATTGTAATCGTATATCACGAGGTCACGCTGAGACGTTTCCTGTTCCGTCGAGCAGCGAGGAGTCGTTTTTATGGACTCGTGCGGGTCCTGAGAGATCCCGATGGGATCCGGGTTTCAAGCGCTCTAACAGCTGTTTGAAGCGTTTGGATATAAAACCCTGAGCTAATGTGACGTCTGCCACGTTCTGCGTGTGTCTGCCTGTTCGGGGTTTTGAGTCTGAAGCCGAACAGGAGGGTTGGAAGGGAGACAGAGTTCAGTCTCGCTGTATTTTGTCTTCACGGACAGGATCCAGTCCGAGGACACATGTGGTCTCACCACCGCAGCGTCTCACAGAGGACGTTTGATGATGGTTTTGATGCCTCAAACATGTGGTCGACGTGTGGCCTGAACTCTGCCTGAACCCCCCTCGCCGCCGCCGCCGCTCTGCATGGGAGTCATTAGGCAGCGTCAGAGAGGGTGTTTACGTCGCTGGCGTGCAGCTCGCCGCCGCCGTGTTGAACGAGGCCGTGTCTGAACACGAACACAACATGCGGCTTTGGGCGACTTCAAAGGCGGCGGAGGTATTTGGGCTGTTTTCCCGTCGTTTGGAGGCCGCGGTAGCAACAGCTGCAAACAACCGGCGACTGCTCCACTTTGAGGAGGCGTTTATTTCATAATTACTCTCTTTTAGGACGCGGGTCTCATATTTCAGGGCAATAAAGTCGTATTCTGCGTCTGTCAGGCTTCGCTGTCGCTCTTTTCTTCATCCGGGATGTGATGGAGGACGATATTCACTCCCACATTCATCTTCTTAGGCCCAATCCTGCTTCTTATTTTTACCTCTACCGCTGTCCTAAAATCCTGGAAATGTCCTAAAATCCTGGAAATGTCCTTAAATCCTAGAAATGTCCTTAAATCCTAGAAAATGTTCTGAAGGTCAAAATATGTCCTCAAATCTTAAAAATGTCCTCAGATCCTAGAAAAGTCCAAAAATCCAAGAAACGTTCTAAAACTGTACAAACATGCCGAATTCCTAGATATGTCCTAAATTCCTAAAAGAGTCCTAAAGTCCTGGAAATGTCCTAAATTCCTGAAGTGAACGGCCCTTAAACGCAGGTGTAAAGAGTTCTGTTGGTGTCAGTATCTATTTAACATTGCTGGTTTCGTACATTTTTTAAAGAATATTCTATTATATTAATATTAATATATATTAATATATTAATATAATATTCTTATTGAAGTGAAACACGTCGGTTTAGTTGCACCAGTTGGACTCAGAGCAGCCTGACGCTCGGCGTGAACGGGCAGAAGTCACGGTTCGGGTTCAGAGGTCGAGCGAGCGGCGGCGTGTTTTCAGCACCTTTGCTCCGAAGCTTGACGAAGCAGAATGTAGGTTAAACCTGCGCACAAGTTGTTTGTGGGTTTTTTTCTCCATTCAGTTTCCTCCCCCGAAAACCTCCCTTTTGTTTTCATTGGCGCCGTTAATCGATTTATGCTAATCAGCTAATGAATCGTCTAATCCACCAACAGATTACAGGAGGAGCCGGAGGAGGCAGCAGCTCCGACACAGGCCTCCTTACTGTCGCTCACCTGCGGTCTCCATCAGCAGCCTGGAAACGCCCAAAAACGACCAAAAAAAGTCACAACACCGCACCGGAGACCCCGAAATGACTCAGCGACGCATCATAGCTCGGGCGCCGAGCTCTGTGTTATGAAACAGTAATCGTCCTGTAGTGCAGACAGCTGGCACGTCTGATCCCCACAGATTGGTTTTAGTGGCACGAATAAAGCTGATTATCAGCGCCGCGCTGCTCCCGCTAACCTGTCACAGACACCGCGGCCCTCTGAGCGCCAGCAGCGTCTTCTGCATGCAACAGTGCTGTCGGCCCCAACCGAGGGCCCGCACCACGGATCTGGGCCCGCACCACAGATCTGGGCCCGCACCACAGATCTGGGCCCGCACCACAGATCTGGGCCCCCAACATTATAATTCACGGTAAAATAAAGTGATTGACTCTGTGAATAGTTTTTGTCCTTTTAGTCTCCATAAGGTGTCAGAGACATAAAACAGCATCAACATAGAGCTTGTTGATCAAAAAAAGAGCCAGAGGAGGATCCCCCACACCCCCGACAGAGGACACAGCTGAGACACTGATGTCCTAAAATCACAGAAATATACTAAAATCCTAGAAATGTCCTGATAACCTAAAAATGTCCTAAAATCCTACAAATGTCCTAAAATCCTGGAGAGTATTTAAAACTCTAAAAATATCCTGTATTCCTAAAAACGCCCTAAAATCCTAGAAATGTCCCTAAGTCCCAGAATCCTGTGTGCGGTATCACCTCCTGCAGTCTGCCCCGGGTGGCAAACAGCCAGCGCTGTAATGAGCTCAGCGCCTCGCTCGTCTCTGCATTAGAGGATGAGCTGCGTTAAAACGGCGTGGGAGGAGGACAGACACGGCGGCGGTTAGCCGGGTGCGAACGCAGGTTGATGTTTTGTTCCCGTGGCAGGTGGGAGAGCTCAGAACATCTCGTGGCGGCGCAGGACGGGGAGGCCAGCCGGGGTCGCGCCCTGGTTTCTCTGCACTCTGCTGACTCTCCGCTGACATTTACGGCACTTTTATTCATGAAGGGCTTTTAGCGAGCCGGCCGCGCTGCTGCAGCCTGCGAGGCAGCAGGGGCATCTGGGAGATTTGGGACGTGAGAGTTCACTGCAGAGTCGAGACGAGCTTCTGCCGTACATTCACGCACTCAATTCACTGCATTTTAATTATGAAACGCTCTTCATCGTGTCTCCTGCAGCGTCTCGTCCTCACAGTATTGTTTAGTGGCTGCTCTGGAGCGCTCGTCTTTCACCAGTTTGTTTTTGAGCTCTTTAAGGGCATGTTGGCTTGAAGTTTAGAATTTTAAAAATTTATTCTTGCCTTCTTGATTTTTGAATGTCTTAAAAACAGAGAAACGTCTTAAAATCCTAGACCCCCAAATTCCTAGAGATGTCCTAAAATTGTAGATTCTGAAATCCTAGAATCATCCTAAAACCACAGAAATGTCCTAAAATACTTAAAAAGTCCTGGAATCCTCAAAATGTACTAAAATCCCAAAATTGTTCTTCAACCCTAAAGATTTCCAAAAATCCTGGAAGTGTCTTAAAATCCGGGAAACGTCCTAAAACCCAAAAAATGTCCTAAAATCCTAATAATGTTCTAGTGTCGTAAAATTCTAGATCCAAGAAATCCAAGAAATGTCCTAAAATCCTAGAAATGTATCAAAAAATCCTAAAAATTTCCTAAAATCATTAAAAATGTATAAATATTAAATATTATAAATTCTAGAAATGTCCAAAAACCCTAAAAACATCCTAAAATTCTATAAACGTCCTAAAATTCTTTTAATGTCCTGAAATCCTAGAAATGTCCTAAAATCTGAGAAGTGTACTAAAAATCTCGATATTTTCCAAAATCCTAGAGACAGAAGAGTCTTGATTAAGTTTCCTCCAGACATCGATGTCGTTGGTAACTGTCCTCTCTGTCCGGACAAAGTGTCCGCTGACGTCTAAACGAAGGTTTTTTTGTCTCGACTTTTTTGCAGAGGCACATTTTGACGGTCCGCTCCGGAGGTCACCAGGTACGCCCTCACCTCCTCCACCTGCTCAACATTTGATGCCCGCCTCTCTCAGATGCCGGAGATGTGAAAATAAACATCCGGCTCTTCTTCTGTGGTAAGCTGCTTTGGCGCGGCGCTCCTCTGTGGTCTCCGGTCGTAGAGAAAAACCCCCGAGTGACTGATGTGCGGTTCACCGTGTGTGTTATTGTAAAGGATTTAGAGAAAGAGGGAAGGCTTGATGAAAAGTTAAGGAGGTCTTTGAAGACGCCGCAGTCTGAAATCTCCTGACTTTTATGGTCTCATCACTTATGTTTTTTGGTCGGAGTCCCAGGAGAGGACGGAGCAGGAGACACAGAGGTCTCACTGCTAAAAGTGTCCCACTGTAAACCTTAAAATAGTGTTTCAAAAGTTTTTATGCTGTCTGTCCGTCCAATTATTGTGAACATGATATCTCAGGAATACCTCGAAGGGATATTTTCAAATTTGGCACAAACGTCCACTTGGACTCATGAATGAATAGATTGAGGATGTCTCTTTAAATTTGGCACAAAAGCCCACTTGGACTTAAGGATGAACTGATGAAAATTAAATTCTCAAAGGTCATTGTGACCTTAAGGCCATTTTATTCTCACGAATGAAATATTTCAAGAATACCTTATGGGAATTTCTTTAAATTTGGCACAAACATCCCATCTGAGTCAAAGATGAACAGATTGGATTTTGGATTTTGTGATCCTGTGTTCATCTCATTTCATGAATATCTCAAGAGGGTTTTGAGGAAATTCCCTAAAATTTGGCGAAAACACCCACACGGCCTCAAGACAACCTCTTTAGAATTTGGTGGTCAAAGGTCACTGTGACCCCGCCTGTCGCAATTTCGTGAACACGTTATCTCAAAAACGCCTGTGTGTGATGCGTCCATGTTTTCAAGAGAAACTTGACTGGCGTGATAATTGTAGTTGTTTTTTAATTTTGAAGAAAGCTCACTAATGTGGGACTCGATGAGAAAGCTGTGAAACATTTGTGCTGAATTCTGGTGACAAGTTCAACATCTTCCTGTGGTTTGAGGTCTTGTTCAGCTCAAAGGGGCAAAATTTAAGGGTTCCCTTTTTTCGTCGGGGAAAACAGCTGCACACAGTCAGAAACAAGACCAAGTAAAAGCTGAAATTATTCAAGACAGACACTTTTGAAGTGCCCGAGTGGTTTAAAGCGGCGTTTTAATCCCGTGGCCTCGCGGTCACACGAGTCGCATCCCGAACCCACATCTGAACCGTCTCGCGGACAGCTCGGCATGTTTTTACACTGATCAAATTACAGGCTTTGACATCCACAAGGTCCTAATCCGCTTTCGAAAAACCACACACACACACACACACACACACACACACACACACACACACACACACACAGGGGAATATTGCCTGAGAAATTCTTGAGTAATTCACATATTTTGGGAGCTATGACTGGAGCGCGGCCGCTGACCCTGTGTCGTGTTTCGTCCTGCGCTCATGTTCAAAAAGGCCTTGAGAAAGAAAGTTTGTCCTCAAACTAAACACGGTGAAAAGGCGGGTATCTGGTGTCCTCACTTAAAAGGTGAAAATCAACCTCTGTGCCTTCAACAGAGCGGGCCATTGTCTGACGGTTTACAAAAGCCACCTTGCCTAAGATAGAGTTTAAAGCAGCCAGTCCAGATTGAGTTACTATGTATCTGCCGCGCCGCTGCCAACTTTTCAATTGTGTTTCACGTCGGTTTTCAGACGGGACAAAGCCGGCCACAGTTGAACTGTAGGTTAAGAGGAGAGCGGAAGGGAACTGCAGAGATGTACAGTGAGATATTTTCCTTGTGCATTCTTCACGACTATGAAAGTAATCTCGGATCACACAAAAGTGACTGGAAGGTGTGTTTTGTGGCTCTGGCAGCCGCCCACCGCCTCCACCGCCCCTCTGTGACCAGTGACGTGGAACGGGACTCCAGTCTTCAGGTCTACATACAATGCAGAAATATAGATTCTCTCTTTTTTTTTTATTACATTTTTTTATTTTATTGATTCTTTTTTTATTTATTTTTTAATTTATATTACTATTCATTTTATTTATTTTTTTTAATCTTTTTTCTTTCATTTTCTATTTATTTATTTTTTGTTCCAGTATTTATCATTTTTTACTGCCAAAATTATTGAATATTTGAAAGTAGAAAATAATCTTAACGTATAATATTTTTAAAGCTTGATTTTTGAAAAGCGCAGAGCGATGCGAGTGTGTGTGATATCATAGCGGGCTCTCAGGGTTAAATACTGCAGTATTTTTAATCACAATGACAAACCTGATGAACAGAATACAAAATACGTATATAAATGAGCAGTAAAGTCAGTTAAATTCATTGTTTTCTCCATGGGGTTTGGTGGGGGCAGACTGGACGCGGGGGCCGTTAATGCTAATCAGGACTTATGTGGTCCTGATGGATGACTGAATTCCTCGATAGACTCCTCGATAGATGATTACTGCGTGATAAGATTTTAATGGCTTAATGTTGTGCCTATTAATCTGGTAAGAAGCGTCTGATTTGATCAGCGGGACCGCCTCACTTTAATTAATCCCCCGGGTGGTGTCCCACAGCCATACGACTGCGGTAACACCGGCCCGCCCCTGATGGTACTGTTGGCCAGTACACACAGTGTCGGGTACTTTTCACAAAGTACTACAATGTGCGTATCTGTTCATTCTTTTTATTGTTAAAAATGTCACAAAAATACACAAAAAGATGGATGAGGATGGGTTTATGAGTATCAAGGAGTAAAAAAATGAGGTAGACTATTAGTAGAAGTAATAATTGTCACAATGGTAGTATCGGTGGCGGTAGTAACAGTATAATATTAGTCATATTAGAGGTCGTGGGAGTACTAATGGTGGTAATGGTGGTAGCAGTTATATTAAGGACTGTGGATGTAGTAATCACATTAGTATCAGCAGTAGAAATCAGAGTGGGCACAATGGTAGAGTACCAGTCATGGTAGTTTTTAGGTAGTAGTAGAAGTGCTCGTAGTAGCAGTATTAATAGTAGTAGTGGTAGTAGCGATAAAAGTGATAGTTTTGATGGTAGAAGTTGAAGTAAGTACTTTGTAATATTGTGTAATAGCAGAAGCAGTAGAAGTAGTAGTAGTTGTTGCAGTAGTAGTAGTAGCAGCATCTGTCGCAGTAGCAGTGGTAGTAGTAAAAGTAGTTTTAGTGTTATGAGTGGTAAAAGTAGTTTTAGTGTTAGTAATGCTAGTAAAAGTAGTTTTTGTGTTACAAGTAGTAAAAGTAGTTTTTGTGGTAGTAATAAATCTAGTAAAGGTTTGCAGTGTGTATATATTTGGTGATAATAAAGTATTCTGAGTGCAGTAAATTTGATTTTGAATAACTATTTAATATTGGTAATAATATCGATCGTTGTCCTTCTTTTATTAATAATACTCATCTGTTAGCTTACATTAGTGAGAAAGTCAGTTTAGCAAAGACTCAAACGTTCAGCAGTTTTTCCTGTAGTTTTTCCTGTAGTTTTTCCTGTAGTTTTTCCTGTACTTTACATCACGATGCATCAAAACGATTTATCAGCCCGGTTTTGAGTCTGGAGCCAGAGTTTGGGAAACTGATCTGATCTATGAGATGGTGGAGTGTGCAGCAATCTGGGCCAGAGCATTAACAGCAGGAAGGATTATCCGCATTCAGCCGCCCTTATGCTTTCACATATGACAACAACCGGCGCAAGCAAACAAACAAACAAACAATGCATGCAGACACGATTAAATCCCCGTCTGTATTTAACGCGCAGCGTCTGTACCTCTGCTGCAGGACCCTCACACGTGGATTTATTTAGGCCTGTGATTAGTCACATTTCTGAGGTTAAAATGATCCACTTTAATGTTTCAGTCACGAGAGGAAGATTAAAAACTTGAGTGCCAAGATTAATCTCAGATATCAAAATCATGGTGCAAATAAAGAGACTAAAGTTGGAATTTTGGATTAAAGTCACGCTTTAGGGACGAAGCCAAAAGTATATATATATATATATGTATATATATGTATATATGTATATATATATATATATATATATATATATATATACATATATATATATATATGTATAAGTAAAATCAATAAAGTTATAATGTCAGTATAATATGGCATAATTTTACAGTTAATTTTCAGTACATTTTCAGGTTAAAAAAAATGTGAATTTCTATGAATTATTTTGGACTTCATTCAGAATTTTGGGCTTATATAAAATAAATCATAACATTCAAGTCATAGTTTTGCAATAAAGTCAGAATTATTGATTCAGATCAAAAGCTTTAAGAGATCGTTTTTGTTTAAAATCATATTTTTTGCACCAGATCACACATTTAAAGTTGTATTTTGGATTTAAGATAGTAAAGTTTGGTTTGAAAGTGTAAGATTGGCATCATTATGTGGGGTTGAACTGGTGTTTTGAAGTTGAAGTTGCACAATTTGGGGTTTAAATAACTGCATTTAACTCACACTCTGGATTTATGGACAGTTCATGATTTAAAATCCCAATCTTGGGTTCAAACTGTAACACTGTAGTCAAAATTATGGATTATTCTTTCAATTTGGGATTTCAATCACAATTTTGGTTTGAAATCATAAAATTAAAAGTGATAGACTGAAACCAATTTTAGTTTCAAAGCATAAAATTTCTAATTATTAATAATAATGATAATAAGAATAAGAATTAGTGTCCATAGTTCACATTTTTAGTCAGAATTTAAATTGAAGGTGTAATTTGGGGTCAAAATCCAATTTTTTAGGCAAAATTTAGATTAAGGTCATAATTTGAGGACAAATTCCAAATTTTTAGATGATAAGAATGAATTCTTAACTTAAAGTCAGAATTAAGTTATCTCATAATTTCAAACACGACTTTTCAGATAAGTCCTCAACTCAGATTTGATGCCTGAAATTTTACTTTTCTGCGAAAAACTTTACTGTAAATAAGTTGGAAACACTCTTAACTGCTTGCAAACTGTACGATATTAACTTTATTAAATCAAAAAAACTGAATTCAGCTCCAAACTGAACTGAGATGAGCCGCGCGTAAATCTGTCTGAAACACAACTTATATAAAGAGCTGCTCGCCGACATTGACATTGCATTGACTTTGTGTCGGCTTTAAACATAGGCAGGGTGTGTAGTGCTCCCTGTGTGTGTGTGTGTGTGTGTGTGTGTGTGTGTGTGTGTGTGTGTGTGTGTGTGATAAAGACCCCTTCGTGCAGAGTGAGTCGCCTCAGGCCCAACAAAAGCCTCTAATGCAGATTTAGATTTTCAATCCTGCGCCACAATTCTGCTCGCTTTGACAGGTCAACAAGCATCCAACAATCTGTTCGCCCCGCCAACATTTGTCTCTCCGAGACTTAAACCACCCATCACCTCCCAGGGAGGAGGAGGAGGAGGAGGAGGAGGAGGAGGAGGAGGAGGATGGAGAGGAGAGGTTTGAAGGAGAAAAGGAGGGAGGAAGGGGTTAATTAAAATAAGGAGGAGGAAAGGTTAAAGGAGGAGAGAGTATGAAGGAGACAAGAGGAGAGGTTAAAAAGGGAGGAGGAGGAGGAAGGAGGAAGAGGATGGAGAAGGGACGAGGTTGAGGGTAGAAGAGGGAGTGAGGAGTTAAATACAATGAGGTGGAGGAGAATCAGGAAGTGAATTAAGATGAGGAGAGGAGGAGAGGAAAGAAGGAGGAGAGGGTGAGTATGAAGGAGACAAGCAGAGATTTGCTCCTCTTCTCCTTCTTCTATGAAGGAGAAGGAAAAGAGTAATTAAAGGGGAGCAGGAAAAGGGTTAAAGAGGAAGGAGAGGAGGAGAAAAGTTAAAAAAGATGAAGGGAAGGAGGAGAGATGTTAAAGGAGAGGGAGAAGAGGAGCAGAAGAAAAGTTAAGGGACGATGAGGAGAAGGAGGAGCGACGTCAAAGAAGAAGGAGAGGAGGAGGAGAGAAGTTTAAGAGGAGCAGGAGAAAAGTTAAAGAAGAAAGAGAAGAGGAGGAGAAGGGCTGATGAAGAAAATGAGAGGAGAAAAGTTAAAGATGTGGATAAGGAGGAGATGCATTGAAGAAGAAGGAGCAGGAAAGAGGTTAAAGAAGGAGAGGAGAAAAGTTAAAGAATAAGATGAAAAGAAGGAGGACAACCGTTAAAGAAGGAGGAGAGGAGGTGTTAAATAAAGGAGAAGTAAGGTTGAAGAATATGATTAGGAGAAACTTAAAGAGAAAAGGAGGAGAGGGGTTGATGAAGAAAAGGAGGAGGAGTGGTTAACGGAGGAGTCCGTTTGAGGGAGGTGTACAGCCGTCACAGTGATGGGCTGGTCCAAATGTTTCAGGAGATTTAAAGAGAGGAGGAGGAGCAGGAAGAGGAGTAGGAACAGAGCAAACTCTTAATTACAGGTTAGGGGAGTCGGGCGAGGAGGAGCAGAGGAGGAGCAGGCTGACAGGAGCTGTTTGTTGTGGTAATTATTGCAGACTCTAACTAATCCATAAGCTGCTGTTGAGGAGGTCTTTAACCAGCGCGCCGCCCTGTTCACACCGACGCCAATCTGCAGCTCGCAGGTTTGATTCCCAATCAAGTCATATTCAGCTGAGGGCCCGAGGGCCGAATCACGCTTCAGAGAGATGTTGTAAAATTGTAGAGATGTCCTAAAATCCTAAAAATATCCTAAAATCCTAGAAATGTCATTTAATCTAAGAAACGTCCTCCGATCTGAAAAGTCTCCCTGTCGTCGCCTGCTGAATCCAAATATCTGGACTTCCTGCAGACTTTTATTCCCGGGGACGTTATTGCATCTACGAGGAGCCTGAAGCGGACTCTCTGTAGAGAACTGGACCCTCCGACACTTTATCTGCCGGGGCTCAGTCCAAACTCCGAGAATCTCCGAGATTGGAGTCATACCTTTAAAAGAAACAAAAACGGGTATTCTCCGAGACATAACCGGTGAACTTACAGTAAAAACAACGCAAATTTACGAGTCAGACTCAAATACTCTTTAAGATTATAAAGTCACAAATTTAAGAGAAGAAAAACTCAGAAAAATCGCACTTCATTATGTGGCAGATATTTTGGAAACTGGCCTTTCAGGTTTAGGCACAAAAACCACTTAATTCTGATCAGAAAAAAAGATAATGTGTTCGCTTAAAATACTTAAAATAAATAATTAAAGTCATAGTACAGTGACAGGTCGCTACAAAACACCCACATTTGGTACTTAAAAGATGAATTTTCCAACATTTTGTTGCACGTTTATGTCTCTATATCCTCACTTTAATCCGGGATGTTCTCGGTTTTTCTTGGATCATTACTCCCATCCACATCCCTGATTTTTTTTTTTTTTAACTTTACAGCGGCTCTAATTCAGCGCCGTAGTAAACAGAGCAAACAAACAGCATTAAGCTGGGAGGAAATCTCCTCCGTGGGCCAAAGTCTCTGCTCTCACTTCGTGATCTCACACCTTGACGTTGTGCAAAGCATTAGCTGTAAGCTGCAGGGAGGCCGACCTGCAGCTGATGAAGACGCTGGATGTTTTTTATGCGCCGTTGCCTCCTTCCTCCTCTTTTCTCTCCGCTGACCTGTGAGCGATGTCCCGGTGGGTCGTGTGCAGTGCTTAAACATTTCGATAATCCTTTTTATTGTGCTTAATATCAAAGCGCCGAAACCCTCTGACCTGCTCTGGACGCCACACATGTGATGCTGTTTTTTTCTCTAACCTGAAATGCCCGAGCGTTATGAATGAAAATGAGATTACGGCGCTCCTTAAGCTCCCCGTTTCCCTCCCTTTTCTGCTCGGACGGACGCCGAGGGGCCCGCAGAGCCCCTGCCAGTCCCACCTGGGGAGAACAATATCCTCAGATCATCTTAGTGTGCTTCCCAAAGGCTTTGGTTAACAGATGGTTCCTCAAATCCCCTGGTTTCCTCCCAGCTTGAACATGTGTTCGTGTGATCCTGCCCTAAAAAAAATAAAAACACACCAGAGTGGGAGATGTGTTTTGGTCACTCACATCCCACCGTCGTGTGCTCCTGACCGTCACAGTTTGTGGTCTTTAGGTCTGAGCGTCCGAGGCTTCAGCACCCAGTGTTTTATGTGATTATGTTTTTGTTTAAGGTCCCCACCGGCCCACCCCAAAAATCACTAAGGATGTTTCAGGGGTATTTATTATCAATCATATTTTAAAATCGCCAAAAATTCATCATATCAGATCATATAAAATAAAGAAAAAAGATGAGAAATACTAAAAATCACAAAAAAAAGTAAAAGACAAACATGTTTTTTAAGAAAACATTAAGAATCAGCAGTAAAATAAATAGAAAGCTTTTAAAGTTGTTTGCCCCTCACTAAGCCAAATAGACCACTTTAATTCAGCTGTAGCCAGTTCATGTTTAATGATCGCGGTGTTGAAGTTTTCTGTCTTCACTCAGCTCTAAACACTAACCGTGGCTGATATTTCTAACATCAGTATTCAGAGTTATTGTTGAAAATAAAGTTTTTCGGGGTAAATAAGATGCCAGAGGAAGGAGGATCCCCCAGCGTCCTCAGATCCGAGAGACGCCCCCGCTGTGCAGAGATGATAATTACAGTCAGATGATCCAAACATTTTTGGGGGTTTCTCTCTGACAACAAAGAATCTGATGACAAATTTGCAATCGCTCTCCGATATTTCCTCCGTAACCTTTGAGGCCGGATCAAACGCGGTGGTTTCGCGGTTGCAGAGGCGCTCCGTCGTTAGGAAACAGAGGGGGAGTGGAGACCCGTCTGTCTCTCCTCGTTCCTTCAAAAAGAAAAGTGACAACAAAGAAGAGGAAAGCGATGCCAGATCCGGGCTCTTCCTGGTGTCCTCCTGGCTCGTCAGCGGGCCGCGAGGACGGTCATGCATAATCATACGTCTATTGTTTGTGCTTCATAATATCACATTTTGAACCGGCTGCCAAACTTTCTCCCACCCACCCACCCACCGCCGTGGCCTCCAATTATGATAATTCAAACTCCCCGGCTCGCTGGAATTTGACTTTGTCTGCCCAGTTTCCCACAATTCATTTGTGCACCCGGGCCAACACGCAAACTCAGTGTCGTGTTTGTTTGTTTCCATTGTTCTGTAACATAAGCTCATGTCCTGTATTCTCTCTGCTAATGGGCCTCTGGCAGCACTTTACTGCACGACTGCCTCAGTGGAAACTGACGCAACAATTTAAAGCTCCAACATGACATCAGATTTAATGAAAGAGACACAAAGTTACCTGGAAACACACAAAACAACCACAAAAAGACACAAAACAACCACAAAAAGACACAGAACAACAACAAAACACAAAAAATCACAAAAAAGACACAAAACAACAACAAAACACAAAAAATCACAAAAAAGACACAAAAACAACCACAAAAAGACACAAAACAACCACAAAACACAAAAATGGCAAAAAGACATAAAAACAACCAGAAAAAGACAAAAACAACCACAGAAAGACACAAAAAATGACAAAAAGAGACAGAAAACAACAATAAAACACAAAAAATGACATTAGTGTCTCAGCTGTCCTCTGTCGGGGGTGTGGGGGCTCTGTCTTGATGCTGTTTGATGCACTCTGGCACCTTACGGACACTAAAAGGAGAAAATAATTTCACAAAACCTTCATGTTTTTTAAATCACTAACAATTTTAAAGGGAAAAAATCACCAAAAGATTTTAAAGAAAAAAAATCATCAAAAATTTAAAAGAAAAAAACACGCCAAAAGTTTTTTATAAATCACAACAAAAATTCGGGAAAAAATCACCAAAAAATGAAAGAGAAATGAAGTCTCCCAAAAAGGGAAAAAAAATGATGCCGACAAGTTTTTAAAAATCACAAAATGAATGAATAAATACATGAAACTCACCAACACCTTTTTGCTCTCTTTTTTCCCTACAGAGCTCTAATTGAAAAAAAAAAAGAAGAAGCGGTCGAATGTTGTAACCATCATTTCCGGTAAGTGCACAACAGCGTTTTTTGATTACAGACAGTGTGACTCTGCTGAAAATGAAAGTGTGCTGATGAAAGTGCCCAAATTAAGACACAACAAAGACTGAGTCACTTCATTAACGTGCAAACATCCGCTCCTGTGGTTCGCTGATGTCGGTGATTCAGATGAAAACATTTGAAGATTTGTTTTTTAAAGTCTGTGCTGGTTGAGTGTGAGCTCTGTGGCGTCTGCGTGCTGCTGGGAACCATGTGAATGGCGTGTGTTGTGTGTGTTGTTTGTGTTGTGTGTGCGTGTGTGTGTTGTGTGTGTGTGTGCCTAATGAGCGGTGATGAGGCAGGTTGTTGATAATAACACGATGACGACATCTCCGTCCCTGAATAGCAGCATTGTTCCTGCTGCCGACTTAAGAGGCAAAAGTTGCCATTGTGCGTTTTTCCAGGTCACTTCATACATATTTACTAAAAAGGTTTAGCGAAACAAAAGCACATGATTATTTTCTCCTCATCGCTGCTTTAATAGACTAATTGTGCTCGGGTGTTAGCTCTGCAGCGATAAGACCTCCCCGACCCCCCTGCGTCCCCCTCCCTCCCAACGTTTTACAGCCAATTATTTCATTATCAGTTCGAGGAACGCCAGCCACGCTGCTTCTGATACCTCATTTTACAGGGTTTCCCCTAAAAACTTGCCACCAAATAGAGCTTCAGTCCACAATAAAACATCTGCACGTTTAAAAAACGGTGCAATTTTAAAGCACATTTTAGTGTTTTGTACAATCGCCTCTTCTAGGGAACATTCCTGGGTTCAAGAAATGACAAATATTCAGATTTAAAGTGATTTATCCCAATCTAACAGTGCAACTCGCACAGGCATCAGGACCCAGGAACTGTCAGGTGCAAATGTAGAAAGCATGCAAAGGCCCAGGGGCCCAAAGTGTCAGGGGCCTTCACCTGTAAAATGTCATTCAAATTAAAGAACTGCAGAGACTTAAAATAAGTACGAAAAAATGAAAAAAAAACTACAAAGATACACAAGTCATCCATAAATAAACACAAAACAACCATAAATAGACAAAAAAAATAGAAAAACAAAATAACCACAGAGAGAAAAAAACAACCACAAAGACACTTAAAACAACCACAGAGAGAAAAAAACAACCACAAAGACACTTAAAACAACCACAGAGAGAAAAAAACAACCACAAAGACACTTAAAACAACCACAGAGAGAAAAAACAACCACAAAGAGACACAAAATTACCTTAAAAAGTCACAAAACAAACACAGAGTAACACAAAACAACCATAAATAGACAAAAAACAACAAAGACACAGAAAACGACAACAAAGGGACACAAAACAAAACTACAAATAGACACATCACTACCATAAAAAGACACAAAAACACTAAGTGGATGTTTGTGCCAAAGCTGAAGAAATTCCTTCAATGAATACTTGCAATATTGTGTTCACAAAAATGAGAAAGTGACCTTGACCTTTTTGGCTTTGACCTTCATCATCTAATCCATTCATCTTTTTGGTCCAAGTGTACGTTTGTGTCAAATTTGAAGAAACTCCCTCAAATTGTTCTGGTGATTTTACACTTGCAAGAATGTGATGGACGTACGTCTTCTTTGCTGAAATACTTACTAAGTTTGAAGCACTGTTAGTTGATAGTGTTAAAGAGCAGCAGTGTGTCGGGTCCTTTCGGGGAAATATACTGTCGGAATAAGCGGGAACATATCAGGCTTCATCCTGGACTGTGGTGCTGACTCTGGTGTTGTGAGGTGGACAGGTGGAGCGTGGCGGTGCTGTCAGCCGAGCGCCGTCTGTATCTGTTATCATGGCGGCGTATGAAAAGCGATACAGCGAAATCATGAGCGTGAAGGGACGGCCGTCGCAGGTGTCCTGTCAGCCCTGAAGTCTGCACACCTGCGAGGGCAGCGAGGCAGCGACTCTCTGCAGCACCTGTCAGCGCGCCGGGCCCGCGCCTCCAACGTCCCCGCCGCAGCCATTGTCTGTCCGGCCCACCTATTCACAGCGGGCTGGGGGACCTGTCATTAATAAAAGCTGGCTGTCAGCCGGCGAGGCCCTCCGTCCCCGCCAACGCTTCCTGCATAAAGGAGCTGCGAGTGCGACCGTGAGCTGCTGCAGACGCTTTCTGACGCTTTGAAGAGCTCCTGTCAGGCAGAAGTTATTCATGTTTTTTCCGAGTGAGAACCTGAGAAACACAGACGTGCGCTGCACTTTGATGCTGCACGAACGTCTTCATCACTGAAACGCTTCGGATGTTTTTATTTATGCATTTGGTGGAAAGAAATGAGGCTCCTGCGATCTCGATTGTTTGTTGTAAGGTGGTCATAAAACTTAATATTTTCTGCCAATGTTTGTGGCAATCCGAACATCGAAACTTTGTTTTTCATCGATACGTCACGGCTTTTTTACCAAAACATTGTTGCTTTTCCAGCAGCTTTTAAGCCTCCAAACGTGGTCACCCTTTGTGAAATGTGAAGTTTCTACGAGCCTGTGTTTTTACCAACACATCACTGTTTTCCAGCGGCTCTTTACTCACCAAACGCAGGTGTTTTTGGCAAAAACAATGTTTGTCGATGTTTATCAATGTTTGTGGCAAAGAACCTGGCTGTTTTAAATGGCACAATTCTGCTTCTCCAGCACCTCTTATGTCATTAAACACTGGCGATTCTGGCGACCCAGTGTGACGTTTTTGCTGATGTTTGTGGCACTAAACCGGTGAAACATTGCTACCTTTCCAGCAACTTTTGTGCAATCAATAATGGGCATTTTAGCCAAGCCTAGACCTTTTCTTAACCGTAACCAGTGTTTTTTATGCCTAAATATAAGTGCACCTTCACCACAGCATTGTTGAGAATTTAAGTTTCAACTTATCTGCGACAGTTTAATGTACAACCAAACATATTGATGGTTTGCAGGTTTTGAGATGGATTTGCTCCAAAATAAGACTGTCAAGCCTGAATTGTGATATTATAACTGAAAGGCTAAACTTTCGAAGATAAAAACCCGAGCTGCTTGAACCCAGAATAGTCCTTTAGGTGGTGGCAGCAGACCAGCTGGGACGAGTCTCGGTCCCTGAAGGCTGCCGAGGACGTTCCAACATGTTGCACTTGGCCTCGTGTCCGCACAGACCGAAATTACTCGAGTCGTGCGGCCTTTTGTGCGGCGTGCCGCACATCACCCGAAAAGGCTTAAGCTGTCAAAAAACGTTATATCTCTAAGAGGAGTTGGCCTGCGCTCGGCCTCTGCTTTTTGTGAATATCCGTGGCCAGTGCCAGGGAGCGCCGCGCCGGGAGTGCTGCGAGTGCATGCGCCAGTAATTAGATGCAGTTTATTGTCCGCACAGGGTCAGTGGAGTGAGATTTTGGGGGCTTTACTGCTGCTTGAGCGCGCCGATTCACTGCTGACGCTGATAGGAACGCAGCAGGGTGCCACTCCAATGACGTGTGTGTGTGTGTGTGTGTGTGTGTGTGTGTGTGTGTGTGTGTGTGTTTAGGAGTACATTAAAAGAAAGAGCTCACATACACACACACACACACACACACACACACACTCTAACACAGATACATGCATGCACACACACATTATTGTGCTCCCAGTCATGCGATGTCCCATCTCGCAGCATCACTGAATTGCAGTGTGAAGCACAGCGGGGGGTCGGTGACATCCTCCGCTCCCCTCAAAGCTCTTACTCCCTCCTCTCTGTGTGTGTGTGTGTGTGTGTGTGTGTGTGTGTGTGTGTGTGTGTGTGTGTGTGTTTTGTATGCCCCAGAGAGGGAGGGGGCACCACAGTGTATGGTGTGCATGTGTGTGTGTGTGCATTAATGCCCCATGAATGTGCCATGAGGGAGCGCGGAGCCTGCATGGATCCGCTGAATGCCGCTCTGGTTCCCATGTTGATCCTCATTGTCGTCGACTCAAAGCACGAGCGGAGTGGAGCTCGTTAGTGTCCTCAGATAGCCTCCTCCTCTCTGACATCACGGCCTTGAGGTGGATGCGGCGGTGGCGGCTGCGGCGGTGAGGAGTCTGGGAAGCGTCGGCGTGTGTTGTGGCTCGCTCGTGTTTGCAGCCGCTGCTTCGCTGCACATCAAAATAGACTTAGCGACTAGTAAGACGGCGTCCTTCCGGGAAATTTGACATTATTCTTTCCAAAAATTTCTCCAAATCTACGAATATTTATGTTGAAGTCACTGTGACCTCTGTGATGGCTGCTGTCCGATCATGAGGAACCAGGAGGAAATGACCCAGAAATGAGCAAGAAATAAGTAAAAAGTTACAAGAAAATCAACTGAGGAATATAATTTTTATAAGAGTACAAGAAATTTTTTTTTTAAAGTGCAAGAAAATTGCCTGAAGAAAATAATTAAGTAAGTAAATAAATAAATAGTAAATTAATAAAGTACAAGAAAATTACATAAGAATTTCTTTTTCAGAAAGTATAACAAAACTTACCTGAAAAAAGCATGTGAAGTTTTACATTTTCCCATGTTTTTTTAAATTTATTTGCTTGGTTAAGAACACCAGGAATAGTTAAATCTGTCACAGAAAATTATTTTTTTTTAATAATTTTCTAAATAAAGTGTGTTTCACATAAAATGAATACACTGATTATTACATTATACATAGATTATGGGGATTATTGAAATATAATTCTAAAGGAAAAACATTTTCCTCGACTTTTTAAAAATTCTATTTATTTTTTAAATATTTTTTTAAATACACTTCTTTCTTCCATTTCTTGTCAGGTTGCTCATTACAATTTCCCATGTTTATAGAAATTAATTTTGCTTGGTTAAGAACACCAGAAATAGTCAAATCTGTCACAGAAAGAAGCCCAAAGTGTATTTTGCTTACAGTCAACACATTAATATTTCAGGCGTCTCCTTTGACTTCAGTCACCTTGAACTGTGTGACGTGTAGTTTTGCACTACGAGTCAGTTTTTGTGACATTACAGCGAGCGTTATGTTGAGTTTTTCTGCCCGCTTTGGAGATGAGAAGCGTGCGTACTGTATCAGAGGGACTGCCCACACCGAGACAGTCCTGGACAGTCTTTTGTCTTCTGTCATTGTCACTCTGCATGCACGCCTGTTTAAGACATTGTCCTCCCAATCGCTTATGGAAATTGGCTCATTTTGCGAACACAATGATGAGTGAAAGGAGCGCTCGCTGCCAGGACTTTTTCATCCTTTTGTGCCGGCGGCGAGGGCCAAAGGAGTAACGGTGAAAGAAGTGATTTTTAAGTGCATCTCCTCCACCCCCTCCGCCCCAACCGACCCGCTGCATGGCTGCCAGCTCCGCCGCCATAAATCAGCAGATAACAGCCGTGACCGCCGCCCTTTTGTTTTGCCCGCGTAAACACTTTAAAATGAATTTTAACTGGCCCGGCCTGGGAATACATTTCATATTATGCGTGTCAGCTTTGTCCAGCCGAAACAGAAAAAACAAAAAAACAGAAAGACAAATGGATAGATCGATGCCAAAGAAGTCCAGAACGCACAAAAGCCCGCACACAATCCCGCAGCCGTTAGCTATGCATGCTTCCCAGTTGCCGTGGTTAGGACGGCTCGGTCCGAGGAGCTGGGGGGGGGGGCACAGTTGGACCGAGCAGGTCTCTGTGGACTGGACTCTGTCTGGCTCTGCGTGTCATGTTTTCCTTGGACAGTAAATCATTTTTTGGACAGACGCTCCCACAGTTTTGGATGATTTCAGCTCTCTGGAGTTTTATCGTACGGTAGACGGAATAAAACTCAGCCGCTGTCCGCTCGTAACGCCGATCAGCGTTTGGCAAAACCTGCGCAGACAGGTGGTCAGCGGACCAGTCCTGGCAGCACGATATTTTCAGCTACATAGCACTAAAATTTTGGCTACAGCCAGATTTTTTTCTGTGGAAAAACATAAAAATCCTGCACACTCTCAAGCAGAATATTGTAGTTTTATTTACAACATCTCCGGACTTTGGAAAGGTTTATCCGAAAACATTTAGTTTAGTTTGAATCTTTGAGACTTTCTGATGCATTTGTTCTTCGACTATAGAAAGTCTATGCTGCATCTTGAAGGCATATCGTGCAGGAACGGTGTTCTATGTTACGTACAAACTGCGGTTGTTTTGTGAGAAACGTTACATTCGTTGTAAATGAAAGCCAACCTCAGATTCACTTTCATACTGGAATGAGCTTTTTTCTGTGGCGTTTTTTATTCATCGCATTTCCAA
Source organism: Plectropomus leopardus (assembly GCF_026936395.1). Classification (NCBI taxonomy): domain Eukaryota; kingdom Metazoa; phylum Chordata; class Actinopteri; order Perciformes; family Serranidae; genus Plectropomus; species Plectropomus leopardus. The sequence continues at coordinate 1,105,468 of NC_142199.1, read as the reverse complement.
CGCAGGAACAGGTCGCTAAAAAAACACCCATGTTTGGAAGCAGTTAGAAACACACTGACGGGCCACTTCAAAAATCCACACCGGGTGGGACAAACACTGCTGGAAATGCAGTCATGGGTCACGAAAAACACCCAGGCTGGTGGCAGAAGCCCAGCTGGACATTCAGCAACACCCATGTTTAGTAACAAAAATCAGCTCACAGTGTGCACGATTCATGTTTGTGCCACCAATAACAGTTTCTTTTAGCGCCCACTGGCTGTGTTTCTAGCTGCATTAACGCCTTCAAATGTTTTGTAGTGACGTCACTGCGTTTTAAGTGGCTTTTGTGCCACCTTTACGGGACATTTTAAACCAAAACATGATCTTATTCTGGCCAAATGGTTTTTGTGCCTGAATACAATCACACATTAATCACAGTGTTGCAGAAATGTAAAGTTTTAACTTAATTCCTGCATGATGCAAATGAAACATGCCTGTGGTTTGCAGAAAAGTGTAACGGCAACATTTTCTCTGGTGATTTGGTGGCAGAAATCCTTGTTTTTGATGGGACAGCATCATCTTGAGCACACGTTCTTCAGATAAAGTGTAAAGCAGCCACAGTGATGTGAAGCTGGAGTGAAAGTTCGCAGCCTCCTCCTCGTGTTTCCTGCGGCTGCTCTCAGATCAGTGTTTGTGTTTGTCTCTGAGAGCAGAGTCAGAGTTCAGCCGAGGGTTGGCTCGCCCGCTGGGCCATTTATTTTGGTCAAATTGTGCTAATTGTGATGTTTGTGCAGCCTATATGATAATTCAGCTTTCCACAACAATGCAGCTAATAACGGGTGGAGAGGGGTCATGGGAAAAGCACAGTCTCTGCCAATTAGGCTGATTAACCCTCTGCTGGCCGCGCCGCCACAGAGGAGGCTCTAACGGGCGTATGTCGGGGCAGAAACCTCCGTCATTAGGTGAGGCCGGCCTGACAATGACACCCGATAAAAGCGAGGGCGTTTTGGGTGCAGTAAAGCCCTCGTTTGTCAGGCGTCCCATAAGAGAGATAGATGATCTATTCATTGAGTCTTTATGGCTCTCTTTCATGTCTTGTTTGCCCACATTAAAGCCCGGCGTTTAGCACCATGTGATGCTTCATTATGGTTTCAGGACACTTGAGAGCTTGTTGTTCTCTGCACAGACCGTTGCACCCTGGATCCATTTGAACTTGTGTCGCTGCTGCGGCGTGTTCTCATAAAAAACCACGACAAATTACTCGCTCCGTACACGCCACTCAACATCTGCTCTTCAGTTGACGTGTACACGCTGACCGCAGATCTGCGGCGTCACCCACAAACACGGCTCTTTGTAGCGGCTGCGTGAGCTAACCTGTGTGCAATATTGTAGAAATGCTGTAAATCCTCCAAATAAGTCACTGGTTTATGTGCAGCAGGGGTTAAAATCTGATCAGAGACGGCATTAGAGCTGAAATGTACTTATTTATTTTCCCATAAAATGAGGAGAGGCTTAAGGGACTGTTCTTTACTTCTGAAATGAGAGGAGTCGCTTTTGTTTTCTTATCCTTATTATTGTTGGACCCAGAGTCCAACAATAATTTCTGTTTTTACAGTTTCTGACTTTAAACAAAAGCAAAAAATGGCCATTTTTTTAATGAATTATTAATTTGAATTATTTATTGTTAGAATTACAAATAACAAATTTAAGAAATAAATTAAGATTTAAGATTACTTAAATTACCAAAAAACGACTAAAAGTTTAAAAAAAAACAAAAATCAATAAAAAGTTTAAGTTTATGAAAAAAATCTACATTTTATAATCACCAAATAAATAAAAACCAGAAAAATTTTAATTTAAAAAAAAGTTTAAAGGAAAAAAAGATTTTTAAAGAAGAAAAGATAGCCATAAAAAAGAAGAAAACAAACATTTTGAAAAATGCCATTCTTTAAAGCGCAAAAAAATCAGAAAAAAATTTGACAATTTTATAAATCACCAAAATACTAAAAAGAAAAAAACTTTTTAAAAAAGAAATTGCCAAAAATGTTTTAAAGAAACAAAATGCCAAAATAATTTCCAGGAAAAAAAATCAAGAAATAAAATAATCATCTTCACCAAAATGTCTCAAAAAAAAAATAAGGAAAGAAAGAAGGAGGAAGGACAGGTAGGAAGGACAAGAAGAAAAAGAGGACGGACAGAAGATGCCGCGGGTGGAGAGAAGGAAAGAAGAAAGACCGAGAAGTGAAAGAGAGAGAGCAGAGACGGAAGGATGTGATTTTAAAAAAAGTGTCTGGATCGAGTTTTCTTCTCACGGGAAACGCTGATTGTCCTCAAACCTCACCAAGGTTAACCAGAGACATCAGAGGAGCCTCTCGAAGCGTCTCGGAGTGTCTCGAAGCGTCTCGGAGCGTCCCGGAGCGTCCCGGAGCAGCTCTTTTGTTTTGGGATGTGTTTTTGGCGGTTTGTGAGAAATGGTCTTGTTGTTGAGCTTTCGGGGAGTCAAAACATTTGTGGTGTGGGAAATCAGGCGAGCGGCAGGCCTGGTGCACAGATACAGGGACATTATCTGAAGGACAGATGTGAGGACACCTCTGGTCCCTGCAGACAAAATACTCCGCCAAAATAAAAGCTTCTCATGTTCTGGAAACTAAGGGACAGTTTCTGACATTTTTGTGGTTTTGAGTCATCTATTGTAATTAACTCAAAGAGGAGAGTTTAAACAACAACATCTCTGCTTTCTTCTTTCCCCCTTTTTCATTTTTAAAAACTGATTACAATTTGGTTGCCAAAGGTCAAGGTCACTTTAACTTCGTCAGTCGCATATTTTTTCAAATTTGGCATAAACATCCAACTCAGCTCAACAATACACTTGATTAGATTTGGGTGGCCAAATGTCAAGGTCACGGTAAGCTTGTGCATCTTATTCTTGTAAATGTGATATCTGAAGAAAAATTTAAAGGAATATCTTCAAATTTGGCACAAATGTCCACTTGTACTCAATAATGGACTGGTTGTATTTTTGTGGTCAAAGGTCAAGGTCATTGTGAACTGGTCTGTCGCATTCGTGTGAACGAGATATCTCACAAACACCTTGAGGTTGTTTTTTTTTCTTTTCCTCAAATTTGGCGCAAACATCCACTTGGACCCAACAATAAGCTAATTAGATTTTGGTGGCCAAATGTCAATTTCACAGTATGCTTTTGCCTCTCATTCTTGTAAACTTGATGTCTGAAGAACTTTTTAAGGGATTTTTTTTTTTTCAATTTTGGCACAGACTTCCACTTGGACTCAAGGATGAACTGATTCTACTTTTGTGGTCAAAGGTCAAGGTCAAGGTGACTGTGAACTCGTCTGGGACATTCTTGAGGTTTTTTTTGTTTGTTTTTTTTTTTCAACTTTGGCAGAAACGTCCACCAGGACTCAACACTGAACTGAATAGATTTTGGTGATTAAAGGTCTAGGTCATTGTCACCTTGCATCCTATTTATTTTTGTGAATGCAGTATCTCAGGAAGGCCTTGAGGCAGAAATGCCTGCTTGAGCTCGATGATGAAATGATTAGAATTTGGTGGTCAAAGGTCACTGTGACCTCATTAAACATGTTTTTGGCCGTAACTCAAAAATTCAAAAATGTAATTAAAAATAAAATAAAATAAATAAAATCCATTTTCATAAAATAATAAAATATATATAATATAAATTATTTTACAAAATAAAATCAAACATTAATACGACAAATTTCACACAGGTCTAACAGGATAAAATGAAGTGATGACATTTTATATCCAAACTGTCAGCGTCACAGGGACATCATCATGTTTTCTGTCCTTTTCTCAGCGTCATATTTCAGATTTAACGTACACACTGGAGGAACGTGACGTCCTCAGAGCGATCACACAGAGATGTAAATGTTAAATCTCTCCGCTCTCACTGCACACACACCGCGGCCTCGCTGAGTGAATCTCATCGTGCTCAGCGTTGTTTCCTCAGTTTCACGTTATCTGAATGAACCCGCTCACCTCTCTGGAGCCGTCGGGCGTAAACGTCAAGGCTAATTCAAGGTCAAACCGACGTGACCTGATAATCATCTACCTTGAGTGGCGCGGCGTCGGTGGCCGGCGGCGTTTAACGAGGAGCTCAAAGGGTTTTATTGTTCTTTGTGGAGTCGGAGGGCTTGAAGTGATCTGCAGGAGTGGAGATAAACTGGTCTGATGGTGGAAAAAAAGGTGCGAGCTCGTGTGTCGGATTCACTCGGTGATCCAGAGCGACCTGCGGAGGACGACGCAGTCGGCACACATCACAAGCGGCCAATTACAGCAATTAAAGCAACACTGTGCACACAGAGCAGAGAGACAGAGGAAATTCAATGAAAATACGCTCACAAAACAGACACAAAACCAGCCAGAATTTTACATCTTTATGTAGAAAATAGCAGTTTAACAGCAGTGGAGACAAAAAACACAAATCTAAGTCAGGAGAAGGAAAAAAGAAATGACTTATTTTTCTGCAAAATACATTTAGACTTTAGACATTATTTATACCTAAAAAATAAATCAAAAGTAGTCGTCTCGAAATGTCCATAAGTCTTAGAAATGTCCTAAAAATCCTGTAAATGTCCTAAAATCATAGAAACGTCCTAGAATCCTTGAAGTGTCCTAAAGTTAAAAAAAATGTCCTAAAGTCATCGAAATGTCCTAAATGCTACAAAAGTCCTGAAGTCCTGGAAAAGTCCTGAAGTCCTGAAGTCCTGGAAAAGTCCTGAAGTCCTGGAGAAGTCCCCAAAAAAGTTCCAAATGTCCTAAAGTCATAAAAATGTCCTGAACACTAGAAATGTTCTAAAATCCTAGAAAAAAGCTGCAAATGTCCTAAATCCTGTAAATATTCTTCAGTCCTAGAAATGTCCTAAAGTCATAAAATGTCCTTAATGCTTGAAATGTCCCTCGTGTTGACGCATCACAAAGACAGAAAAACAAATTAAGAGGTTTGAACGAGTTTACAAAAGTTTTAAAAAAAGAAAAATAGCAACTTTAGAGGAGTTTTTAAAGACAAAGTTTCGAGGTCAGCTGACGCGTCGACTCCAACATGTGTCCAATAAAACGGGTCCACAAGCCGTCATCGGCGTTCAGTATTTCAGGTCAGTGTTTTGCTGACTCGGTCTCGGCCGTGTAAAGAACGCGCGGCGGCGGCTCGGGGTCGGGTCAGGTCGGCGCGTCTCCATTCAGCCGCCGATAAAGGCCGGCGTGTAAAAGGAGAAAGGCTATCAGATATTTGGGGCCAGCCACCGTGGCAGAAGTCGAGCGCGGCTGAAAGGCTCCGTCTCCGACTCGGCGTGAGAGAAACCCCGCCGTCCTGACGGGCAGAGATGGCTTTTAAAAAGAGCCCAGATTACAGCCTCGTATAGCCTTTAGTCGCCGCAGATCCTCCCTTCTTTTCTTCCCCGTTTGTCTCACTTTCAATCGCTTACAACCACTTTTCCGAGCCATGCTGGGCCCTTCCATGCACGAGCTTGTCAGCGCTTCAATAGCTTTTGTCTTGGCGGGGACTCAAACAAGATAGGGCCGCCTTTGACTCCGTCCCCCCGTCTCTCCCTGGATAAATATTTCACCTGTCACAAAGCCGAGCTCTCGCCGCCGCCGCTGCAAACTTTGGGAGGAAGACGGAGCAGAAGCAGGAGGGTTATTCGAGTTCAGAAACGCTCCTCTTTCATCCCGAGATGTACATGCTGCAATTTGCATTTGCTTTCATTCAGCCTGCGATCTGGCTGCACTCGTGGTGATCTATTGTAAAGCCAAAACTTAAAACGACTCCACGCACAAAAGCCGCCTTTTGAGCGCCCGGTCCCTAATGAGTGACGGCACAAAAGACGCGGAGGCATCACTTTATTTTTGGATCAAACGCTTTGATATTTCAAAGCCTGCGCATCAATAATCGCCGACTCTCAACAACAACAACAGGAAAAAGAAGAACACGCTGGTAAAAGCGTAAAAGCGCTCCACATTCTGACTCGAGATAATACCCGAGTTTGATCTGCACAGACTCCGGCGACTCGTCCCTCTGTCTTTAAAGTTTTTCCCAGGTGCCGTCGTGTCAAGCAAAAAAAAATCTTTGCATCAAAGGGCGTTCGGTGCAGATCCGGGAGCATGTGAGGTTACGGCTGCCGCACTAAAACAGACTTTACGGAGCATGAGACGACCTCCACATCGCCCACGTTTGTCTCGCTGGGTTCTCCACTGTAAGAAATGCACTGAAGAAAAGTGATTCCTTCAAGGGAAGAAGACAACAAGCAACTCAAGTAGAAATGACCCCGAAATTAGCATGAAAGTTGTCTAAAAAAAAAACCAAAACAAAGTTAAAAAAAAAAAAAACCTGAAAACTAACACCAAGAAAAAAAACGAAACAAAACTGAAAATTAACACCAAGAAAAAAAAGAAAAAGAGAAAGGGAAAAGAAAAAGTAAAAAAAAAAAAAAACAAAAATAGAAAAAAATAGATATTCTCTACAAATACTTTAAAAATATAGCATTTGGATAAATTTAGATGTACTTCTCAAGGAATTTTTACCTTAAAAAAGTCATTTTCTAAATCTACTAATTTCTTGAAATTTGCCAAACATTTCTTGACAAGTGGCAACAGTTGCCTCTTCACCATGTTTCTCAAAGAAATCAAAGAAATTAACCAACAAATAAAGTCATGTCAATCTAGGTTTCAAAGGGTTAAACCTTTGAAATGTCCTAAAGTTGTAGAAACGTCCTAAAGCCTAAAGTCGTAGAAATGTCCTTAAATCCTAGAAAATCACAGAAATTTTCTAAAAATCTAGAAATGTTTATTAGTCTGAGAAATATCCAGAAACTGTGAAAAACATCTTAAGATGCTGGAAATATCATAAAATTTGACAAATGTCCTCAAGTCAAACCATATTTAGGATATTTTTCTTGTAAGTGAGTAAAATGGCATGAATGAATAAAGATTCAAATAAAATCCCAAAGGTTAAATTCAAAAGACAGAAAAACTGCAGATAAATAAAAAATAGTCAAAAGAATAAAGAGGTCTAAACGACAGATTAAAGAACAGAAGTAAAAACAGAAAAGTATAGAGGACTCACTAAAGACAAAGTTTTGAGGTCAGGTGACGTGTCGACTCCAACATGTCCCGAAAAGCGTCTGATGTCAGGGCCAGTGAGCGCGGTGGCCGCTGACCGTGTTGGCAGCGCTCTCCGTCCCTCCAGCCCAGAGGCGAGCTTCATTTCATTACCAGCTTGACTGAGTTACCTGTCGCTCCACCCGTCCGTCCCCCCTCCTGTCCACTGACCTCTGAGGATGTGTCTAAATCTGTCCTCCACTGCTGCCTGCGTGGAGGACGTCAGCTCTGAAATGAACAAGGGACAAAATGCACTTCTCAAAATCAAGCTTTAGAGAATATTACACATTCATATGATTTTCTACTTTCATTTATTTACTTTTTAAATTGTTTAACCAACATCAGTCCTAAAACTCTTGGTTAATGTCTAGATATGTTTTGGCATAAAAAACCAAAGATCATGTTTTGTCTGAAAATATCTGGTGCTGTTGGCACAAATTTCATAAGAAAAACATCAATGTGAGACATTCGTGCAAAACACCTTCGCTTGGTGCCTAAAAGGCAGCTAGAAAAACAGTGACGGGTTGCTACAAAAAACATTCAATTGGTGTCTAAAAACCTGCTGGAAAAACTGGTGGGTTGCTACAAAACGCATGTTTGGTGCCTAAAAAGCAGCTGAAAAAGTGACAAGTTACATCAAAACACCTCCTTGGTGCCATAAAAGCTTGTGGAAAAACGGCAGCAGGCCGCTACAACACACCTTTGTTTGGTGCCTAAAAGGACACTGAAAAAAGCCAGCAGTGGGACGCCACAGATCATCCGGGTCAGGAGCCTAAAAAAATCTCTGGAAAAACTGTGAAAACACCGACATTTCATACCTGAAAACCAGCTGAAAAACACAAAAAGTTACAACAAAACACCAACATTAGGTGCCTTAAAAGCTGCTGGAAAAACACTGACAGGTTTTTACAAAAAACTTTCATTGGTGTCTAAAAACCTGCTGGGAAAACTGGCGGGTTGCTACAAAACGCACGTTTGGTACCTAAGAAAAGCAGCTGAAAAATGCAACAAGTTATGACAAAACACCCATGTTTGGTGCCTAAAAAGCTGGTAAAACTGTGGCGGTTGGTGAAATGTGGTTCGGTCTGCTTTTTTCTGGAGACCGGACTGGGTTCTTTTAGGGAGGACAGTTTCTTTGGATCGGTGCAGGAATGAAAACCTTCTGCGTCAGTGTACAGAGGGAACAAATATTTTTGTTTGCAGCAGATTATTTTAAAAAATGACAGTATGCCACGTGTTTAAAACTCTGACGTGTTCCTCAGATCTAAACAGCGCGGCTGAAAGACTCTGTGTCTACAGGGAGAGTGAGGGGGACCAAAGCTCGGGGCAGTGGGTGTACATAATTTATGTATAATTCAAGCTGTTAAATGTCCCTCCAAGCATGCAAAGGGACCTGAGCAGCCCCTCTTTAGAGCGTCCCTCACAAACATTATTAATCAGGTCCCCATTCTCACAGGCCTCGGCTCCGGCTCCAGACAATGGGCCAAATGAATCCCAGCACATCGGGCTTGGGAATGGCTCTGCTGCACATACAGTAATCATCAATCATAGTCTGCATCTATTGTCAGGACGCTGAGAGCGCCACCGCGGCCGCCAAACGCTCCGATCTGGGAATTTAAAGTCGCTTCTGCTGCCGAAACGACATCAGCGAAATGAGGAAAATTAAAAAGGTGCAAAAAAGTTGAAAGAAGCTGAAAGTTTCAAAAAGTAGAATAAACATAAAGTAAGTTTACTGTACATTTAACCCTTTTGACCGTTGCTGCATTTTAACACGCTTTTCATCCTTCCTGTTGTGATAATTGTGTGTGTGTTGATGCATGTGTCCTAAATGTAGTCCAGATTGTGTATTTGAGTGTAATCAGTGAATTTGCAGCTCAGCTCCTACAATAAGTCTAAAATACACTGTGGAAACTAAATAGTTACATTCAGACTGTTCAGGTCCAAAAATGCTCCATTGAAACCCATTCAAACTGACATTTTTGATCCCACAGCCATCAGAGCAGAAAAACAGGACTTGTATTATTTCTGGGTGTCATTCTGGGCTTTTGACTCTGAATTTGTCATTTTGACTATTTTCCGCCTGTTGAGGTCATTTTGACCATATTTGGCATATGGAGGAAATACATGCTATTTCTACTAGGTGACCTGTCACAGTCAATGTAGCTGCTGATCACTGACATATCCCAGACTGTCAGCAGCTACACTCACACACTGACATATCCCAGACTGTCAGCAGCTACACTCACACACTGACATATCCCAGACTGTCAGCAGCTACACTCACACACTGACATATCCCAGACTGTCAGCAGCACAAAAAACTATTGGCAGGTAGTAAATTGGCATTAAAGGGTTAACATTATGAAAAGTAATGACTATTTGATATTTTTGATTAGGTTTGATGTTGGTTAAAAATGTAAACTCGCTGAAAGTAGAAAATCATATTCATGTATATTATTTTTGATAGCTTGATTTTGGAAAGTGCAGTTTTTGCTCAGAGCGATGTGAGTGTGTGTGATGTTAAAGCGCTGAGGGTTAAATATGAGCTGATGTCAGATCATGATCTTTGTCCTCTTTTCTTCACTGACTCGTGATGACTTTGACCACTTTTAATCTTCTCTAAACCTCGAACCACAATCCTTAACCAAGCACATTTTTTAACACATATCATAACCTTTCCTGAACTTCAACCAAGTTGTTTGTTTGCCCAAATCCTGCAAAATATTAAGAATTCATTTTGGAGGACTTGTGGCTGTTTTTGTTTTTTGCTTTTCTAGTTGCCATCTCTTTTTGCAGAAACAACATACTTTCCATTGTTGTAACGCAGGACAGAAAAACAGTGATGAAAGAATGTTTCTAGCAAGACTTTTTTGTCCTCAATGCAACAATTAATGCAAGTCAGAAATGTAAAAACAATTACTATGTGAGAAGTGACGGAAAAATTCATTATTTTGTATACATTTCCAGCTCTGCATTCTCTCTGAATTTAAGTGCCATGATGTTTCAGTAAGACTGGGCTTAAATCTTCGGTATTTGTCTTTCATGTTTGCAGCCGTGTACGTCGAGTTCAAACTCTCCACGCTGACGAACTCACTGCAGCACATCAAGCGGCCGACCGCGGTCCGTCAACAGAGCGAGCCGTCAAACCAGTGAGTACCAAACAACACAAACAACACGCAGAGGAGGAGGTGTTTCCGTGTGCGGCGGAGGGCTGACCTCTGGTTTCTTCGCTCACAATCGCACAACAAAACAAACGCCCACTTTACAAGACGTGGGATGACTTCCTGTTGGGGGAAAAAGAGTAGAAGCCACTGAGAGAAAAACTAAATGAAGGTCCCTCCCAGAACTAAAGTCTTAAACTTTCCCAAATTTGAAAGAAAAGTGCTAAAATGTAAAAAAAACAAAACAAAAACAACAGTTTGGTTAATTTGAGAGTTTTTTTTCCTACTTAATTTTAAGAACTCATCAAAGAATAATCGTGTTTGTTGGATTTGCCAACCTCATTCGTTTTTGGGTTGTTCGTATGGACGTTCGCCATTCACATAATTGCGATATTTTAAGAACGCAGGTGGGGAATTTCTTCAAATTTGGCACAAACGGTCAAGGGTGAACTTATTATAATTTGTTGGTCATAGGTCAAAGGTTAAGGTCACTGGGACCTTGCATCTGCCTCATTCTTTGGATGCAATATCTCAAGAAGGCTTTGAGGGTATTTCTTCAAATTTGTCACCAACTTTACAGTTAACTAATTCAATTTTGTTACATTAAAGTGTTCAAAGGTGAAGGTCACGTTGACCTTGCATCTTCGGAAAGTGATATCCTGAATAAAAAACTTTTTTAATTTAGCACAAAGGTTTAAATAGACTCAAGGATTATCTCAAGATCATATGATTTTGGTGGTCAAAGTTCATGGTGATCTTGCATTGGTCTCACTCTCACTCGCGACATCTGAAGACCTGAGAGGGAATTCTTCAAATTTAGCACAAACACTTAAGTGAAATTACTATTAGTAGTAGTACTTTAGCACTTTTGTTCAGGACATTTACTTGTTTGCTTAGTTTTTTTTTTTAGTTTTTTTACTTTATTTATTTATTTTTTTTTGCTCAGTTGTCTAACGCGTCTCTCAGTAACTTTTGATTTATCTCACTAATTTTGGGGTCCTTTCTTTCTTGCTTTCTCTCAATGTTTTAAAAGAAATTAAGCCAATTTGATCAGCTTTTAAAGGGTTAAAATAAGCTTTTAGGACATAGTTAACAGTAAAAAAAAAAAGGGTGTGCTTCACGCTGCAGCTTTGACGTCAAAAGGGATTACACAAATGGCATGCTCTTTTTTCCCGCTGAAATGATCATATTTATGATTAAACTGTAAAGCAGCTGTTGAATTGTGGGATCGGCCGTCACGGCTGCAGGTGGGTGAAATGAAAGCCGTCCGGCTCCGGTCTGAACCTGAAATCTTCGAGTGTCCAAACTGCGAGGAGTTAAGCCGAGGATTATCTATCTGACTTCATCACCGCCCAGGTTTCGTTTAGAGAACGGCTTTCGTTTCAAACTTGTGTTTTCTCTGCAACGTCGCTGATCGCCAGGAGCCTCGTTTGCACCGAGACCACCGCAAATAACCCCAACAGAGCATTGGTCACGCAGAGTCGCGTTTCATAGCAGCGCTCAGACCGGTCTAATGATATCTGAGGGAAAACACGCCTGGCAGAGGGCACCGTCAGATGTGGAGCTCTGCTGTCAGGACACTTAAACTAACCAAGCATGTTGAGTATTCCTGAAATAAGCTGAAAACCTCGAAAAACAAGCAGCTTTTCTAAAAGACCGGACACCCTGAACCGTGGCGAGCTTGAACTCGAATTTGGGGGCAGCCAAACATAATCCTCCAAGATTTTATCTGGTGTTTTTCTGCTCCAGCAGCGGACGCTCCTGCACCGCAACGATGCTCTGAACCGTGCTTTTTTATTTTTTTATTTTATTTTTATCATATATTCATTATTATATTAATTTTGTATCTTTATTTATTTTTTATTGAGGTCCTGATTTTAAACATTTATAAGTGGAATTCATGTTAAAAACCTTTGTCCTCTTTTTTTCACCTCACACAGTTTCAAGGCTGGAAAATGTTTTTGCCTTACTGTGTCATATATATTCTGCTGTATATGTACAATGGCAAATGTTTATCCGTTTTTTTTTTGTTTTGTTTTTTTGGCTGGAATGACAGTTTTATAATAACCAAATTGAAGCATTTGAAACTTTGAGTTTTCTTGTGCTGCTTTCAAACTTGTTTCACATATATTTAATTCAATTATTGAACCTTTAAAACTTGATAAGCAACTTGCAACTTGTCACTTTATGGGCTGGTGTATGTGCCACTTTATGTGCCACCTAACCTGCCATTTTGCGTGCCACTTTACGCACTACTTTATGTGCCTCTTTATTTGTCACTCTATATGCCACTTCGGATGTCATTTTATGTGCCACTTCATGTGTCACATTATGTGTCACTTTATATGCCAGTTTACATGCCCCTTTATGTGCCACTTCATGCGTCACTTTATGGGCCACCGAATGTGCCACTTCACGTGCCACTTTATGTACAGTTTTACATGCCACTTCATATGCTGCTTTACATGCCACTTCATGTGTCACTTTTCGTGCCATTGGCACGATGAACAGCAGCATTCATAGTGAAAAAAACAAAAACTTTTCATGGCTGAAAATCTGCTTGAAACACAGTCGTGACTCTTCAAATCCCAACAGTTTAGTTATTTTAGAAATGAACTCGTGTGGGGCGTGAAGTGTGAATCTGACGTCCCGTTTTCTATCAGTGGTGAAGCAGATCCTTTCCAATAGAGATTAACCCCGTCAGCCCCGGTGCTCAGGATGAAAGGAGCTCCTTGTTTGGTTGCGGTAAGCGCTCCTTTAACGGATGCTCACCTGAGCGCCAAACAGCGGCTCTGCCTCTAAACGGAGAGAATCTGGAGGCCCTGAGCACGCATGTGAGCCCCGATGATCATGTATGCTGCTGTCAACACCCCGGGGCTTAGAGATGGGAACTGGACCAGAAAACACGGGGAGGAGGGAGTGCCGCCCGGGACTGCTCCAGATCCATCACGGTGGGGAGCGCTCATGTTTGACAGCTGATGATACCGAGGGGAGACCTTCCTCTGCCTCCGACAGGGACGACTTCACGCTGTCTGACCGGACCGAGTTACGAGTCCTGGCACGACTCGCAGCGTCCGTCAAGACCGACACCTTCTGAGGAACCTTTCAATGAAGGCACGTTAGACAAGTGGTCTGTCTCATCTGCTCGCCTTTTATTTCTTTGTTTTTTTCTTTTTTTATTCTGAGACAAAACACAAAAAAACTATAAAAACAACATGACAACAACATGAAAACAGAGCAGTGGACACAGGTCAGTTTTTTTATTCTAAACCCGCCATTCTGGTGTGTTGGGGACAAAGAAAGAGGAAAAAGCGTTAGTTTAATTAATCAATTATTAATTAACCCTTTGAAAGCTAAGAAAATATTTCTGATTTCTTTTAAAAACACAGTGAAGGCAACAACCTACTGCGTTTCGAGCGAGGATTGTGCAATTGAGAAGTGAACATTTTCGAACAAGTGATCGTGCATTTCCAGCAGGGGTCGTGCGACCAACAGCAAATGTTTTCTAGCGAGTCCTGGTTGCGTTTCTAGCTATATTATTCCACTAAAAGAGGGCATTTCTTAAGTGAGCCAACACTGAATTTCTGGTGACAATTGTGCCACCAAATGTTAGAGTTTTCTAATGAACCATCACTGCTTTTTCAGCCGTGATCCAGGTATTTCTAGCAAGCCACTTCCGCATTTGTAGTGCAGGTTGTGCCACCAAAAGTGGCCATTTTCTAAAGAGCCACTGCTGCATTTCCAGTGGGAATTGCACCACTAAATGCAGTTGTTTTTAGCAAGTCATTTTCTAAAGAGCCATAGCTGTGTTTCCAGTGGAGATTATAACCCCAAATCTGGTCATTTTGTAGCAAGCTTTAGCTGCATTTCCAGCCGGGACTGTTCAACCAAAATTGGGCGTTTTCTGGCGAGCTATCACTGTTTTTGCAGCCTCCGTCAAGCCTCCTTCCTGCTCCTCAGAGTCCGATGCAGATTGACTTGATGTGGTCGGCGCCCGTGGCGAGCTCCGCTGGCCTCCGGGTCGCTGCCTTAATCAGCGGACAGAGCGGGGGACGAGCCCCACGCTGCGCCAAGGAGAAAGATCCCTGAGGGCGCTGTCACCCCGTACAGCTCCCCCCAGTAATCCTCCTTTCCCCCGCCTCCCCCCTCCACCAACAACAACACCCCCCTCCATCCTAAAAACCCGTGTTCAGAGGAGGCTCCTCCGCCCAGAGATCGCGCAGCATCTTTGCCATAATGTATGAAAATCTCCTTTATTGGACAAATTGTTTCTCAGCCCGCTGTGTGGCTCACTGAGGCCACACGAACATGAGGCACGGCACTAAATCTGCTCTGCATGGCAGAAGGCAGATCTGTGGTCTGAGTGATAAAATGGACAATTTTTGTCATGTTTGTGTGAGATGTGCTGGAATTAATCCATATAATGCTAGAGGACGTTAAAGACTTTCTTTGTACTTCTTCACATTTAGCTAATGGTTTGTTACTTTGTCGATGAAGATATTACATTTACCATAAGAAAACACTGGTATCTCCAAAGTTGTGAATTTATTAGTCCTGAGCATATCGGGTTCATTTATGTAAAAAACACGACAAGAAGAAAATAATAATGAAAATAATAATAATGAAAATAATAATGAAAATAATAATAATAATTAATAAATAATTAAAATTACGAGAAAATTACCTGAAAATTACCTGAATAATTTGTTTAACAAGGTGCAAGAAAGTTAGCTGGGCAAAAAATGAAAAAAAGAAAGTACAAGAAAAATTACCTAAAAAAAAAGCAAAACTGACAAGAAAATTACCCAATAGTTAGTTCAAATGAGATAAAATAAGAAAAAGGGTCAAGAAAAAAATCACAGGAAAAATATTTGTTAAAAAAAATACAAGAAAAGAAAAAAAATTAAGAAATTTAATTTTAAAAAGTTGAAAATAAAAAAGGGTAAATCACCTGCAAAAAATTCTCATAAAAAAAACTAAATGATTACTTTTTTGAAAAAAAATCTTTTTGTGGCACTATCCTGACAGGAAAAACAACGATGTCTTGAAAAAGAGAAAGAAACACTTCACATGGCACTAGCCAGCAAATGCAGTGTTTTAATCTTTCACTGTTAGAGACCATTTGTTTCTAATCCTCTCCAACTGATCTGAGAGCAGGAATCCTAAAAAACTGGAGCTACAGCTCGAGGTTTTCGCCCTGCAAACGTCCTCTCTGCTGCTGCTCGTTTCCTCTAAACTCAAACTCTTGAGTCCACCTCTCCTTCTGACCGACTCCAGCCTTCATTTGGA
Organism: Plectropomus leopardus; assembly: GCF_026936395.1. Taxonomy (NCBI): domain Eukaryota; kingdom Metazoa; phylum Chordata; class Actinopteri; order Perciformes; family Serranidae; genus Plectropomus; species Plectropomus leopardus. Next base: position 1,089,904 of record NC_142199.1, on the reverse strand, counting down.
TTGACCGGTGACGCGGGCCCTCAGACGGGGCCCTCGCTGCAGAGGATCAGCGGGGCCGAGGGGGGCGGGGGGTTCGTAGTTAGTGGCACTTCATTCATGTGGCTGGAGGCCGGCTTTTGTCTCCGTGGCAGGTGCTTCTAATCCCGCTGTCAGAATAGAGCTGGACAAGATGTTTGGACAAGCCTGCGCTTAGAAGCCCCTGTTTCACGTGAAGACGACCCCCCCCACACACACACACACACACACACACACCCCTCCCCCACTCCCAAACATGCAAACATGTCATATGATCCATGCTGCACGGACGAGTCATGCCTGATTATCCTGTGAATGAATCCACGTCACGTCAGCCAGCGAGCGTTATTCACATCCACCGCTGTGTTTTAAAAACAGGCAAAAAGTTTTACCAGTATTTTTTTTTTTCGAGGACTTGTGCAGATTTTTTTTTTTTTATTAGAGATTAATATTCTCTAAATGTTAATTATCTGATCAGGGGTCTGTTTTTTTTTAACTCCTTGATGGCAAAAAGTTAGGCAGCAAAGATTTAGTAGAAAAAGTGTTTAAAGATGAGTTTCCACCTGGTGTTTTTTATGCATAAAATCCTTCAAGAAGAAAGTGCGTTGTGTTTTGGGTTTGTCCATCAGTCCGTCTGTCTCTTTCTCATGAACACAATTAGGCACAAACGTCCAATTGGTCTCAACAATGAACTAATTTGATTTTGTTGGTCAAGGACATGTGAATTAATCTGTTTCATTCTTGTTACTGCAAACTCTCAAGACCGCCTTACAAAAGTTTCTTAAAATTTGACACGAACATCCACTTTGAGTCCCTGACGGCCAGATTACATTTTGGTGGTCAAAGGTGAAATGTCAAGGTAACTGTTACCTCGTTTGTCTTGTGCCCATGATTGTGATATTTCAAAGAAATGCATTGAAGGAATTTCCTCAAATTTAGCACAAACGTCTACTTGGACTCAGTGTTGGACTCATTAGATTTGGTGGTCATAGGACAAATGTCAAGGTCACTGTGATCACATCTGTCTCATTTTCATGGGCGCAAAATCTTAAGAATGCCTGGAATTAATTTTCTCAAATTTGGCACGAACGTCTAATTTCAGTCACAGATGACCTGATTAGATTTTGATGGTCAAAGGTCACTGTGAACTTGCATCCCTCTCATTTTCATGAACACAATATCTCACGAACACCTTGAGGGAATTTCTCTAAATTTGGCACAAATGTCCACATGGACTCAGAGACGTCAAGATCACTGTGATCACATCTGTCTCATTCACGTGATAGCTAAAAAGTTGTCACTTACAGTTTTTCAGTTGTAGTTTGTAGTTTCTCAATTATTGTTTGTAGTTTTTTAGTTGCTGTTTGTATTTTTTCAGTCATACTTTGTAGTTTTACAGTCAAAATTGAATTTTTTGAGTTTTAGTTTTTCAGCAGTCTGTAATCATTCAGTAGTTCTAATTTTCCAGCTGTTGTTTGTCATTTTTCAGTTGAAGTCTCTCAGATGTTGTTTGTAATTTTTCAGTTGTCTTTTTTGTTTTTCGGTTGTAGTTTGTCACATTTAAGTTCATCTTGTGTTTAAAAAAGCAACATTTTGCTGTAAGATGTAGAGGAGGAAAACTGGAAATTGCAACAAAAAAGATGAGTTTTTTTTGTAAAATGGGTTTTGCAGTTGCTGTGTTTGAGTGCAGAGGAACAATCGTGCGTTGACCTTCCCTAAGGCGTCATCGCCTCACGACTCTGACTTTTCTATTGACGAGTGGCAACTTTATTGTCCGAGTGTCGGCTGGAGATGTGACGGAGTAAAAAGGCCGAATCATCACGGGGCACTTTCACCTCCTCTAAAATCTCGGCCGATTGAGTGTAATCTTGTTGTCCGCGCTCATGATAATGCCATTGATTTTGCCCTCAGGGGTCAAGCGATGACCTCTAAACCGCCCTCTTTAAAAAAAAAGAAGCTCGCCCCCTTTAATCTGCCGGACCGATCAGATCCTGGAGGTCAGGAGGACACACGGAGGATTCGAGTTCACTGAAAATCCTTGGGAAGTTTTTTTTCCTTGGCGTTAACCTGGTTTCTGGCTGCCGATGGTGGTCTATTTTTGGGGGGAGAAGGGGCCGCTGCTTTATTTTGGATTCCTGGTGGCCCGGCTGCTCAGCCCGAGGTCTCCGATAACCCAATTTGAGTTGACTTTGCCCGTTCAGGGAGAGCCGTGGCCCCGGGCTACACACTGTTATAATTCAAGAAATACAATGAAGTCAAACAGAACCTCCCCACACTGTCACGCACACACACACTCACACACACACACACACACACACACACACACACAATCACCCCCCCAAACTCAGCTCATCCCAGAGTCTCTGCCAGATCAATACCAGAGTTTAGAGATTTAAACGTGCTGATGGAGGTTTCGTCCAAATCCTCACAAATATGACAGTTTATTCATTTAGCTGTCGGACTTTCAGAGTTTTAGTTTCCTGCGAGGGTTTCCAAACAAAAGATACCTGCGAGACAGCAGCCTAGAGGGGTTCAAAGAAATATTTAAGACCCAAAAAAATAGGAAAAAGTTGATCATTTACACGTAAAATGAGCAGAAATAAGGTCGTATATACATTTTATGCATGTAAAACATTATCTTATGAATCAAAGATAATTTAGAAAGAAACTATTATTTTTAATTTCTTTGTTTTATTTCACTATTTTTCACTTTTTTCTTTAAACATTTTATGGATTTTACAGAAAACATTTTGGTAATTTTGTTTTTAAGAATTTTTGGAAAATATTCTTTCAAATTTTGTCTTTTTGAATTTTTCCATTTTCTTTTTGAATATTGGTGATTTATTTTTTTTAAAAAAACATTTTCTGGAATTCTTTTCTCCTAAAATCTTGGTTATTTTCTTTTCTTTAAATGTTTTTAATGATTTTTAAAGTAAATATATAAATGGGCTTTATAAATAAAATTGACTTGACTTAAAAAAAATATTAAAAAATGATACTTTTTTTAAAACTCTCCACTTAAAAATTTAATGAGATTAAATGAAAATTTTAAAAAAACTCTCTTCGCTTAAAAATAAAATAAATTCTCGCCACACCAACCATCGCTGCGTAGAACGTGTGATTTCCTGTCAGATGCCACGTCTGCGCCTGCGCCTGCGTCTGCGCAGATGTCTATCCCGCGTGCTCTTGCAGACCTCTGTACTTGCAGCCAGGTGCCTCTCAGATGAAGACTGAACTCTCCACATATAATCTGATGAGTCCAGATATGAAACGCTCGATTTACATGCACGTCCTGCTCAATATTGATTAATATCTTGATTAACGGGCCCGGGGGCCCGGGGCTCGGGGCCCGGGTTGAGTGCGTGTGTGTGAGGGTGTTTTGGGGGATTTGGGCCGCTGTGTGCTGGGAACTGGATGCTTTATTGAAGGCTGCGATGTGCTTGCTCAGAGCAATAAGCCATTGTTTGAGTTGGCACGGTGCAGGCACCCCGGGGTCCGTGCCATGAAAGGCTTTCTGTTCGATGCCCGAGTACTTATTGTTGGAAAAATTGTCCCCCCGAAAAATTAGCATAGAAGAATCCAAAATGCATAATGTTCTGCAAATGACAGCTGCTTAGCTGAAACAAAGGGAGCAAAATGGCTTTTGGTCGCGCTGCGCTTGTTATGCTAATGAACCCCCCCGCCCGGCTTCACGGGCAGCGCCATACAAATCACGGATCCTTTTTTTATTTTGCATTGTTGTCCTTTACTTTTCTTCACGGCCGACCTGAGAGCAGCTCCGGATTGTCATCTTTTCACACATTTCACACTCGTATCTGTACGCCGGCGTCTTTGACTTTACAGCAATAAAACGCTGGAAAATGTTTGATTCACGTGAAAATAAATCATTCAGAAGAGCGTACACCGCCTTTAACTTCTGACAGTGAGCAAGAATGAGCTCAAAAACTCAGAATTATTCCTCACAAACACAACTTCTTTAACTCTTTCATACTGGCCTGATGTCTTTCAAAAAACATGCAACAGAAAAAGGAAATGACCCAAAAAATAGCAAGAAATAAGTAAAAACTTACAAGAGCTTTTTAACTTATTTCTTGCTATTTTTGGGGAAAAATTTGATTTTTAAAAAAGAACAAGAAAATCACCTGATAAAAGAAAGTCAACTGAGAAAAATAATTTAAAGAAAATTCCTTAAAAAAAACAAGAAGTTAAATTACTTGAATCACCTTAAAAAATGTAAAATAAAATTGTTAAATAAATAGATTTAAGAAAAATTGAGGAAAAGTACCTTTAAATATGTTTTCAACAGAATTGAAATATGTATGATTATTATTATGATTATAATGAATATAGTCTTTCCCCCAGGGATTTTTTCCGAGCTTTTTAAAAAATAATTTTCTAAATCTAGTAATTTCTTGCAAATTACAGAACATTTCGTAACAAGCTGCACATTGCTTTTTTCCCATGTTTTTGAAAGAAATCAAGTTTTAAACACTTGTGAATCCTGGAAAAGTGATGTTGCTGCAGGTTTTAAAGGGTTAACTCCTCACAATGATCAAAAATGAGCTAAAAACTGCTAAAATGATCCCAAAAACCCAACTTCTTGAAGAAAACTCCCACTCGTGGCCTGTAAACCGTCGGTCTGACATGTTTTCTGCGGTGTGTGTCGTGTGTGGACTTGACTTCCTGAGAAAAGCTGGCGGCTCGTCTCTCACCGGGCCCCGCCGCGGCTCGTTAGTATGCTAATGTATTCTCTCTGCTAATTCAGAGCCGGGGCCCAGAAACAAAAAAAAAAGAAAAAGTGAGCAGTGAAAAGGGTCGGGTTTCAGCGGCGCTGCGCCGAGCCTAATGACCGGCAGATTAATCATGGGACACGTGGAGCCGAGCCGCCGCCAGCTCCGCCGCTGTCAGGGCGGACGGGAAGCGAAGGCCTCACCGAGCAGAAACGCCACAGCCTGGGAGCGGCGTGTTTGTTCAGGAGGGAAACTCAAACAGAGGAAAAATAATCAGCAGAGCGCGAGATTTACAGCAGCGGGGCGTTTGCGATGAAACCTGGGAAACCTCCGATGAATTAGGGGAGGCCGGGGTTAAAGTTTAAGGTCTCAGCTTTAAATAAATCTGTTTTCATGTATACAAATGTTTTCTAAAATTCCGTGATATGTGATCAAAATCATGTTGTGCATTCGTGCCGGTCAGCCCCCGCCAGCCCCCGCCAGCCAATAGAAACAATTTGAATATTTAATCCAAAAAGGAACCAGAAAACATGAACATTTAACAGGATATTTGTCCTTTCTTAAAACAAAACCATTTTTGTAGTTTTTTTGATTCAGTCCGTTTTCATTTTGAACTCATGAAATATCGACGCTCTGTCAGCGCTTTTGGCTGAAGTACATAATGCCAAAAGTCAAGGAGTTGGTTGCCATGTGGTTTTGTTGACGTTTTGGAGTTGGTTGCCATGTGCTTTTGTTGACGTTTTGGAGTTGGTTGCCATGTGCTTTTGTTGATGTCCCGGCGTTGGTTGCCATGTGCTTTTGTTGCCTAAACATAACCATGTACAGCGTCTTCCCGCCATGTGCTTGTGCTGACATCACAGTTTCGTCATCCTGGAGCGTAAACAGCAGACACAGAAGGAGACCTACAGCGTAACACGTAGACGTGTCCACTGAAAGATCTGAAACACGTGGCGAGTTGAGATGAAAACGTGTCAAAAGTTTTGTCTCATAAGGCAATGAGATCGTGCACAGAAGTTTGATTTGTTGGTTGTTGCAGTTTGTGTGTTTGTTTTAGCTCATATTCCAAAAAAGTCCCCAAATCTTCTCTCCTGCACAGATTGTTCTTGTTCTAACATGAGTTTCCTCCGTTAACACAGCTGATAAATCGACCTCGACCAACCTTTCATCACTCTGAGGGTTTTTGGCCTCTTCAGTCTGATTTCCAGCTCGGAGACTTTTGATGAATAGAGATTCTCCGAGTTAAAACTGGAAAAATGAGCAGATATTTTGGGTACGTTTGTGTGTGATGTAAATGACGGGACGATCACAGCGGCAGGTAATGGATGTTTAACGTTCTCACATCCATCTGGTCAGACAGCTTCATCTCACTGCGGAGATCTCCACATGATCCTTTCTGTCCCCAAACTTATTTTCTTTGGATGTCTGAACGTCCTGCAGCTGAAACAAAGCGATCAAATTCACTCTGAACTTTAGAGATCAGACTTCATTTCAAGCCTTTTTTAACCCCTAATTTGTAGACACCAAGACTGCTGTTCGTAGAAAAAAAAAGTTTTTTGCACAATGCCTCAAAAACATCATGATTAAGTGACCAACAGGAACAATTTTGGGCCTAAAACACTGCTAAAACACGTTAAAAACTGTTTTTCATGGCACTGTTTTAGCAGGAAACGCAGAGATTTCTTAATTAAAAAAGAGAAACAGCTTTTTTGTGTCACTACACTGGCAGAAAACCAAAAAAAATCTCTGCCAAAAAAAATTTCATGGCATCTCCTCTGCTGGAAAAACAGTGACTGCTCGCCGAAAAAGCCCACATGTTTTGGGCCTTGAAATCCCGAAAGGATTCGTTCAAACACAACCTTTTGTCACGGCAGTATTTTGGTGGGACATGCAGTGACGTCTTGGTAAAAAAACTCTCTTTGTGGTGCTATGGCCACTGGAAAAACAGCCACCGTTCACAAAAAAAACACCCACATTTTGGGCCTAAAAATCCGCTGGAAATGCAGCAATTAAATGCTGTAAAATAAAATTTATGGGTTTTTTTTACGGCACAGTCTCAACAGGAAACTCAGTGCTGTCTCTGTAAAAATAACATTTTTCGTTGCACCATTTCTGCAGGAAAAAAAGCAACACAGTTGCAGTAAAACACCCATATTTGGGGCCTGAAAAGCAGCAGCAGATGCAGCTATGACTCGCTGAAAAGCAGCTGTTTGTTGTTTGTTGTTGACCGGTGGGCTGCAGCTTCGCAGGCGTCCTCACTTTGATGTGAAACGTGTGAAATGTGCAAAAGTAACATTCGTGGCTGAGGAGCCTGTTTCCAAGCGAAGTGTTTCAGGATGACTTTCTGTGAAGCGCAGACGTGTTCGGGGCAGAGAATCGGCCTCTGCGGTCGCCGAAGGACCCGACTTGTGTTGGGCGGCAGTGAGCTGATGGCTGGTGATGATTTCCCAGCCTCCTTCGGTTCTGTGTAAATTGTAACCAGGCTCGGAAAGAAGCGGCTCCTCCGGCCGACTCCAGATCTGTGAAAACACGGACGGCTCAGTTTCTGCCACGTTCACAATGTGTCTTTATGCCGCTCGGGCCTGTTGCTCGGCGCTGAAAGAGACGGGCCGCGCTCGCCTCTCGCTCTTTGAGAATTAAGCTGCCGTAGCACGCCCAGCGGCCCATTGTGCGGCGAGCGGGGAGCCAGCCGCTTGGTATTCCCGGCACAGAGCGCCTCTAAACTTTGGCCTCCGCTGTGTGCATTCGGAACCCGGCCCACTGCCATCCCAATTCTCCCCCTCGCCTTTCCAACTCAATCTCGCCTCCGTGCCCTCGCCGCCCGCCCCTCCTCCCCAAAACGCCTTTTTCTACTGGCGATCACCCCAGAGGACATCTTGTTCCAGTTATTCCCAGATATGAGAACAACTTCCTGAAGCCTCCGAACCAGGGCCGTATCTAAGACCTGAGGGCGCTCTTTCGGGAGGGATCCCATTAGTATTTATTTTTTAAACTTTAATGGTAAATTGTGATGTTCAGAATGTTAGTGTTTGATAGTAATTCGTGCTCAGAAGAAACAGAATACTTCACAACTATCATTAAACATCTGTGGACGAGAGTGAGAAAAATAGTTTGTATTTTTGTACGTTTAAAAGTATGGACAGATTATTAGATGCAGGGCGTTTTATCATTATTAGGGACTGTTCGTTATTTATGAGAGGGGAGAGGTTGGTGTAAAAAGGGGGAGGCATGTCGAATCATTTTTTAAGCACTAGGGACTCTTTTATTTTTGCTTTGGTGAGGGGATACAAATTAAAATGGGTTTGTATGTATTTTAGCATCCATCTGTTTTTTTAAAGAAAACATCCCTTCCAATCCCATGGGCCTGATTTTTTTGTGATATTTTAAAGGAAACAATGTGCCTACTATTTGGTGATTTTTTTTATGTTTCTTTAAACATTTTTTATTATTCAAAGAAATTGTTTTTTCTTAAAAAACCTTTAGGCAATTTGAAAAAAAATTGGATTTTTTTCTTTAACATTTTGGGTGATTTCTTTAAAAAAAAATGTAATGTTTTTCTTTTGTGATATTTTTTTATTTAATTTTTTTTCTTTTCAGTTATTTCATGATTGCTTTTTTTTTTTTTAAAGTTTTGGTGTTTTGGAATTTTTAAATTTCAAACGGTCTGATTCACTCAGAGAGGCTCATAAAAAATATTTGTCAATATTTTGGGTAGGGTAAAAAACAAACAAACAGCCACCTACCATTATAAGTCAAGAACAGTCCCTTGGGACATCGAGGACTCATGACGCTGGTGGTCCCAACCACTGAACATGTGACCCAGAGCGGCTGCTGCTCTCCTTCGTGTCACACGGAGGAAGAAAAGCCGTTTGTATTTTTTGGTTCACTCCTCATCAAAGCGTGCAGAGAGGCGTCTCACCTGTTTCCTCTGAGCGCGTCCTTTGAAACGAGCACTGCAGCTGGTTTGTGTCTCGCTCTCAGGCTGATTAGAGGCTGCTGCTGCAGCAGGGAGGCTCAGAGAGTCGCCTCTGACGCTGATTTATTCCTCACAGTGACGTCTCGTCCCAGTGTTGCTGTCTCGGTCTCTGTGTTTGTGTCTCCGCTGTGACAATGGAGGACGCTGCGTGTGCAGCTCTGTCTTCTGATCAGAGACAAACATGTCTAAAGGGTCCGCTTTCTCACTCTGATTTTCATTCGCCTTCTTTAAAATTAGATTTAACATCCTGTCAAACACAAAGTCGGAGCCGGACGGCCTGTAACAGTCACTCAGAGGTCAGATTTCATGAATATAACAATCATGATGATAAACTTTGGAAGGTGCTGATTCCTGAAATTAAACACACATCAGTCCAGCCTCATGCACGGCCCAGTATACGCAGGCAGAAAAGCCAAAAAACATTTTAGCAAAAGTCACGTGTTTGTAAAGCACTGAGCATCTGCCTGGATGCATGAAACTGGATTAAACTGCACGAGCTCCGTGAGAGTTTCGAAACACGTTTCGCTTCATGAAATTCATGAAAAATGTTCGCTTTTTTTGGATTCTCCGATTACCATAAACGCAGTAAAAACAGTGATGTCTCAATAAAAAAAACAGCTGTTTTTTGTGGCACTCCTAATAAAAATAAAATAAGTTTTTTTCGTCACACTATCCCCAAAGCAAATGCAGCAATATTTCAGAAAAAAATTAAAGTAAAATAATAATTAATAATGATAAATAATAATAATAAAAGTAATTCAAATTATCCTCTCCTCTTTTTTAAACCTAATTTTTAGGGGAATATTTCTGGCACTTTGTGGAACATTTCTTGCTTTCTTGCAAGTTTTTCTTGCAAGTTTTTTTCTAAAATGAAACCAATTTGCTCCGTTCTTTAAGTGTCAGACAGTTTATGAAAGGTGTTTGAATGCAGCAAAGACAAGTGATGTCGATCCAGATTCAACATGATTTTATTTTATTTTATTTTTTTACAGACCGCCTGTGGACATTTTACATTGTTTTTGGCTGAATTGTTCCTTTAATATCTGATGAGCGATGAGCTGGACCACATTATTTTCTTCCATCATTTTGCGGATAAATAACTCTCAACAAAAACAAAGAAAATTAAAGAAAATGAAAAAAGCTCAGCGACATGAAGTTGTTTTCCCACTGCAGAGCAGATCATCCTGTGACCTTTAAATGACCTTCAGAGCTTTTGGTACCGAGTGGCTCCATGTGTTTCCACTGCGCGTTACTCAGCAGGATGTTTCCCTTATATAGTATCAAAAAGGCCGAAATGGAGCCGAATATTGGCTGGAGTCCATAAATATGACTGCATTGTCATATTTACGGTCTGTTTGTTCGGCCGGAGGCAGTAAGTGGTTTCGGGACGGACACAATTGTAAATCACAAGAAAATGGAGCCACACATGATGGGATACATCTGAATGTTTTTTTAGTTTTCTGTCACACGATCCGACCTGCGAGAACTCGACCAGCAGGAGAAACGTTTCTGCAAACATGGAGCCATGAGGTCGGTACAATGTCTTCACGTCTCGACAGCGCCGTGTTTAACGCGTGGTTAGGCACAAAAAACACCTGGTTGCGGTCAGGAAAAGATCATGTTTTAGTTTTTAAAAAAACGATCTTTGAGGCAGGGAATACAGCGATGTCTTGTTAAAAAAAAAAAATTTAAATTTGAATTTTAAAACATTTTTTGTGGCACTATTCTGACAGGAAATGCAGTGATGCGCCTCTGTAAAATAAATAAATAGATAAAGTAAAATAGAAAAATAATTTTAAAAAAGAACCAATTTTTTTGTCACACTATCCCGACAGTAAATGCAGCAATGTTTCGGTATGAAAGAAAAAAAAAAGTAATGTTTTTTCTCACACTGTCCCGACAGTAAATGCAGCAGTGTCCCGGTATGAAAAAATAAACCAAAACAAAAAAAACAAAAACAAATCATTCTGTGGCGCTACCCTGACAGCAAACCAGGAAACACGGCAACGTCTCTGATAAAACAGCTGAAAAATAACAGAAAAACAGTTTTGTGGCACTGTCCTGGCAGGAAATGCAGCAGTGTCTCAGTAAAATAAATAAATTCTTTCACAGCAAAAAACACAGCAATGTTTCAGTAAAAAACAAAAAAAATGTAATAGAATTTTTTTCTTTTGAAAGCATTTTTATGGCACTATCCTGATATGAAGCTTAGCAATCTGTGTTAAAAAAAGAGAATAAAATAAATAAATGAAAAAGGTTTTCACGGCACTATCTCGACAGAAAACATAGTGATGTTCTGCTAAATACAAAAAAAGAGAGTTTTTGCCTCCTTCCTGCAAGGAAATGCAGCCACGTCTCAGTAAAAAAGAAAGAAAAAGCATTTTCCGCGACACTATCCCAACAGTAAACGCAGTGACGTCTCAGTAAAAAAGAAAGAAAAAGATTTTCACGTCACTGTCTCGACAGGAAACAGCGACGTCTAGGTTTTGTAGCACTACCTGGGTAAGAAAAGCAACAATGTCTTTTTCACGGCACTATCCGGCCGACAAAAACAGCCGGGGGTCCGTGATTGTTTGAGCAATCATGTTAATTCCCAAAACGCTGAAAAACAAAAGATACGTGATCGTTAACTGACGAGTTTTAACTTTCCTGGATGAGATAACTCATTATTTTTGTTATCATCATTTAAATAGAACAGAGTTCCCTGAAGTTCCCACGTCTGCGGTTCTCACCCACCCCCCCACCCACCCCCCCGACGCTCAGACTCGCTGCAGCGATGATGACGAGACGCCGCTAAATGTGCTGAGTCATGTTTGGGAATGAATCCTCCTCCTTGTCCCGCTCCGGCGCTCCTGCACCCAGGGGACGCCGTGATGGACGGCCTGCGAGTGATGGACGGAGCCCGGGGCCCAGACACTGCCTCAGTGTGTTCAGGCCCCACGGGGGGCCATCGGGGGGCCCCAGAGCCCCGCAACAAATCTCCCAATTGTACAAGGCAGAAACACGCCACATGATCCTTATCAGGCCGCCTTTAGAGTAAATATACACCCCGAACATGCATTACCATAAATTATCTGCTGATTGCAGCTTCATGTGTGTGCGTGTGTGTGTGTGCGTGTGTGTGTGTGCGTGTGCGTGTGTGTGTGTGCGTGTGTGTGTGCATCATCCGTGCCAATGTTTGTTCAAGTTGCCTCCAATGAGATCTGTATGAACACAAGCTGCGAGTGATGTCATTCATTGAGCAGCCGTGAATTGGAACAGAGAGCAGTAAGCTCCCTTAATAGCTGCCTTCTTGAATCGTTGCCATCTCTCCTGGAGGATGTGTGTGTGTGTGTGTGTGTGTGTGTGTGTGTGTGTGTGTGTGTGTGTGTGTGTGTGTGTGTGTGTGTGTGTGTGTGTGTGCATATGTGTGTGCGTATGTATGTGTGTGTGTGCGTGTGCATATATGCGTGAGTGTGTGTGCGTGTGCATGTGTGTGTGGCTCTCTTTATTTCCATACATGTCAGCACGTGCTATTACCAGGTCCGTCAGCGATCAGAAACAGCCCCAAAACAAGCGAGGTTAAATGAGTCGGCTGCCTGTTGGCTCGCAGAGATTTTGGCGATGATTCGTTATGCAAATACATCGACGGAGAGACGCTCGTTGTTGTGCTTTGTTGCTGTGTGGGAGCAAGACAAACACACACAAACACACATCATGGTGCATATTTAGCTGTGAAACAGACTGGTGTCTCTAATTTATTGCGCTCATCGTAAAGACAGGAAGCTGTTGCGTCTTCATCTGTGCAGACGCTAGTATTTCAACAAGTGATCACTGCATTAACAGCATTGTTTGTGACCCTAAATGTTGATTTGTTGGGCGACCCTTCACTACATGTTTGTGCCACCAAACATAGCTGGTTCGTAGCAAGTTTTCGCTGCATTTCCAGCTACATATTTGCCCCAAAACCTGGGTGAATTTATTTTTTTCAAGGCATCACTGTATTTACAGCAGATTTTGTGTCCCAACCATGGGTCTTTTTTAATGAGCCACTGCGCCACCGAACGCAGGTGTTCTCAGTGACCCGACGCTGTGTTTCAGAGCGGTTTTGTTTTGTTTTTTAAGTGAGCTGTCACTGAATTTACAGCTGCATTTTTGCCTCTAAACCTGTGTGTTTTCTTTAGCAAGTCCGTGCCACGTTTGTGCCACCAAACGTGTTTCTTTTTGTATGTAGTCATTTCTGCATTTCCAGTGGGATTTTTGCTGCTAAATGTCCATGTTTTTATGTTTGTTTGTTTTTTTGGGGGGGGGGGGCATTCATGCCTTCATTTGGCGTTTTTTCAGTGACTCAACTTGAAACATCTGCCTGTGTAAATATATCTTACGTTAACAACAGATAACAAGAAATGCCACCAAAATTTGCAAAAACTGAGTTACAGGAAAATTACCTGAAAATAAGAAAGAAAAATATAACATCCAACAAAGTGCTGAAAATGAAGTCGAATAAATATGAATAGATTTTCGTCATGGACTATTTTTTTCCTCCTGGACCGACTCTCAGGCCAACAAACACACGGAGCTGCTGCATCAGCAGGATCACAGTAAATTTACAGTACCTGCGGAACAGGAAGTCACCTGTTAACGCCTATTGTTTTATGATCAGAGTACTCTAACATATGAACGCTGTTGACTTTAGCGTCCGCGAGGCGAGCAGCCAGCAGCGCTCTGAACATCAGGACTCCTGTGATTCCTGGAAAAACAACAGCGCTCATAAATCTTTCAGCTGTGGTCCTTCCAGTCGGCAGCTCCGAGGCCGGCGGATAATCTTCTGAGTGTGCGGTTATAAGGAAAATAATTCAACACCAAATCCACGCTAAGACGATAATGGCGTTTTGTTCCCCTGCACAAACTCATCTAAGCCTCTTAATTAAACGAGTTGTACAATCTTTTGGCGAGCGCCTTCTTAACTGATGAAGTCACTCATACCGGGAGATTAGCCGGCTGGGAGGCCGCGGCGGGCGGCGAGCTGCTGACCCGCGATGTGAGGAAGGTGAGCCGGTGCCTTCAACATGCTGCAGGAAAACAAACAGAGGCTCTCCTCCAGAGTTATTGAGTTTATTTCAGCAAACTGAGGATTAAAAATGCACGAACCCGAGCGCGTGCAGGAGACAGTCGAGTTCAGGTTGACGTGGAGGACTGACGGGCGGCGAGCTGCAGTCTGACACGGTGGAAAGTTCACCTTCAGCTCTCCGTGCTCTGGGTTCAACATCTGGGGTCACTGAGTGCGTTTACACCGACGTTAGAGTCCCTGCAGGGATCCTGCTTCTGCCTCAGTGTCCCCGGAAAAACACACGCTTCTGCAGCTCAGCGTTTAAGTGCACAAACTCAGGCGTCCTGCAGTGCAGAGGACAGGACGGGTGTCCAGGTCAGGAGTCAGTCTGACCTGACGTCTCAGAAGTTACTCCCGTTAGTAATTCATCGAAAATAGATTACACAAAGATGCTGAACCAAGTCATGACGACTCACACCCTGAAAGGTCCTAAAATCATAGAAACATCTGAGAAACGTCCTAAAATCCTAGAAATGACCAAAACACACTAAACCAAATGATGATTGATGAATGATTTACTTTACTTTACGCTTTACGTGAAATAAAAGTGAAAGTCTGACAGTGGTGATGTAGAGGATATATTTTGTTTCAGGTTTCGGACGGTTTTAAAGCGTCCCGTCACTGCATTTCCAGCAGCGTTTGTCCTAAAATCCTAGAAACTTCTTAAAGTCCTAAAAATGCCCTAAAGTCCTACAATGACCTAAAATCTGAGAAATGTCTAAAAGTGTCCCCCAGGCAAAGTGAATTGAGTTTTCTTGCTGTAAATCTTTTATTCGAGAATGTCACATCAAAAACATTTACATTTTTTGTGCTCTTTAGTTAAATTACCACCTGGATGTTCACTCTGAGGTATTTAAAGAGATTTATTGGACCTGGTTATTAATGAATCCAGGTGTTTTATCGACCCCGGCGCCCACAAATCTGCGGTCCGACCCCTGATCAGGATCCCGTCGCCCTCACTGTCAGGTGCTGGAGCCAGACTCGCTCCGTCCTGCGAGCCGCTGACCTCAACAACAGCTCAGTGTGCGTCGGCCCCCACCTCCCCTTCCTGCACCGCCAATTCATCAGGCCGGGCGTGACACGAGAGCCCGGCCCCCCGAACGTCGAGGCAATCAGAGACTCAATCAGAGCGGCGCAGCACAGTGGGAACCACACTCCCAACACATGTGCACAGGAGAGCCCCGAGGGCCCCAAATCTGCAGAACTAATGAGAGAGAATATATGTGCCCCACAAGTGCGGACCCCAGAGAGCCTTGGCCGCCGCGCAGGGACCCAGCACCCTTAGAGACACGCAGGAAGGGAAAAAAAGGAAATCAGCCAAGATTTAACCCTTTATTCAGAGACAAGACCAAACCTGCCGGACACAGCATCCCAGTCCTGCAGGAGGAAATATCCGCCGAGGGGACGCGGTTCGAACTGCAAACTGAGGGTGCCTGTGTCAAACTAGACCTCCTAAAGAAGTGCAGAGGCCAAAAAGGCTCTGCTGGGTGACCTACACCTTCTTTTAACCAGGTAACTCCAAGAGACGACGGTCGCAATTTTTATTTTGTTTTGTTGTTTTGTTGTGCTTTCAAGTCTGCAGCTTTAATGGACATTAAGCGGTCGGACCTGCAGCCACCACCGCCGTGAGACAGCAGCATTTTGATCAATAATCTGAGTATTCTCGATTCACTGCCCAACATCCAAGAAACGTCCTAATATCCTAAAAATATGCTAAAATCCTTAAAAACTCCAAAAATTGGAGAAATGTCTCAAAATCCTAGAAATTTACAAAAATCTGAGAAACTGTTGTAAAATGTGAGTAAATGATGTAAAATCCTAGAAACACTGTAACATCAAAGAAATGTCCTAATATCCTAAAAACTTCCAAAAATCAAAAAAAAAATTCTAAAATTCCCAAAATTGTCCTCCATCCTAAAATCCTAAAAACATCCTAAAATGCTAGAAATCTGAGAAATGTCCTAAACTCCTAGAAACCTCCTAAAACTGTCCGGACGCAACTTTTCCAACCCTGAAGGAGGAAATGTCTGCGGAGGGCACGCGGTTCGAGCTGCGCACTGAGGGTGCCTGCCTGAAAGCGGAGTTCTTAAATAACAGTTTTGTGAGCCCGCAGAGACACGTGGCCTGATTTAGATAATGGATGTGCCTCTGCTGTAAATCGCCGTCAATTATTCAAAGGAAACATTCGAGTGAGAACAATGCCTAATTGGGAGTTACCAAGAAAAGCAAACTGTCCCCCATTGTGCCTTTTTGCAACTTGTCTGTCCTACTTTTCTCGGGCGCAACAATGAAAAAAAAGAAGCATCTCTTCAGTCAGCTGAGAGTTTGTGTGCAGGTTTGTCGGAGGTGGCGGTCACGCTTAAATAAGTGTGTTTTCTCGGCGGTCAGCGGGCCGAGTCTCGATGCTCTAATGCTTTTGGTATGCCTCTCCCTGACCTAGAAACGGGGATCAGCGCCGCGCCTAATCAGCCCTCAAAAACGGCAGCCTGCTCACTGTACGCTCCTGAATGAGGCGCTCATTATTGGAGGTGCTGATCATCGGAGGGGGCGACACTCAAAACGGCTCCTTCCCCGACCATTAGAGGCTCTCATGAATAGTCATCGCGTCATTCTCACGAAGCCTCGACGGTATGAATATTCTAATGAGGCCGCGCCGGCTTCTTCTGCTGCTGCTGCTGCTGCTGCTCATGAATATTCATGGCGGGAGGACGCGGCGGCGTACCGTGCGGGTCAGTTGGACGCAGTGATCCAGCAGCAGCTCCGGCTTAAACCAACCATCTGGAGCGTTTAGGGAGCACAATGTGCCACGCCCCCCCGTTAGCTCCCCAAAAACACAGAGAGTTCAAGGTGAATTACATCATCTTTGCATTCCTGAAAGGACCCCATCAGCTGTGGTCCTCTCGCTTTTTACTTCAACAGGTTTGGTTTGGGGCCCCGTGTGGCCCCTCAGTCTGCATGGTGTCTAACGGTGATGGACAAAGTATTCAGATCCTTTTTTTAAGTAAAAGTATTAATACCACCCTTTAAAAATACCCCCTTAAAAAGTTACTATTTTTAAAATTAATTCAAAATTGATTTGAAATATTACATTTTTCTTAACTGAAAAATTTTGAAGTAGAAGTTCCAAAAAACAATGTATTTGCTGAGGTTTTAAAGGGTTAAAATCAAACTTCATGCATCGTATCTGTGGTGGTTTTCCAGGTAAGATCTTAAAAAGGTAAAAAGTTGCTGACTCGTGTTGGTGCTAAGTGGTGTCAGCAGTTTGTTTGGGTCGATGTGCGGCGCTCCACGTGGCGTCTTGACTAATTAGGGCGGAGCTGTTGTTGATTCGGAGGCGGCGGCTTCTTTCAGATGTGGAGAGATGTTCAGACTGTGACTCACCTCCACCCTGATCGCCCTCAAGTGTCTAACAGTGTTTTGGTGGCGAGACGCTTGCAGCGGTGCAGCGGTGCAGTGGTGCAGCGGCAGCGGCCCAAACACGGTGAGACTCTGCGGGCGAGGAGGCATACCTGAAGCGTGAGTCAGGAGGCGTCTGAACAACAACAACAGAGCAGCAGCCGGGCTGTGATCCGCCACCGCCGCCGCTCCTGGAGGGAGGCCAGGCGACTTTAGAGGTCTGAAGTAACACCTGAATCCTTTTAAGGACGAATGAAACTTGCCGAAAAATCTGCATCTCTGTGAAGCATGTTGAAGCTCCCTGAGACTGAAACGTGCTGCATGAATAAAGTTTTGCAGTTTTAATACAGTGTGATATGTATGGAAGCTCAATTCTGCCAAAACAAGTACACAAATGGCAAATACAAATCGTACGGTAAGAGACAGTTCTAGTCCATCAAAATTCTGATTTCTTTTAGTCAGAATTTTGAAATCAGTCAAATGTGTGAAAAAATTAAAAATATATGATTTACGTTTTTAAAAATGTACAATAAATTTAGTCAGAATAATTAAAAATATTGGAGATATGAGGTCGAAAATCAGATCTACTTTAAGTAATTCCTCATCAGAATTATGAAATGTCAAAATTATGATTAACTTTATCAAATATAAATACCAAATGCAAAAAAATGTAAAAAAAAAAAAAAAATCCAATAATTTAATTTTAAAAAGCACCCCCCCTCAAAAAAAAAAATAAGAAAAAACTATTTGTAAAATAATTAATTATTAATAAAAATGACTTAAGACCCGATAACCCCTCACATAAATAAAAAAATTATTAAAGTATATTTTTAAAGTTATATGCGTTTTTATAGAAAACATGAGTTTGCATTTATTTATAATGCAAACTTTAAAGCTCAACATCTCTAAACGGTTCGGTCGCAGATAATTGATCATTCTGAGTGGCGATGAGTTAATTTAAGCTGCAGGACGTCACTCTGTAAAAGCTCTAAACGTGTGTTTTTGGATTCGGTTGTGATTCCTCGAGAGGCCGGCCGGTATCTGAGGTGAGCCGCTGAACGTGTCAGCTCGAACCCTCCCTTTAATTTTGCAGCGTGTCGAGGAAACCACGGCTGATAAGCTGCGGCCGAGGCTTCGGGCTGCTGATGCTTCGGCTCTCAGAAAACCTGGAGATGTAACACGCATATTTTGATAAGTGCAGTGGAACATTCCAGTCATTCTCCACCATAAACTCGCCGCGCCGACGCCCCTCAGACCGACATCTCCTCTTCTCCTCGTCCACATGAAGGACCTCGTTGGAGAGACTTTCCATTCGTCTGAAATGTTGAAAAAAGGCTCTCAGATGTGTTTATGTTTCTGTTGTAGTGAAAAATGCACCGACGTTACGGGCGAACAGCAGTGGAAAAATCACAAATACTAAATTTAGCAACACCACAGAAAAGAGATACATCATCACAAAGCATCATGAGCAATCAGTGATGTTGTTATTAAGTTTCAGTTTCCACCCATGTCAGTGAAAACATGGACGCTTCACACACAAGAGCTCTAAAATCAGCACAGTTTACAGATTAGAGCCACCATAAAACGCCATCACTTCTTTTTTTCCTTTGTGTCATGATTAAATCTTGAAGGCAAAAAAAGTTAAGGCAAAAACAAACAAACTTGTTTTGTGAGCTCACAATGACATTGACCTTTGAACTTTAAGCCGCCAAATTAAAAGTCAAGTCCCAGTGGATGTTTGGGTCAAATTTAAAAAAAAAAAAAAGTCCATAAAGGTGTTCTTGAGATATCACGCTTACAAGAATGAGGTGGGTGCAAGGGCACAATGACCTTTGACCAACAAAATCCATCTGTTCATCATTGAGTCCGAGTGGACGTTTGCGCCAAATTTGAAGTTTCCACAGTGTGTTTGTAAAATATTGTGTTTATGAGAATAAAAAGAGTGCAGTGTTACATTGATTTTTACCTTTTAGCACAAAATTCTAATCAGTTCATTCTTGAGTCCAAGTGAACGTTTGGGCCAAATTAAAAAAAAAAACAAACAAAAACCTTATGGTGTTTTTAAGTTATCATGTGCACAAGAATGAGACAGACAAGGTCACGGTGACTGTGACTTTTGACTTTTGACCACCAATATCAAACCATTTTGTCGTTGTGTCTAAGTGGACATTTGTGCTAAATTTGATAAAATTCCCTCAAGGAATTTATGTGTGTTTCAGGAATAAGACACATGCAAGGTCGTTTTGCCCTTGACCTAAAACCACCCAAATCTAACCAGTTCATTGTTAATTCCATGTGGACATTTGTGCCAAATTAAAAGAAACTCCCCAAAGGCCCTCTAGATAAAAGATATTGTGTTCACAACAGTTAGATAAATGCAACGGTGACCTTGACTTCATGCTTGAGTCCAAGTGAATGAAAATTTTTGAAATGAAAATGAAATTCCTCCCAGCCATTTTTAAAATAATATTAAAAAACTACTAATTTCTTATAATTTGCAAAAAACAAGGACAAGGACAGGAAAATTATAAATAAATAATTAAATAAAAACCCAACAAGGAGATAATAAAAAAAACATAAAAATTATAATAATTCTGTAACATCATTTTAAATATACAACGTTGATAATTTGAAATAAAATTCTCTGGAAATGTTCCCAACCTTTTAAATATATTTTTCAAAATCTACTAATATCTTGTAATTTGAGGGACATTTCAACAGGTAAATAGTAAAAAGAAAAAAGAAAATAATTCTGTAACATAATTGATGATAATTAGAAGTACAATTCTCTTTTTCAAAATTGTTTTCAAAATCTACTAATTTCTTGTATTTTGTGGGGCATTTCTTGCTCAGTTGGTCAGTGCCTTTTTTCCATGTTTTTGAAGAAGAAAAGAATTCAATACAATTTGCTTCAAAGGGTTCAAAGGTTAAAAAACACGTAAAAGGCGCCTGAATGTAGAACAAGAAAAGTGATGTCGATCATGACTTCGAAGGGTTAACGTACATGTTATTAGACTAAAAGACAGAAGAAACAAAAATCCTAAAACTACAGTCAAATCTAACAAACCCAAGGTTGTGAAAACTGGATCCAAACTTTTTACCTCTCCAAAAAACAAAACGATGAAGTTCAGGTCAAAGGTCAAAATCCCTGTCAATAGATCCAATAAATACTGACGTGTCACCAAATAATTAGGCATCACATCCACGAGGAAAAGGTCAGAAGGATTTGCTGCTGCCAGGATGTGTGATTGCAGGAACACACCCATGTTCCTGCGCGCTGCTGAACACGCCCTCGCTCCCTGTTTCACGCTTCATACCGTGATGCGTTATCTCCATTATCTCTGCTTCCCTTTGGCACATTCCTCCAACCGCTACTGTAACTATGAATGTAAACACTTTGTCCTGGAAACCGCACACCAGAGCTGGATTCCTCCAAAACATGGACATTTTTCAACACCTGAGGGGAAATTAGTGTGAGTTATGGAGCCTCATGGGGGATAATAACTGACTTTAAGCCCCAAATTGAAGGACTAACGGCACCTTTAGAGGACGGAAACCTGTGAATTTAAAGAAAACTGAAGGCTGAACCTCGAGGAATGTTTCCGGAAAAAGGTCACGCAGCGTTTGTGAAATGAAATCTCCACACATCTTGAATCCTACTCCGACACATGAAAATGACTTTTCGATATCATCTACCTGTGCGAGGCCTTGAAATTCCGCAGATTCCTCTGAGAGCGCATCGACCTTCCCCTGATTATCCTCTGATGGAAAGTCCCATCGATATTCCCAGTATTCTATGTTGAGCCGACAGTAACGTGGCTGCGTCAGTGTTTCCCAGCCGGAGGTTTTCCACAACATGCTGAGGCACCTGAAACTGTTCTGCCGACCTAAAAAACAGCTTAGATAATCACCAGGTCACTGAATTTCACATTAAAAGTCTGTGCAAACTATCTGCACAAAAACAAACTTGGGTTTTGTGTAAATCACAAGGCTTAAAGACTTTACTTTATGGACACCAAAGGTGTAACTTTGTGCAAACTGAAGACGAAACTGTGCAAACCAAACGTGTAACTTTGTGCACATCAAAAATGAAACCACAAGACGTAATTTTGCACAAACCGAAGCCGTTACTTAATGCATGACCTTTGTGCAAACCTAAGATGTGACTGTGTGCAAACTGGAGATGTAAATTGCACAACCAAAACGTAATTTTGCAAAAAACCAAGGGCATAACTTTGGGTAAACAAAAGCACAAGTGTGTTTCAACTAAAATATGTGACTTTGTGCACACTAGAGATGTTTGTGCAAACCACGATGCATAATTTTGTACATACTGAAACCATAATTATGTTCAAAACAAGGGCATAACTGTGTGCATACCACAGATGTAGATTTGTGCAAAACACAAGACATAACTATGTGCAAATAAAAAGCTTAACTTTGTGCAAACCAAAAATGTAACTTTGCCAAAAAGCAAGGGCTTCATGTGAACAAAAACACAAGTTTGTATATACCAAAATACGCAACATAATGCACAGCCGAGACGTTATTTTGCTCAAACTGAAGACGTAACTTTGTGCATACCAAAGATGTAAATTTGTGCAAACCACAAAACATAACTTTGTGCAAAGTGAAGCCGTAATTTAGTTCAAACCAAGAGCATAAAGTTGTGCAACCACAATCCGTAACTTTGCACAAACACACCATGAAAGGTAACTTTATGCAAAGCAGACAAGACTTTGTGCAAACCAAAGATGTGAATGTGCTCAAACTGAAGATGTAGACTGTGTAACCAAAACGCTTAACTTTGTGCAAACTGAAAAATCAAGGATGTAACTTTATGAGTTTGTTTAAACCAAAATATGTAACCTTACGCACAGCGAAGGCATCATTTTTATCCAAAAACGTATCTTTGTGTATCCAAACGATCAAAAGACATAACTTTTTGGAAACAATAGATTCACTTTTTACAAAGCAAACGGCGTAACTTTAAACCAAAAACCGAATAACGTTTAGTTTGTTTATTCACTTTTTGTTCACTTTTCAACTTGTGCGAGAAATGTAAATAAATAATAATAGTAAGTCATTACTTTTTAAGTGGTGACAAATGTAGGCATGTTTTGCTGATTGCAGGTGCAAAGTTAAGGCTGCTTTTTTTACATTAATACTTTTTCTGTTTTCTTTAGAATTCTTAAAGTGATATTTGTCTCATCAGAGTGCATTTTTGTTGAGGAAATAAGTTCCAACTTGTCAGCTCATCTGATGTATACAAGTGTAAAGAATGCTAATTATTTCTACTCTTTTTCATTTTCGATCTGTCTGCAGATAGCATGCGATCAGGCGTGATTTGAGGCTGTGAAATGACAGCGCGGAGAGTCGGGAGCTGCAGTTTCCCTCCGGGTGACGGGTACTGTGCGCCGTCACATACTGTGTGATTGATGACTCATAACCTCTCCCAGTCAAAAACAAATTACATCTGCTCCTCATTCCCCATAAATCAGCCCAAAAACACATTCATGTGTCTGTCAGGGCTCACCACGCTGTCAAAACACGTAACTGTTTTGGCCTGCCGAACTCCACGGCAGCGCGTTCACCGCAGGTAAGTGTGTGTGTCACGCAGCTCGGCCCCGGGGCCCGTTCATTAACATTCCTGTGTTTTGTGGTGGACCTGCTAATGCCGAACAACGTGATAAAACAGCTCTCGTGTGTCACCTGACGTCGCCACAAAGCCCGCTCTATAGTTGACGAAATCTCAACGTGGTCGCTCTGCACGCTTGGACAGAACACGCTCATCCCGCCGCCCTCACCTGCTGGATTTACGCTGAACAATGGCTGGATTTTGTGGCTGCTTTTTTGTTTTTATGAAGAGGCATTTTTAAAACATGTTGTTACAAAAAAACACCACAGCTGGATGAGTCAAGATCACAGCAATACTTTAGAGACGATCAGTGGTGAGACTCAAAAAAACAAGACAAAACACAGTCTACACTCACTGCAGATTATAATATTGTGCCAAAAAAGAGCAATGTCATTTCACAACGATAAAATAAAGAAATTAATATATACTGAAAAAATACATCCTATAAAAAATCTCTGAGTCACTTTGAGTCAAGGATGCACTGATTAGATTTTTGGTGGTCATAGACCAAAGGTCAAGGTCACTGTCATTTGTGCGTCTCATTCTCGTAAACAGATATCTAAAGGACACCTTGAGAGAATTTCCTCAACTTGGCACAAACGTCCTCCTGGACTAAAGGATGAACTGATTAGATTTTGTTGGTCAAAGGTCACTGTGACCTCACTAAACATGCTTTTGGCCAAAACTCAAGAATCTATAAAGTAATTATGACGAAATTTTGAACGAATGTCTAACAGGATAAAATGATGAAGTGATGACATTTTATGTACAAAAAGTCAAAGGTCAACTTCCCCGTGACATCATAATGTTCTGCAAAAAAAAAACCAAAACATTTTATTTGACGCCATATCTCAGAAACTGAAATCTCTAGATGAAGAC
The DNA here is from genome assembly GCF_026936395.1 of Plectropomus leopardus. Taxonomy (NCBI): domain Eukaryota; kingdom Metazoa; phylum Chordata; class Actinopteri; order Perciformes; family Serranidae; genus Plectropomus; species Plectropomus leopardus. Next base: position 1,066,184 of record NC_142199.1, on the reverse strand, counting down.
TCAGGAGTATCACCGGCCTTTCTCTTTTTCCTCATTCTTTCACTTTTCTCTACCGTCCTTTTTTGAGTTTTTAGTGGTTTTTAAGTCCCTCGTTCCTGAGTGTCAGCGGACAGACAGGACTCATCAGCTGTCAGATTAAAAGCCGACTGCTTTTCTCATCGTTTCACAGAACTTAACTTGACTTCTCCTGACATTAACATGAGCTCCAGAGTCCAGGAGCAGTCATACCTGATGGATGTCAGCGCTCTGATTCGTGAACATGTTTACCAGACAAAAACAAAATCGACACGCAGTCGGGACTTTCTTTAAATGCTAATTGGTAAAGCTTCACCGGTCGCTTCTCAGTCATGGAGGGTGTGACCCCGGAGGTCAAACACTTGACCCCGAAGTCCTGCTGAGATTTGCTGAGGTTTAATTAGGCCTGTTAAGAGCCTTTGTGTGCCTGAGTGGGCACATATAGAGCTCTGTGGAGAGGTCTGCTCCTCCTCCCAGCCCCCCGAAAAACAACACGGAGGAATCACGTCCAACGATGCCACAACGGCGTACTTTTGTTTCTACAGAGCTGAATTTTATCTACCTCATACAGAAAATAACTATCACGAGACTAATATGCTGCAGAAATAGCTGCATTGGTTAAACCATGATCAACTAATATTTTACAATAAATAATTTTATAAAGTTTGATCAAAAAACTACCAAAATCAAGTTTAGTCAACTATCAGTTTCCCAGTTTTAAGAAATTTTGAATTTTATTCTGATGGCTATTTTTAAGTTGAAACTAAAGGTTAACCAATAATTTGGTAATTGTTAGCAAATACTTAATATAGTATAAAAAGTATTATAATGTTATAATATTATAACAAACTGTTAAAACATCATTAACAATTATTTTTTAACAGTTAAAAAATTCGTATTAAAAGTTTAACTATCAGTTTACGTTTTATCGATAATGGTTATTAATGGAAGTTTTAACAAAAATAATCATGAACTGTTGAAATAATATTTATCATGGTATTACTAATACATCATTTATTATCGTTCGTCAAGAGTAAAATTAATTATCTATCAATTTACCATAGGTTATTAAAGGTTTGGTTATTAATTGGAAATTATTACAACATTATTTGGATAACTGTCATAAAGTTGCAAATGAAGATTTACTAATAATTTGATCATTATAAACAAATAATTAAAATTGTATATGTGTGTAACAATAAAACTGTTTACTTAAAACATTGTAGATTATGGCATTACTAATGCATTATTTACTATTTGTTAGCAATAAAATAACTTATATGAACCAAAGTTTACTTCCAATTAACCATTTATTCGTAATGTGTTTTTTTTAAGTTTTGCCTTGCTTATTGTTGTTTTCCACTATTTGTTTTTGGCCCCAAAAACTCCCCTTAAGTCACAACCCAACAACGTATCCATACGACTGGTAATAAGAAATTTATTTTTCAACGATAACAAAGAACAAAATATTTCAAAAGCATATTCATATGTTACATCGACTGTACAGGGATCAGATGCCGTGTCCTTCACTCTAAATGACTCTGTAACGAGAGCTAACAAAAAGAAAAAGAAGAAAACTAGGAATATTTAGGTAATTTGATGAAAAAATATGAAATATTCCATGTCTAGGTACAAAATAGAAAAGAGATTAAGCTGATTATGGACTGATATTATACCCTGATACAGTGTTTAGGCCTCTTTTAACGCTCACAAAGTCATTTACAACAACAAAAACGTGACGGCGTCGCCATCGCTCAATAGCTAAACCTCGTGGCCTCTTTGGTTCCATGATTCGGTATAATACATCTAAACAGAGCTCGATTTTGCTTCTATAAAAATAACTTTTGTCAATGGCAGTTTCTGTTTATTTTTTATTTTTCTTACGACTTGTCACGCAGCTCCCCAGTGCAAATATTCTCACAAATATTCTTACGGCGGCGGGCGCAGTCGGGGGTCGGGCGTCGGGCAGGAGGAGGTAATGAGCAGGTATTTCTAAAAACGTGTAGCTGCTGGTGGCGCCTGTGAATGAGAGCAAAATAACACGTTTAACCTGAAAACATCAAAGTGATGTCAAAGTGACTGAAAGTGTGTCTCAAAGTGTGTTTCGGTGCCGAACTGGGAGCTCCACTGGGAACTCCACTGGGACGCTTTCATTTAGACTCCAAAATCACTGTTCGCGCAACACATCTGGGTCAAAGTTAGCCCCAGTTAGCCTCCTTTTATCCTTCACAGGCTTCACTTCATCACCACAGAGAGGAGGGAAAACTCTTCTTTTGTGGCGTTATTCAGTGAATATTTTCTCCTCTGCACAGTGAAAAAAAGGGTTTTACAGCTCAGAGAAAAACGTTGGCATTCTTCATTTCTGCAAACAATAAATGCATTTCATGTGTTTGTTTACATGCATCATATCAACTTTAAAACGGTCGCTTTTTACAGAGACGTTGTTGCATTTCTGGCTGGAATATTTCCACTAAAAGTTGTTTTTTACAGAGACAGGTCCTCTCAGGATAGTGCCACCAGAAAAAAGCTTGTTTTTTTTACCAAGATGTTGCGTTTTCTTGTTAGAATAGTGCCACAAAAAAGTTGTTTTTTACCGAGATATTGCTTCTTCTTTTTTTTAACCAGGATTGTGCCATGAAAGCGGTCGTTTTTACAGAGGCATAGATGCATTTCCTCTCCTGATAGTGCCACAAAAAAGTGGCTTCACACCGAAACATAGCTACGCTTCCTGCCTGGATAATGTCACAAAAACAGAGGAGTTTTTTCTAAGACGTTTGCAGGAACTGCAGTGCCACCATTGTTTTGTGGATTAGGTTTTTTGCTTTTGATTTTTAACACATGCCGCTCTATTCCAGACAAAACTGGCAGCTGAAAGCAACAAAAACACTTCTGTATCAGGTTTATTTTCTTATTTCGATGGTTCCCAACCTTTTTTTTTTTTGGCTCGTGAATTTCTAAAACAGTCAACTTTCTCCCACTTGCCACACATTTTACACAAGTTTTCATCAGTTCAACCAATTTGTGATTATTCCTTGGATGTTTTTCGGCCTGAAGACAAACGATTATCCAGTGAAATTTAAGAAAAAGATTTTTGGAATATTGAAAGAATTTAGTGAGATTAAAAACATATTTGCTGAGTTGAGAGACATTGCTTTGTAATAATGCATTGATGCATTAAAATGGACAGAGAAATGTGTGAAATGTGAAATTCCAGCTGCCGTCTTTGTTTGAAATGCATGAAAATCTATTTTTTATGCAGCAGTTGTGATCTTTTTGCAACCCTGACTCCTAAAAATATACGTTTATAGACTGATGCAACAGCAGAAATGTCCGCAGAGAAATATAATGCCACAGAGACGAGGATTTTTTCATACCTCAAAAGTAGCATTTCATGGACTGGAAGAAACATAATTTAAACACAAATTACATTTACAACAGAATATTTTTGGCAAAAACTGTAAGATAAATTTGATTTTGGAGGTATTGTCAACAGTTTTTAAAAGTTTTTTTAAATGTTGAGGTGGATTTGGGTCTTTTCGTTGCAGTCTGCGACTCCACCGACCAGAAACTCACTTTAATCCTCCCGCCTCTCGACCGCAGCCGCCCGCTGCTCGCCACTCTCACATTTCAAGTATTGCTGATAGTTTGTCAGAGGAGCTAAAGTTCAGCTTGTGTGGTTCTCGGGTAAATACTATACATTGCATAGCTCATGCGGCACTTATTTCTTTTTTTTCCGAAGGACCGTGGGCAGCAGAGCACCACGTAGGGCTCGTTAAAGGCATTTTTTAATCTGCAAGTGCTTTCAAAGTGTGCGTCGGGAAGTGCGAAGAAGAAGCTCCACCAAACTGAGCAATATGGCAACTTTTCACTGAAAATGGGATTTTTTTTAAAAACAATTGGATCAGCTGGAAGGAATCAAATCAGACGTTTTTCAGACAAAAAACGGATAAATGTGAGGTTATTTCCGATATTCTCTCATTCACTGAGAGCGGCCCACAGACTGTAGATAAAGAGTAAACAGTTCCCCAGAAAGTGAAGCCAAAATCAAAGAGCGCCCCCTCCATTCGAGCATATGGGACATGAGCCGTATTTTTTAAAAAATCCTTTCAGTCATTTTATGTCATTCTTATCATGCTGATGCTATTTGAATTTTTCATTTTCCAATAAGATGATTGATTTTGATTTTTTTTTTTAAACATGAGAACGGAAATGAAAGCAAGGAATGTCCTACAATTTGCAAGAAATTAGTCAGTTTTTATTTATTTATTTTTTAAGCGTCTTTAAGTGTAAGACTTCTATTTATAATTATTCATAATTATATATTTAGAATATTTTTTATAGAATTATTGTGAATTTTAAGCCATTTGGGTTTTTTTCGGGTCATTTCCTTTTTTGTTTTTTTACTTTGTCTTTTTTTTGTTCCTCATTTGAACAAAAATGAGTTAAAGTTGACAAAGTGATCTGAAAATGAGCTTGAGGGGAATCATTTAAATCTTCGAGACCTGAGCAAATGGGTTTAATTTCTTTGAAAACATGGAGGGAATGGTTAAAAAAATAATTAATTAATTAAAAAGCTAGGGGAAAATATCAAAAGCCTTGTTGTGTCCAATAATAATCATAATTATATATATATTAATTAGAGTAATTAATAATAATAATAATAATAATAATAATAATAATAATAGTAATTAATTTGCCCAGGATTCAGAGGGTTCGAGTCATGATTGACAGCTGTGTGTGCCAATCGATGAGCTCGTGATCAATGGCGAAGCTCAAAATTGGTCGTTCAGGAACTCGAGATGCTGAAACATCACCAGCACACGATGTTGGCGGCTGTATGTGGAATATTTTGGGTTGATTTTGGACGTATCGTCCATGTTTATCTGCAGTCTGTGGATCGGTCAGATGGACGATGGTTTTGGGAAACATGCAGCAGTGCTTTCCTCACAGTGAAGATAACGGAGAGAGAAGACCTCACATTGACGCGTCTTTTAGTCTTGGAGGATAATTTCACGGTTTGGTGACAGCGTCAGTGGAAACCACGCTGAAAAGTCTCCAGATAAATTTTTCCCGGTTCATGAGTGGACTGCGTCCTCGTGTGGAAGCCGCAGAGTTTATGAAAGACGTGGAGCCGTGAGACTGCTGGACAGAAGTGCTGCTCGTTAATGGACGTGTGAACGTTTTCAGTGCTCGTCCCCTCACACGGCTCTCTGAAGAGGCAGATCTGGATCCCCCCGACCCGGTCTGGGACTCCTCTAAGGCTCCTCTAGAGACGCTCGAGGTCAAGACCATGAAGAGTTTAACCCCAAAACTGCCAAACAAAAGTCCAACAGCCCGTCACATGATCGCATGATGCCGCTCTCTACAGCAGAAATACTCAACCTCAAACCAAAAACAACAGGAAGCCAGGGGCCAGTCTCAGGGGCCCCAAACATTGTTTAAGGATTTTAGGATGATGCTTGATTCTTGAATCAGGTGATTCTTGGATGTTGGGACGTTTCTGGGATTTGAGGACATTTTTTTGATCTTAGGTCATTTCTAGAATTTAGGGATGTTTTGAGGATTTGGGGAAGCTTCATGAATTTCAGGAAATTTCTAGGATTTGGGGACTTTTGTAGGATCTAGGCTCATTTTTTTGATTTTGGGATATTTCAAGGACTTTGGGATATTTGTGAAGTTTCAAGAATTTCAGGACATTTCTGAGATTGTTGGACATTCTGAGGGTTCGAGGACATTCTAAGGATTTTGGGATGTTTCTAGGATTTAAGCACATTTCTTGAGTTTTGGGACTTTTCTTGGATTTTAGGACATTCCTGGTATTTAAGGGTGTCTCAGGGTTTTAAAGAAATTACTAGTGTTTTGGGACATTAGTGTCTTAGCTATGTGTTTCTTTTGATCAACTAGCTCTATTTTGATGCTGTTTTATGCACTCTGACACCTTATGGATACTAAAAGGATAAAAACAATCACAGTGTCAATCACGTTACTTGAATTGGGAATTAAAAACTGGGTTGGGGGCCCCTGGCACCCTGTCAGGGGCTGTAAGTTGAGTATCAGAGCTGTAAAGATGAGTCACGTCAAGATCTTTACTATCCCAGAGACACTTAATGATGACTGTTTTCCAAAGATTTTGGAAGCGACCTCCTCACGTCCTTTTGAAGGAGACTGAAAGAGTCCACCAGCAGAGAATATAGATCAACAAACATAAATATATATACAAGTTTTGTGCAGGCATACATGAGAGTGTGTCGATATGTGTGGATGAGTTCGTGTGCGCATGTTTTTTTTTTTTCATCGTCCATAAATATTCTATATTCATTTTTTTGTTGTAGTATCCTGACTCTTGAGTTCCACCTTAAACAATCAGGCGCAGCCGCACTCCTCCACGATCATGTTGGGAACGTCCCGTTTGACGATGTTGTACTCGTCGTCGAAGTAGAGCATGGACATGGTGCTGAGCTTGGTGGGGATGCAGCAGGAGTTCATGGAGCCCGGGCTCATCCCCCTCATGCGGTACTGGTTCACCACCGCCGTGTGGAAGGACGAGGCAGAGCCGGGGACGCCCGCCATGTAGGCCGGGCAGTTCCCCTCGCAGTAGTTCCCAAAGTATCCCGACGGCGCTATGATCCAGTCGTTCCAGCCGATGAGCCGGAAGTCTATGTAGAACTGCTGGCGGCAGCACAGGCTGCTGCTGCCGTCGCACTCCAGCCCCCTCTTCCTGATGCGGTGTTTGCTGTCGGACTGCCGCGCCTGCACCACCAGGAAGGGCCGGTGGGACTCGTCATTGTGGTTGAGCAGCACGGGCACCACGCCCTCCGTCTCGCAACCCTCGCAGCGCACGTCCAGGTTCTGCCGCCGGTCGCCCTTCTCAAACACCATCCGGACGGCGTCAGTGAGCACGAAGGTGTGCCAGCTGCTGCGCTTCAGCTCCACGCGCTTCTCCACCAGGTTCCACTTGCTGCTGAGGCCAGGCTCCTGGTAGTACACCTTCACCGTCACCTTCCGCCGAGGACGCACCTCCAGAGGCGACGGCTGCACCTTGAAGTAGAGCCAGAGGGTGGCCTGCGTCACGTACAGGTTCTGGTTCCCCTCGCTGGAGATCAGGAAGAACAGGCTGGACTTGGACGTCACCATGTCGTCTGAGGGACAAAGACACGAGAGGGATTCATTAATGACAAAATAACACTCGAAAGACTCTAAACAACCACTGAAAACCGAACATCTGTAACAACTGGGAGCGTACAGATAAAGGTGTACCAGCTCTTGGTCATGTGGGACATTTTAAGGACGATCGGGTGAACTTAGGAACAGCTGAAAGTGAGACAACAGGCCCCGGTCTCCCCTCAGTTCAGGGTGGCAGCACAGATCCTGCGGACTGTGACAGGAAGGCGTTGGGCGCAGCGCCACTTGGCCTCTGAGTTGGCCCAAATATGAGAAGGAGGAGGAGGAGGGGGGCTTAAGAGAGCGGCACACAAAGGTTCAAAGGCTTTGCATTGAATGCTGCCTGAAAATGAGATCTTATGGAGCCTAACTGTCCTCACAATGAGGCCTGAGAGCGCGTCGCAGCGCCGGCTGCAGCGCGGGGCAGAGGCAGTAACAAACTGGAAGAATGAAGACGCAAAAAAAGATCATTTACGTGACATGAGCTGCTTCTCACAGGCTGCGAACGGCCCGACTCAAATGGTCAGAGGCTGTTTTTATTTGAGGAACCATTAAAAAGTTTGGAAGAGGAGCAAACTGATGGATTCAAACGCTCCAAAATCAACCAGAATCACCAACATGGTCGCCTGCCTCCGTGAACCGGTTGAGTTTGAAGGTGGACAGACAGAGAACATGATGATGTCACTGTTGACCTTTGACCTTTTGGATATAAAATTTCTTCACTTCGTCATTTTATCCTAGTAGACATTTGTGTGAAGTTCTGTCCTAATTAGAGTATGAATTCTTGAGTTATGGCCAAAAACATGTTTTGTGACCTTTGACCACCAAAATTTCATCACTTTATTGTTGAGTCCAAGTGGATGTTTGTGCAAAATTTGAGGAACTTCCCCCGTTGTATTCTTGAAATATTGTCTTCAATCAGACGGACACAAAATCACAGTGCCTTTTGAGCACCAGAATCTAAACAGATCAACCTTGAGTCCAAGTGGATGTTTGTGCCATAGTTGACAGACCTTCCTCAAGGTATTTTTAAGATGTGGCATTGATGAGGATAAGACAGACCAGGTCACAGTGAAATTTGACCATCAACTGCTAATCAGTTCATAGATGAGTCCAAGTTGACGTTTGTGCCAAATTTGAGGAAATTCCCTTTGGGTGTTTTTTTTCTTATCACGTTCAGGATAATGAGACAAATGCTAGGCAAATGTGACACTGACCTATGGCCACAGAAATCTACTGCGTTTATAATTTAGTCCAAGTGGACGTTTGTGCCAAATTTGAAGAGATTCTTTTATGGCCTTCTTGGGACAAGAATGAGACAAACCAGGTCACAGTGACCTTTTAGATCCAGAATCTAATGTCTTTTGAGATATTGTGTTCACAGGCGCATGGTCTCAGCACCTTGACCTTTGACCCCCAGATTCTAATCAGTTTATTCTTAAGTCCAAGTAGACCTTTGTGCCAAAGTTGAGGAAATTCCCATGAGGTCCATGTAGAGATATCATGTTCATGAGAATACGACAGATTCAAGGCTAAGGTAACCTTGACCTTTGATCGTTTAGTCCCAGTGTGCCAAATTCAAAGGAATTCACTCACTGCGTTTTTGAATACGTTTGCATTCAGGAGAATCAGACGGATGTTTTAATGGAAAACATAACACGAGTATCTCCGACACGGAAGCCTAAAAATGTGAAATTCATTCAACATCTGGTTATAAAGTCCGAATTTAGAATTAGATTATTCTCCTGCAACTTTCCCACAACATAAGAAAGCAGGAGAGCTGGAAAGAGTTTGGATGTGAGGAGCTGCGAGTGTTTCTGCAGTTCATCTCTTCATTTATGGAGCTTTGATGGTGAGCCTCTGAGCGAGCCAGTGCTCCCATTAAGCCCTGGATAAAGTTTTGATCTGGAGCAGAGACATGTAAATACCCTGAGAGAGTGCTGCTGGGTAATTGATGGTGATGAGGCGGAGGCGTCTCGGGCTGCTGTGTTTTACTTTTTCACCGAGCGCTCAGCGAACTCCGGCTTTTGATTTGACGACTCGAGCCGACGGACAGCTGTCAGGTGAAGCAGTTCAGAGTCGTTCATCAGGTGTGAACCTCCTGAACTCGGACAGGAGCCCAGAAATCGACTTTTTTATTTAATCAAAAGTAACAAAAGGCTGAAGGGACTGTTCTTTACTTATTATAGAAAGGGGTGGCTGGGTTTTTTTACCCTCCCTAAATCTACAAATATCTTCCTTGAGCCTCATTGAGTGACTCGGAGCATTGGAGGTTTGAAAATGATAATAATATATAATTTAATAATAATTTCTGTTTTCACAGTTTCTGGCTTTGATGAATTGTGTAATTTTGGTGATTTTTGTTTTAAATGACCCACAGGTTTGGGGGTTTAAAAAAATCTCAATAAAAAAACATTGTCAGTTTTTTTTAAAATCAGCAATACATTTTAATGGGAAAAAATAGGGTTTTTTTAATCACCAGAAATTGAGAGAAAAATCTGAACTGTTCAAAGAAAAAATTGCCAACATGCATACAAGTTTTCTTTAAAAATCAGGATTAAAATAAATACAAAACCATTTCAAGATGTAAACTCCTCTCTTGAGCCAATATAACTAATATAACTCCCTCCGCAGTGCTTTGAGAATTATTTGAGTTATAGATATTCTGTCTCCACTCAGCACTAATTATTAACAACTTCTAATATTTTTAACATCACTATTCATAATTAAAGTTTTAAAAAAGGGTTTTCGGGGTAAATGAGGTGCCTAAAAAAAAGCATCAAAACTTATCTTAATCATGAAAAAGGAGGACCCCCTCTGCAGAGCCCCCTCAGGTTTAGATCCGCCCCTGCTGAGAGGACACGAGGTCCAGCAACTAAACAGAACCTGGAAACGAGCAGCCGGGCGCCGTAAAGCTCTCACGACTCGACTGCATCAAAACAGAAATGCGCTCATCAAAGCGAAGCCCCCACGCGCATTACCTCATCCGTCACGGGACGAGGTAATCTCCGAGTCATTACTCAGCAGCTCGGGATGTGAGATCACACACGGCTGCAGATTAGAGCGCCGCGAGCACCCGGGCGCCATGACAAAAATCAACAAGTCAAGTGCCTCCAAGCTGAAAACAAAGGTCAAGTTTGAGCTGCAGGTGCAGGTTTCACAGCTCCGTCAGCACGTCCTCCATCACGCCACGAAAAGCCCAAACCGCACGCATCAAAGACCCTTTACTGTGGACATAAACAGCCAGAGCGCCCCAAAAAATACAGTTTGTACTCTGCGTCCCTACTTACCCTGAAAAACGTCTCTTTTTTAAAGGTTAATTGTGAATTAAAGTTGAAGAAAACGTCAGTATTTTTGTTAAAGTGGAGGATTGAAATTAAGTACATTTAGTCAAGTTTAAGTTTGGACAGATTATTAGATCCAGAGCGTTTTTAAAAAGGAGGAGACATGTCAAATAACTATTTAAGCACTTTTATTTTGGCTTCAGGGAGGACCTTCCAGCTTTAAATGGCTGCATCTTGAAATTATTTTACTGTTGATTTTTAAAGAAAATATACCTGGAGGTTTGGAAGGCAAGTTTTGTTTTTTGGTGATTTTTTTCTTTTCTTTAAAATTTTGTCAATTTTTAAAGCAATTTTGATATCCTTTTTTTTCTTCAAACATTTTTGGCTTTTTTTGGTCCTTTTTTTCTGTTTCTTGTTAAATTTGATTGGTTTTAAATAAATGACTTTTCTTGAAATATTTTTGGTATTTTTTTCCTTTAAAAAATTGATGATTTTTTTTTTTTACTTTTTAAATTTTGGGTGATTTTCAAACAATTTTGACTATTGTTTTTAAACATTTTGTGTGTGTTTTTTGTGATTTTTTTTTTTTTGTTAGAAACGTCACATTTAAAATTGCCAAAATTACACCATTTAACGTAAGAAACTGTAATTCGGGAAATAATCATGAGATTTTCAGGTTTCGGATGAACACTTCATGTGTGAGTCACTCAGGGAGACAGAAAACGAACAGCCCCCCCTCCTCTGATAAATACAGAACAGACCTGGTCTTCAGTTTGAAACTGTATATAAATGTTTAAATTTGGGGATATTTCTGAAACATTTGGGCCTCGTACGCCGCCGCCGTGGAGGAGGATGGTTAATTGACGCTCTGAGGGGGATGAATTTGTCACAGGCGAGCAGCTGCTTTGTCTGAGATGGTAATGAGGAGGCTCCTCACATGAACTCCAGGAAAAGATAAACTCGGAGCCGGAGCGAGGAGGAGTCGAGGACGACAAAACGACATTTCCAGGCATCAAAACAAAGCTGGAACTGATCTGAAATCAGCCGAGCATCAAAGAAAGCAGCAGCTGCTCTGAGCGGCTCCACCTCGCAAATATTTAGGTTTTGATTTCTTTCTGGTGACGAATGTTTTAGTGAGAAATAACAGGCGGGTAAATAAAGCGCAGCGTGCTGCGGCAGAGAGCGGGAAACTTCCCAAACTCCACTTTGTAACAAAGCTACACGTACACCAACAGCAGCGTCACGCTCCGGCTCTCACGTGGTGCTGCAGGAACATTTTCACGTTTTCGGCACGAATCTTCTCTGGAAATCTGCGGCTGCAAAAACGCTGACTCACTTCTTGTTTTTGGGCCACAAAAGTCACGTGCATGATGTGGTCAGCGTTCAGATGATATTTAAAGAAAACATGGAAGTTTTTTTTCTTTTAAATAATACATTTTTTCTTACTTTCAACACTTTTAGGTTGTTTTTTTAAATTAAAGTTTTGGTGATTTTTTCTTTCATTTTTTGGTCTGTTTTTCTTGTTAACATTTTTGTCTTATTTCCTTTTTTCCTTTTTTTTTTGGTGATTTTTTAAAAAATTGGGGGAATTGTTTTTCTTTCAACATTTTTGGTGATTATTTTTCCTCTAAAGCTTTTATTGATTTTTACAAAATGACATTTTTTTCCCTTTCTTAAAAATGTGATTTCAGGTGAAGCTTTTCAAACTCTTTCTCTTCCAAAAATGGCGAATGATTTTGAGGAGTTTGCATCCTACGCTGTAAAAAAACACTTTGCTTTAACTTAAAAAAGCTTGTGTCTGGGCTGCCTTCAAATCTTAAGTAAACTGAATTTGAGAGGACAAGTTGAGATAAATTTGTAATGATTCAGCTTTTCTTCTCAAATTCAGTCAACTTCAAAATTTAACTCTTTTACAACCGGATCAACATCAGTTTCCTTGTGTTGTATTCAGACACCTTTCACTGGCTTTTAAACCAAAAAACAATCACAAGAAAAAATGTAAAGAAAAATCACCAAGGATTTGTAAAGAAAATAATAATAAAAATAATAATAGTAATAATAACCAAAACTCTGTAAAGTTTTAAGGCAAAGAAAATCACCAAACACTTTAAAAGCTGAAGAGAATAACAAAATTAAATATATATATCACTAAACATTTTAAAGAAAAAAAATAATTACCAAAAATTTTAAAAGAAAAAAATAATTACCAAAAATTTTAAAAGAAAAAATGAATTACCAAATATTTGAAGTGGAAAAAAATACCTTTTTTTAAAATTTGGGTCATTTCTTTTTTTCTTTAAGATGTTTGCAGAATTTTTAAAAATGTTTTTTTGTTTTTGTTTTTTCATTGAAAAATTTAGTGATTTTTTTAAGAGAGGAAATTTTCCTTTACATATTTTTGATTTAAAAAATTTCTTTAAAATTTTTGGCAACTTTTTTTCTTTGAGAAGTTGTAATGTTTTTTATATGAAAAACTATCTTTCCAAACCTGCAGGGCTGCCTAAATCCCACCTGAGGGGACGTGAGTTTCTTCACTAACATTTAAAGCCCTAAAACAGAAGAAAAGTTGGTTTAAAAATTGGCTCAAAAAGCTCCAGAAGCTGCTAAACTGACCTTTTAATGAGATTATTTTGGACCTAAATGCGTCAAAAACAAGCTGTTGATTTGCACTAAACTAACAAACAAACCAGCAAACACTGTGGACACACACACACACACACACACACACACACACAGAGTGAATTGTAATGGGGTGCCAGGCTGCAGGGTTTAGCCCGTCAATCTGCATTCAGGCTGCACGACGGCCGACACAAAAGCTCTGACCTTATACTGAGGGGACTGATTCACTCACACACACACACACACACACACACACACACACACACACACACACACACACACACAGATGCATGTATACGCCAACGCAGACACCAAACTCCCATAAAGACATGACAGAGACACAAAGGACACATGTCGGAATGGACACACGTTGGCGGTCACGGCGACGTGTTGATGTGCAAAGCAGATGTTTTGCTTCGGAGCGGACGCGCGCACGTGGGCGAAGCAGGTGGCGTCGTTGATCATTTTCAGCTCCTTTCAGAGTTAAATAGTTCCTGGGAGCTTTGTCGCCGTGCCACGTCCCCGCTGACAGCCGCTCAGTGCCGGTAACGCGGCCAACTGGCAGGCGCGGCGGCGAGGTGGAAGGTCCACGACACGGAGACCACAGAGAGACAAACATGTGGGACTGAAAGGCTCTCAGCGGGGAGCGAAACCTCCGCCGACACCGAGCAAAGAGCCGCACGAGTTTATGTTTGTGTGTGTGCTCTTCTGGGAAAGTGAGCACAGCACTGGGGAGGACGCCAGGACGCCAGGACGCCCACACGTCCAGCTTTCACTGCAGCACTTGAATGCCGCGAGCTTCAAATATATCAAAAGAAACTTCAAACTATCAGCTGCAGATAAACCAAACTACCTCTGACACTTCTCTGATCAATAACTTTCCAAGTTTGACAACAAATATAAGAATCACAAGTTTTAATGGCCCCGTCAGGGGGCCAGGTGGCCCCCCAAACATTTTATAATTCACAAAAAATAAAGTGATTGACACTGTGAATAGTTTTTGTCCTTTTCGTCTCCATAAAGTGTCAGAGACATAAAACAGCATCAAAACAGAGCCAGAGGAGGATCCCCCACACCCCCGACAGAGGACACAGCTGAGACACTGATGTCCTAAAATCACAGAAATGTTCTAAAATCCTAATACTTAGAAACCTCTTAAAATCCTAGAAAAGTCTTTAAATCTTAGAAACATCCCAAAATCCTAGGAATGTCCTCATTCAAGTCTGAAAGATTTTTGTTGATAAAGTCTAAGAAATGTTCTAAAATCCCACAAATGTCCTACAATCCTAGACATATGCTAAAGTCCTAGAGATGTCCTAACATCCTAGCGATGTCCTAACATCCTAGAAACATCCTGAAGTCCTACAAATGTCCTAAAGTCCAGGAAGTGTCTCGAATCATAAAAACGTCGTAAAATCATGCAAATGTCACGAAATCCAAGAATCCTGCTGAAGTTGCAGCGACTGACCCCTGGATTTCTGTCATTTTGTAAAAATTATAGGACAAAAGAAAGTTTTCAAAATCACAAGCTTTAATGTTTCTCCAGACGCTCTGAGCAGCCGATTGACATAATGCAGCTGAATCCACGCTTAAAAAGCCAAATAATCGCGAAAAAAATCGCCTCTCTAAAGTCTCCGTAACCAAACTACGTTCAAAATTCTTAGGTTTTTTTGCTCGGTCACTCTAGATGTTAACGTCCTCTTTCCACGTTTGCTAACACCTGAAAAATCACAAGATTTCCCGTCCTTCCGAACTCTGTAACAGCAGCATCAGCAGATTCACGAAATGCAGCAAAATCCAGGTTTAAAATCCAAATTATAGCAAAAGAAACCAGCTTCCAGCTCTCTGCAAAATTCCTGCGATTCTTTGATTAATCGCTGTAGATGATGATCTTTCCTTTTCAAGTTTGCAAAAACGATTTCATGTTTCTTAGACGCTCTGAGCAGCCGGCTCACAAAATTCAGCAGAATCTACGCTGCAAAAGCCAAGTCATCACAAAAAAGGGCTCTCTAAACTCTGCGTACACAAAACCACATTGAAAATTCTTGTTTTTTTTTTGCTTGATCATTCTGCAGAATAATATCCTCATTCTGTCTATTATTCATTTATTTATATTTCATTTTACTTTTGATTTATATTTCCTTTTATTAATGTATTTCCTGATACGTTTGTCCAAGTTTTCAAATGATTAAAAAACCCAATCCTAAGTTTGCTAACAAATGCAGAATCACAGCCTTTAATGTTTTTTTCCACTTGCTTTGAACAGAAACATCCGAGGATCCGTCAAAGGCAGCAGGATTTCAGCTGTAAAATCAAAAAACAGCTCTTCAGCTCTCCGTGCACCAAACTGCATTCACCTCTGCGCTTCTCTGCTCGATCATTCTAGACGATAACGCCTTTCTTCCTCTGTGGACGGATGTAAATGAAATGAAAAGCTCCCGATCAGCAGCTTCAGACGACACCAAACAAGGTGATGAGCTGGACTGAATCCGCTCCTGCGGGCGTCTGCCCGACTCCAGGGGCCAGCAGACGCATTAGAGCCTGACTAACCAGCACACGATGACAGACCCGCGTTGCTTTTTACAGTCAGCATGAAAAGAGTTTCTTAAAAAGTATTAATAGAGATTTGGGAATTGATATCTTCACCAAACCTCGTCGACAGCAGCCGCGCGCCCAGTCCCTGCTTTTATTTTGGCGGGTTTTCAGGCCCCTGTATCAACATCTGTTGAGCATCAGGAGCGTCTCTGGGTTGTTTCTCATTCAGTCGATATATAAAGACACACTTTACACACACACACACACACACACACACACACACACACACACACACACACACTCACACTCACACAGCCGAGCAGCACCTGATCCATCAGCTACATGCATCAAAAATCTTTTCACAGATTGGATTTCACAAGTCCAACAAGTGTCCGGCTGCTTTTTATGAGCCTGCAGAGCGTCGTAAAGACGCGCCGACACTAACCTGCAGTTAGATTTAAGTCTCAGCTGCTTTTCTCATCGCTCAAAACGTCATTTCACACAAGACGATGGCCACTTTTCTCTCCCTGCAAAGACATGCTTCTGCAAATACCACCTTATATTCTGTTTAAAGAAAGTGGCAGAAATCTATGAGAATTTTAAAAAATCCTAGTTTTGCTGAAATGAGTTGACACTGCGGTGTCACGTTTGCATGATTTCTTTTGAGAAAATCTGTGAAAAAAATTTAAGATGTTTAGACTTTTGACCCTCAGAGAAACCTAAATTTGTGCAAAAATCTGTGATAATGTTCAAATTTCGCAGGAAAAATTACCCCTACATGGGGGGGGGGTGGGGGGGGGGGGTTTGAAGAAAAGTAGTGGAAAACTATGAAATGTAACTGATATTAAGTCAAAGTCTCATGGTAGAGTTGATACATTTTTGTCAGAAAAACTTTAACTTTCGCAAAATTTTTCCAATTTCTCAAAAAAATCAAAATGTTTCTTATTTTTCCTGAAATTAGTCGAAGCTGCAGTGGCAGATTTTTCTTTTTGTGGTTTATTGTAAGAAAATTTGTGAGGAAAAAAAGTTAAATTTAATAAAAATAATGTGGAAGTTTGATGTTACAAGTGTCTCATTTTTGTCACTCCTCTTCAGAAAATCTAAAATTTGAGCAAAAATCTAGTTTCAATATCAAGTTTTTTTCAAATTTCTCAAGTTTCAAGTTAGAAATTTCAGATTTTTGTCACTCAATCTATGTGAATTTTCAAATATATCAAAAAATCATGTTTTGTTGTTTTGACTCTACCATGGGAAATCTTACTTTGAGAAAATTTGTAAAAATGTTTATCGCTATAAGTGTCATTTCTCCTCAGAAAAACTTAAATTTATGCAAAAATCTACAATTTGGGGGAGGGGTCTTACTTTCCATGGCTAGTTTTGAGAAAATGAGCGAAAGATGTTGAATTTAATTGCATCTGGAATTAGAAAAACTGGTGGAAATGTCATTTCTCTTCAGAGAAACTTAAATTTCTGCAAGAAAGAAGATTTTTTTACCCTCCACAGGAAGATCTCACTCTTCTGTCTTGTTTTGAGAAAATTAGCGAAAAATATAAAAAAAAATATATCAGGTGGACGCTTATCGTTAGAGGTGTCATTCGTCTTCAGAAAAACTTTAATTTCTGCAAAAATCTTCAAAAATGTAAACTTTTTCAATTAAAAAAACAAACTCAAAGACGTATTTCCCCTTAAATAAGGTGACCCTCCACAGAGGGAGCTTCCTTTTTATATTCTGTTTTAAGGAAACTGTAATTTAAATCGTGATCAGGTGTCGGTTTCCCGTCGGCAGAGTGGATTTTTGGGGGTAAATCTTGACTTTGAGGCCGTCACGCACCTTTCTCTGCGAAGCTGATGATCTCGGAGCTCTCCTCCAGGACCTCGTTGCTCATCGGGTGTCCGTCCAGGTTCGGGATCTCCACCCTCCCGTCCTCGCGCAGCTTCCCGGCGTGCAGCTTCCGCAGCGCCGTCACCATGGCCGCCTTGGACACCGGGTGCGTGATGTTGGGCCTCTCCCGCATCTGCAGCCGGCTCAGGATGTGCCTCTTGACCGCCTCCAGGAAGTCCACGTTCAGCCGGCCGGACTCCGGGTCCTCCGGCTGAGCCACGCCGCAGGACGCGCAGGTATCCCGGGACGCCGTGTGCGCCTCCGCCTCGGTCCCGGGCGCGGCGGTGCAGCGGATGGAGAGGACGCAAGCCACGAGGAGAGCCAGTCGGAGGAGACAGATACTCATTTTCTGTCTGAGGAGGACAAGAATCACTTTTTTCTCTCTTTTTGGGGAGTTTTAGGAAGAACCGTGCAGCAGCGGAGCTCAGTGCCGAGCTGTCTCCATGCGTAACGGCTGCAGCTCAGTTTGTTTCCATCCACCGTGCAGGAAGCCCTCCTCTCACATCGTTATCTGGAGCTCTTTGGTCAGAAACAAAAGCAAGAAGAAGAAGAGGAGAGAAGGCGAGTCCTCCTGTTGTTGTTTGGGTTTTTTTGACTCTTTTTTGGAGATTAAAACAGCATCAGCAGCAGCAGAAGAAAACGCGTCCTGCTTTCATGAATCAGCCCAGATCTCCGTTTGACATATTCCACATAATCCATCTTTAAATTCAATCCATCACACACACGAAAATATCCCCACTTGTTGTCGGTTTATTCTCCGCTGCGCTGCTGCCGGAGTGCCGCTGCGCAATCACGAGGAGGAGGAGGAGGAGAGGGAGGAGAGGGAGGTGTGCCGGGGAGCGCACCGAGGAGCGTTTCCATCCTGGCGCGTCTGAGACTCCAGAGCCGCCACACACCGAAAAGTTTTTATACAGAGGGGTCCGGATCAGCGGGGCGGGGCCACGGAGGGGCGGGAGAGGGGCGGTGTTAACGCACCTCCCGAGGAGGAAGCACCGAAGGAGTCCCGGAGGAGCCGCGAGAAACCGGACTGATGCAGAGCTGCTGTCGCCACAGACGGAATACACGTCTGCAGCTTTTTTTTGTTTGTTTAACACCTTTCATAGTTTGCAGAGTTTTATTTTATTTTATTTTATTGTTGCTAACGTAATTTTTTTTGGTTTTTTTTGCACTTACTTCAAACCAAAAGGAAGTTGCAAATATGACAGTTTATTTATTCATGTATTTATCTTTTCTTTTTTTTCACCTCAAGCCCTATTTATTTATTTATTTATTTATTTATTTATTTTAAATTGAATAAAACACGTTTTGTTTTTGTGCGTGTTTGATATTTAATGACGTGGAAATTTCTTCAGTTCAAATTTATTTGGACAGGTCCAAAAACAGTTATTTTTTTTAAAGGGACTTTTGTAAAATCTGGATGATTCAAGTGATGAAACAACCAAATTACACACATTTGTGAAATGTAAATTTGGCCAAAAGTATGTGGACAGCTAAACGTTGCACTCGCATGTGTCTCATGTGACGTTCTGTTCAGTTAAAGTTCAATTTAGTCTGATATTTGCATGTTGAAATGTGGCCAAAATTGTGTGGATACTTTGAAACAGTTAATCTCTAAAGTAAGTTTTGTAGATGAAACGACCAAACGTCATAGCTGAAGTTTATTTGCTCCTTATGACCCTGAAAAAGACGTCCGCGCACGGACAGGACCCGAGCCTTTCAGTCAAATCCAGCACGATCCGCAACAGCTCCGACTGAAGAGTGCGTCCCAAACGACATTTGTTAGTAAAAACTGTGAAACCAAATCAGCTCGTCACAACAGCAGCCAGACAGGCCCAGCCGAGGTGACCTTTGACCTCTCAGCTGCTGATTATCATACGGCAAAAACACGGAGTGTGAAAACAGGTCAGGTCTGTTTTTAACCCTCGTTTGACCCTGTTTTTACCGAAATCAGTGTGATTATTCTGCCGTGATTCATGCAGAACTCTGAACATTTCCGAAACTACTGAATATGTTTTCAAAAACAAAACATATGTGATGAAGTTAAAGTGGACTCAGAGGGGATTTAAAGTGAAAGTTAAATGCTGGTTTAGTTTGGTTCCATCACTTAAAGGTGATCAGTCTGTTTGATCAGCAATGACAAAGTAATCAAACAGCGCCATCTTTGTTCCAAATACTGAACTACATTTCAAACCTGGAAAAGTCACATTATTTCATTATTATTTCCACACAAAGAAGGATTGAGCTCCTTTTTTGGTGTTTTTGTAAGATGTTTAGAAAATCTTATGAAATACACGAAATATGACAGTGGGAGACACAAAATTAGAAAACTGGGATCAAGAGTAATTTATTTCTGAATATAAAAACAAAGTGGTTATTAAATCAGAAGACGTAATTCTCTATTTTGTTGAACAACGTTAAAATTTGAGCTAGGGTCAAAATTAAAATATTGTAGATTTTCTAATTGATTATTTTTTGCTAAATATTTACTTCATTTAAGCACATTTCATAGATATATGTACAGAATTTAACAGTACAAGATATAATAAAAACAAAACAAATATATAGAATTTTGTAACAGTCCAAAATGAAATAACATACCATTTTTGTATTTTTTTTTAATTTTAGCATTTTATTTTATTTATTTTTATTTATTTTTATTTTTATATTATCATATTTATATTATTTTTATTTTATACAAAAAACACAAATAAATAAATAATTTTGTAACAGCCCTTCTTTAAATAAGGTACATTTTATTTTATTTTTAGATTGTTTTTTTCATGTACACATATTGTATTTTCTATTTAACTATTATTTCCTATTTTATTTTTTCTAAAACAAAAGGTGGGTGACTAATTTGAAAACATGAAATATAATAAAACCAAAAATTAAAATGATTCTGTAAAATTCCTATATAAAATAAGTTATCTTTTTATTCTATATAATAGATAGTATTCATTATATATGATTTTTTTCTTTATTTTTTTGTTATGTGTTTCTGAAAAAACATATTTTTTTTACAGTCGTAAATAAAATTAAGTAAATTATTATGATCTTATATATATATATATTTATTTATTTATTATGAATAATTATATAATAAAAATATCATCATGTAATAAAAACAAAAATAATTTTGTAAAAGCAATCATAAAATGAAGTACCTTTTAAGTATTTTTATTATTCCATTTTATTTTTTATTCGTTTTTATTATATTGTTCATATATTATTTTACTTTGTATTATTTTATTTATTTTGCTTTTATAGTTTAAAAAAGAAGACATAAATAAATAAATATTTAGGAATACAAGGAATGTCGTGACATCACATCCTGTTAATGTTATCTGAGAAGAGGGAAAAAGTAAGAGGTATCACTCGGTGTCTGTTTCCCGGTTCATAAGTACGCAAGCTGTAGTGAAAAAGCGCGATTTTACGGTATATTACTACATTTGAAGTACGTGTAAACACAAATCGTGTCATGTTAGAAGTTTTTGTACGTGTTATTTTTGTCGACATTTAACGCGATAGCTAATCCCGTCTCCTCGCTAACGGCTACGCGAACTGTGTCTGTGTCTCATGTTCGAGGTCGGGAGTGACGCGTCGCCTCGCGAATACACGATCTGTGGGTGAAGTCGAGGTGGGGCAGAGAGTCTCCTGGTCAACTTGTGAAAAGTTGAGCGTGTGTCGGTTTATGGCGGATTTCTTCACGAACAACGCAAAAACACGTCAACGGGTGAGTCACGCGACTCTTATCGGGTTGTTTTAGCTGCCTTTACGTTTTCCGCGCGACGTTTTAAAGTCGTTTTCGACGCGAATTTGCCCTAAAAAAGGAGAGAAAGCGTTATCTGTAGCTGTAGCTAGCTATCAGTGAGTGACAGAGAGAGCAGCCAATAGGAAGCGCTGTAGGGAAGCCGTAGCCAATCAGAGCGGGTAGGAGGCGGGATTTGCGAGAGTGTCTGTTTAATGTAGAAACAGATGTCAGCTGGTTATTACACAGAGGAAGCTGCTATAGTTCCTCTTTTAGTGCACACACACACTTATTTTTCACTTTTTAAATAATTTAATTTTTTATCTATCAGCTGACGGTTAAAATGTGACGTCTTGTGCTCGTGTTGCCCTCCCGTCGGTGTCCTTGCAGCAGCAGCCCGCATTGAAGGCAGCTGTAAAGGTCAATAACAAGAGTGTTTTTCCACCTGATTATTTACAGAGGCTCTTTATCACAGGGCCCTTCATCCCAACGCCCTCACCGACATTTCTGCATCCTCACAGCAACATTATACCAACGCTCACAGCAACATTTCAGCAACGCTCACACCAACATTACAGCAACATTATACCAACGCTCACACCAACATTACAGCAACATTATACCAACGCTCACACCAACATTACAGCAACATTACAGCAACGCTCACAGCAACATTACAGCAACATTACAGCAACGCTCACAGCAACATTACAGCAACGCTCACAGCAACATTACAGCAACATTACAGCAACGCTCACACCAACATTACAGCAACATTACAGCAACGCTCACACCAACATTACAGCAACATTACAGCAACGCTCACACCAACATTACAGCAACATTATACCAACGCTCACAGCAACATTACAGCAACGCTCACACCAACATTACAGCAACATTATACCAACGCTCAGCAACATTTCAGCAACGCTCACACCAACATTACAGCAACATTATACCAACGCTCACAGCAACATCACAGAGCTGCAGCCTGCGCTGCCGTTGCAGGGAGACAGAAAAACACCAAAAACAGCATAAAAACTACAAGTCAAAGCCCTGCATCCACAACATGACTGATGGTCATCACTGTGGTCAGTTATTTGATTAGAATACCAACCATTTTCATTACATAATATTATTATTATTACTATTACTATTACTTTTAAATGTATTGTTGTTATTATTTTTATTGTTATTATTATTACTACTATTATTATAAGTAACCAGTGATCTATAAATATTTTTTGTCATTGCAGGCCTGTTTTACAGAGCTTTAAGAGTCAGGTAAGTATTTTTGTTTTTTTCCCTCAATAAAAAAACGTTTCAGATGAAGTTTGATGGAAAACGTACATTAAGCCAATTTAAGAATCAGTTTCAGGTTTTTATCCACGTCAGCTGATTTACACTGTTTGTGTATGTTTTTTATCCTGTGCCTGCTGGTCTCTGCTGGTCTCTGCTGGTCCATGCTGGTCCCTGCCGGTCTGTGCTGTCCCTCAGGACTGGGACGGAGCTGTGAGACGCTGGACTGAGACAGACCGGAGTCATGGCCTCCGGCAAGAACAAGAACCAGACGTCTCTGGCTCTCCATAAGGTGATCATGGTGGGCAGCGGCGGCGTGGGGAAGTCCGCGCTCACGCTGCAGTTCATGTACGACGAGGTGAGACTCCGACACTACGTTGCCCATAATCCCTCGCTGCCTCTGCTTCCTGTCACATTTCTGATCCTCCGCTCCCCAGTTCGTGGAGGACTACGAGCCCACCAAGGCCGACAGCTACAGGAAGAAGGTGGTGCTGGACGGCGAGGACGTTCAGATCGACATCCTGGACACGGCGGGGCAGGAGGACTACGCCGCCATCAGAGACAACTACTTCCGCAGCGGAGAGGGCTTCCTGTTGGTGTTCTCCATCACCGAGCACGAGTCCTTCACCGCCACGTCCGAGTTCAGGTCTGTCTCGGTTTTATCGTGCCTCTGAGCCGCCGCTGTGAGGGAATTCCTTCAGATTTAGCACAAACGTCCACTTTGACACAACGATGAGCCGGTTAGAATTCGGTGGTGTGTGACGGTGTGTGAAGTGTGTGACGGTGTGTGAAGTGTGTGACGGTGTGTGAAGTGTGTGACGGTGTGTGAAGTGTGTGACGGTGTGTGAAGTGTGTGACGTGTGTGTGTTTCAGGGAGCAGATCCTGCGGGTGAAGGAGGAGGAGGCCATCCCTCTGCTGCTGGTCGGGAACAAGTCGGACCTGGAGGAGCGGCGGCAGGTCTCTGCTGACGAGGCCACGGCGAAGGCCGGCGAGTGGGGGGTGCAGTACGTGGAGACCTCGGCCAAGACGAGAGCCAACGTCGACAAGGTACAAACAACGACAACGACAACGACGACCTTAAAGAGAAGAGGCTAAAGTGACAGAAATGAGGCTAAAAAGTGACTTTTTATTTGCTCCGTGTTTCGTTTTTTTGTGTCTCCTGTTTTAAAAACGTTAAAAATGAATCGCTCAGTTTCAGATTCAGCACTTCAGATAAATCAGCCAACATGGACAACACTGTTTCATTATTTTTGAAAATCCATTTTAAAAAAAAAGGTGGAAGATATCCAAAAATATAGCCCGTATTTTTCCTTTTTTTTTAAAAGATGAAAAATAGTCATAAAAAACAACAATAATTAGTTTTTTAAAAAGCCAAAGAAATCTGTGAAAAGAATAAAAACAGCAGTAAATATGAACTTAGAAAAAGCGGATCAAATCAGATTTTAAAAAAAAGAAAGAAAACTGCCAATAATAATATTTTTATTTTTTTATAAAAAAGCAGAAAAATGTTTGTAAACAAAATTACAGCGGCAAAAAAAACCTGACAGACGCGTCCGTGTGAGGATCTGAATTTTGTCTCATCTTGAAGCTTTTTGATTCCTGTTTAACTGCTGACACCTTCATGTCCTCTAACGTCCTCTTGAATGTCCTCTGTCCTCTCTAATGTCCGCCGTCCTCTGTCCTCTCTAATGTCCGCCGTCCTCTGTCCTCTCTAATGTCCGCCGTCCTCTGTCCTGCAGGTGTTCTTTGACCTCATGCGGGAGGTCCGTAAGAAGAAGATGGCGGAGAGCAAAGACAAAAACGGGCCGAGTGGAAAGAAGAAGAAGAAGCACTGCTGCGTCCTCTAACGGGTGTCTTCAGGGGACAAAGTGCCAAAAACAACAGATGGACTGAAAGAGGCGGACGAAGCGCCGCTCAGACGCTCCTGGTTCAGTTTCAAAGCTCCACAGTCTCTCCGGAGGAGTCCACCCTCCGTTCATCGTTGCTCGTTTATCGTTATTCGTTTATCGTTGTTCGTTTATTGTTATTCGTTGTTCGTCGTTCGCTCGTGTTTAAAGCTGTCGGCACTTTCACGCCTCTGTTTCCTTTTTGTGTTCAGCGCAGTCCAGCGGCCAAAAGTATGTGGACACTTAACACAGAAGTCTGATCCAGAACGTCCAGTTTAGTGACAGACACACAAAACTTTAGTGAATTTAGTCGTGGTGATCGTGACGAGAAACAGGTCACGTTACCCTGAGAACCGGCAGATGACCCTGAGAACCGGCAGATGACCCTGAGAACCGGCAGATGACCCTGAGAACCGGCAGATGACCCTGAGAACCTGTCAGTTCGTCAGCCTTTTTGGACTCTGTCGAGTAAAAGCCGTGTGATTTCTTTCTGTGAAATTAATTTCAGCTCGTTTTTTTTCTTTCGTAGTGTCGTTTTTCGGAGGAAAGGGAACATTTAAAGGCGTCCAGCAGCTAAAGACCGATTTTCTCCGTCAGAACTTGATGGAAACAGAACAGAGCCGACCCGCACCGTGTCACACGCAACACGGTCCAAATCAACAAAAACAAATTAAAAAAAGAAAGATAAATGAATCCTTTTTAAAAATAATTGTACGTTTATGCAAACCGCTGATTGATTATTTTGTCGTGAATAATTTGAGTCTTTAAGTTTGTGTTTATGGTAGGAAAAGATTTTTGTTTTTGCTTAAAATCTCTTTGCTAAAAATCTTTGATGCCTAAAACTCGTGACACTATCTCAGCAGAAACAAAGAGCAGCAAGTCACTAAAAAGCAGCCACGTTTGTGCCTAAAACGCAGCTGGGAACGCAGTGACGAGTCGATGAAAAAAACAGCCATTCTTAGTTTTTCGTCAGTCTGCCACTCGGCTGGCGCCCCGGGTGTCCGCATACTTCTGGCCACATACTGACCACGTTGCCTTTGTTCTCGCGCGTCGTCGCGGATGTTTCTCGACAATCTTTATTCGCAGATCTCCGGAGACGTTGTGCCTTAAAGTGTCCTCCAGTCGTCCTTTCTGAATTTATTCGTTCCGTTTCGAGTCGTTTTTTTCTCTCGTTCCTGAAAGTTTCACACTTCCACGCACTCCGATTTCTACGAAAGCTTCCGCTCCCCGAGCAAATGTATAATTTATAATCGAGTTTAAAAAGAAAAGGGAATCTCTTGTATTTATGACGTCCGTGGTTTTGACCCGAGACGTGTTTGTGTTGAGCTGAAGACAAACTCATAAATATTTGATAATAAAAGAGAAGATTGATCGCCGAGGCTTGACCATCACGTGACTGTTTCTTTCCTAAAAACGTTTTATGCATCCGAATATTTTCATCTTCATATAATTATGAAGGAGGATCAGTGCAAAAATAAAAAAATATTTAGAAAGAAAATCATAATACGTAATGAAAATAGATGTAAGTAATTTTACAGGAAAAAGCTGAAATTTTACAGCTTTTTCTTTTAAATTAAAGCTGTAAAAGAACTTTTTCCTCTTTTTACAGAGAAAAAAACATTGCACTATTTTGTGATTAAACTCTTAAATTTATGAGAAAAAACTGGCAGTTTAAGGCTGAAATATCAAGCATTAATAAATCCAACTGATTATAGAAAAAGATTTCTTTCCACAAAAATGAATCTTTATTTGGGTTCAAACTTTTTTTTCTGTCAGAAAAATATTCAATTTTTCCTTAAAAATTGTAGCAAATTACATGTAAATAAAAAGAAAATACAAAATCAAAATAATCTTAAAATAAAGCATATCTTCAAAAAACCCTCAACACCCTCATTTTTAAGATTTAAAAAATGAATTAAAAAATATTATAAAATGTTAATGAATATACAGCCATAAAAGTAAAATCTAAATATTTAATAAATTGTAATAAAAAGTAAAGATGACAATATCAATCGAATAAAATACTTAAAAACCCGAACACTAAAACAAATCTTACATAATAACACAAAATAAACAAAGTCAGAGCTTTGTTAAGCTTCTTATTAGTAACTGTAGAATTAAAAATATGTATAAATTAAATTCTATCAGAAGCATATTTTTATGTTAATTTTACAAATTCTGACAAAGCAGAGTTTTTATTGAAAATAAATCCTGTTGACGGGTCATCTATGATATAGAATAAAAAAAGACAGAATAAACAGTTTGGGAAGGTGAATGTAATTATTATAAATATGCAAATATTCACTTTATTATGAAGGTAAACTTACAATAGTTGTCAAATAAATATCTTAATTTTATTAAATTTCTCCTTGAATATAAATTGTCTCCAGGTTATTAGAAATGAATGAGTATAAAATCAAATAAAATGTTTTTATGAAGAAGATGAAGCTGAAAATAATCAGAAGAGTCAGACAAATGTCTTAATGATGTCTTTTTAAATGTAAAGTGTCTCCGCGTTATGAGACAGTAGGTGAATGAGTTGTGATGTCATGTTTGTCCACTGGGTGGCGCTCCAGACTCATCAAACACACCAAACACATAAACTGCAATTAAAAGTACAGAAGAAGAAAAACATTTGTAGTTTTCAGCTGGTTTGCTGCTTCCTGTAGTTCACGTGCTGATTTATTCTTCAAAAACACTTTAAAATGAGCTTTGAAAATCTTCACGATGTGATTTTTGACTTAAATTGAGTCCGAAAGTTTGATTTAACAGATCAGCTTTTATTGTGTCAGCAGATTTTTGGAGGATTTTTGGAGTAAGTGGATTTCTCCTGTGATGCAATGGATGACATTTAAAGAAATATTTTTTCAAAACTATTTTTTGTTTTATTTCCAAATTTTAAGTCTTTAAATCTCTAAACTTTTTCCCTTTTTTAGTCAGAAATTTTAATCTGCGTAAAAACTGCATTTATTAAAAGTTGTTTTCAGAAAACAACAATTTAATTAGATAATTAATTTAATAAATTGATTTTTTTTGCGTTTAAGTAACATCAGCGTCATCCTCCTCCTCCTCCTCCTCCTCCTCCTCTCCTCATCCTCATCCTCTCCTCATCCTCCTCCTCTCCTCCTCCTCATCCTCCTCCTCCTCCTCCTCATCCTCCTCCTCCTCCTCCTCATCCTCCTCCTCCTCCTCCTCTTCTTCCTCATGCAGGCTGCTGGTTTCACTGCTTTGATGTGAAACACCCAAACAATGGCAGCTTTGTGTGACTGTGAGCTGGAGAGCTGCTTCTCATCGGACAACCCAGGAGAGAAGGGAACAGGAGAGAAGGGAACAGGAGAGAAGGGAACAGGAGAGAAGAGAACAGGAGAGAAGGGAACAGGAGAACAGTACAGGAGAGGAGAGACACCTGCTGGAGGAACTGATCTAAAGGAACAGCTCAGTGTGACTCAGTTTCAGTTTCAGTTTCAGTTTCGATGAAGATCCAGCACTCCTAATCTTTAGGTTCTTTATTTCTTTCTTACTTTATTTAATTCTTTAAGGTTCTTTTTTCTCTCTCCGTTGCTCCTGTTCAGTCCGCTCCAGTCCCCGGATTATCACCAGGGGCAGATGTAATGTTTTGGGGGCCCGGGGCCACAAGCACATGAGCTTATTTTCAGCCTTTCTCTAACTGTGAATGTCGGCAGGCTGTCGGCAGCTATAGGAGAAGTAGGCCGACTCAGACGTTTTTAATTCCTGAGTAAAATGATTAACAGCACAGAAGTTTGACAGAAGCTGAAGTCAGAGTCCTGCAGTCAGGAGAGGTTGGCCTATTATCAGCACAATGTGCTTCAATTTACCTGAAGTCTGTTTAAGACCGAGCTTTTCATTTTTATATAATGCTGGAAAGTTGAATGAGTAATAATAATAATCAGCTGAATACTCCTGCTGTAAACCGTCTTCAAGGTGAAACCACAATTATCATCATCGATCATCAGACCGATTATTGATGATTGATCAAGATGACCGGGAATTTGTGTATTATAATTTCTGTTTCTTTCTCGTTCTTAATGTTCTTTCTTTCTGTCCATTTTGTCCTTTCTTTATGGTTTCCTTTTTTTATTTTATCCTTCTGTAAAGTTCATTCTTTTGGGTTCTTTAATTCATTTTTCTTTCTTTCCTTTTTTTCTGGTTCTTTAAGGTTCTGTCTTTTTTTCTTTCCGTCTCTCTCTCTTGATGTCGTCTCTGTGTGAAAATCTCTGTCACAGTTTAGTGAGTTCAGGGAAAAGGACAAACTTTAGAGAACAGGGTGAAGAAAACGTCACGGTTCTCCTCCGTTTAACCTCAAATTTTAAAATCAGTGTTCCAGAGCTGCCAACAGAACCAAAAACACCTGAGAAATGCTTATTTTCTCCCTGATCTTACTGGTGTCCCTGCAGAGGTCAGAACGCGGACCTGCAGACCCTCCAGCAGCAGGAGGACGTGTCCCTGTGTCTCCATGTCTCCGTGTCCCTGTGTCTCCGTGTCCCTGTGTCCCTGTGTCCCTGTGTCTCCGTGTCCCTGTGTCCCTGTGTCCCTGTGTCCCTGTGTCCCTGTGTCTCCGTGTCTCCGTGTCCCCGTGTCTCCGTGTCTCTGTGGTTCTTTCTGCTGCCTCAGAGGAACCTCAGCTGTGATCCCGGGTGTCAGCGTAGAATGAGCTCAGCTCCTTAATCCTCTTACAGTAATGCACCTGCTGCTGAGCCGACACCGCAGACCGCCACGCGTTCCTCTGCGGGTTCTCCTGCAGGAGCGACCGTCGGCGGCAGGAGAACATGCTGGGAGGAGATCTGGTGGCGGTGTGGGACGTGGCGCTCAGCGACGGCGTCTTTAGGATCGAGTTCGCTCACGGAACCACCACCGGGAAACGCATCGTCTATGTCAACGGACAGGTGAGACGTTCTCCGAGCCACTTCCTGTCTACAGCTGTAACACCTTCAAACGAGGTTCTGCTGAGAGCCAACAACACAGACACAGACACACCTGTCTGATAGGTTCTTCCTGTCTTTAGGGTTCTGTCTTTATATCTTTAAGGTTCATTACGGTTCTGTTTTCAAATCTTTAAGGTTCTGTCTCTTATATCATGAAGGTTCTGTCTTAAAATCTTTAAGGTTCTGTCTTAAAATCTTTAAGGTTCTGTCTCTTATATCATGAAGGTTCTGTCTTAAAATCTTTAAGGTTCTGTCTTAAAATCTTTAAGGTTCTGTCTTCATATCTTTAAGGTTCTTTAAGGTTCTGTCTTCATATCTTTAAGGTTCTGTCTCTTATATCATGAAGGTTCTGTCTTAAAATCTTTAAGGTTCTGTCTTCATATCTTTAGGGTTCTGCTTGTCTATCAGGTTCTGCCTGTCTTTAAGGTTCTGTCTTCATATCTTTAAGGTTCTGTCTTCATATCTTTAAGGTTCTGTCTCTTATATCATGAAGGTTCTGTCTTAAAATCTTTAAGGTTCTGTCTTCATATCTTTAAGGTTCTGTCTTCATATCTTTAAGGTTCTTTAAGGTTCTGTCTTCATATCTTTAAGGTTCTGTCTTCATATCTTTAAGGTTCTTTAAGGTTCTGTCTTCATATCTTTAAGGTTCTTTAGGTTCTGTCTTCATATCTTTAAAGTTCTTTAGGGTTCTGTCTTCATATCTTTAAGGTTCTTTAAGGTTCTGTCTTCATATCTTTAAGGTTCTGTCTTCATGTCTTTAAGGTTCTTTAAGGTTCTGTCTTCATGTCTTTATGGTTCTTTAAGGTTCTGTCTTCATGTCTTTAAGGTTCTTTAAGGTTCTGTCTTCATGTCTTTAAGGTTCTTTAAGGTTCTGTCTTCATGTCTTTATGGTTCTTTAAGGTTCTGTCTTCATGTCTTTAAGGTTCTTTAAGGTTCTGTCTTCATGTCTTTAAGGTTCTTTAAGGTTCTGTCTTCATATCTTTAAAGTTCTTTAGGGTTCTGTCTTCATATCTTTAAGGTTCTTTAAGGTTCTGTCTTCATATCTTTAAGGTTCTGTCTTCATGTCTTTATGGTTCTTTAAGGTTCTGTCTTCATGTCTTTAAGGTTCTTTAAGGTTCTGTCTTCATGTCTTTAAGGTTCTTTAAGGTTCTGTCTTCATGTCTTTAAGGTTCTTTAAGGTTCTGTCTTCATGTCTTTATGGTTCTTTAAGGTTCTGTCTTCATGTCTTTAAGGTTCTTTAAGGTTCTGTCTTCATATCTTTAATTATGATTCATGATTAAATTTACAGCATGTGAAGATGTTTTAGTAAAAACTGGGTTACCAGTTTGAACCTGAGAATGAGCTAAATTTGGGACCTTTAAGTAAAAAAACACAATTATTGGGAAGAAAATACACTGAAATGATGGAAATAAATATTTTTTGTGAATTCACAAATATTTGTTCAGATTTGTGGAAGTTGTTTCATATTTACAGATTACACATTTACGCACAAATCTTTTCACACGGATGATATGTGAAAATCTATTTCCATAAAAACCGTCTGAATGAGTGAATGAATGAGTGTGCGGCGGCGGCGGGAGTTTAAAGCGCGTCTCCTCGACAGGAAGTCGTCAGAAAGGACTGGCTGTTCAAGCTGGTGGGGAAGGAAACGTTCACGGTGGGGAGCTCCAACACCAGAGCGACCATCACCATCGAGGCCGTCAGCGGCTTCGCCTACGAGTACTCGCTGGAGGTCGACGGCAAGAGTCTGCAGAAGTTCATCGACAACAGAGCCAAGACCTCCAAAACCTGGCTGCTCAAGGTGGACGGGGAGGACTGCCGGGTCGTCCTGGGTGAGTGTGTGAGCGTGTGTGTGTGTGTGTGTGTGTGTGTGTGTGTGTGTGTGTGTGTGTGTGTGTGTGTGTGTGTGTGTGTGTGTGTGTGTGTGTGTGTGTGTGTGTGTGATGTAACTTCAGCGAGGTAATCTGCTCAGGTGGAGGTCACTGCAGGTATTTACGGTAACATGATGACCTGATTGGACGACACAATAAGACACACACAGAGAAGTCAGTGCATGTGTTTAATTATAAACATTAACCCTTTGAATCCTGGATTGTCATCAGTTTTCGTGTGCCTTTCCCAAACATTTTAAACCTCTAAAACATGGAGTAAATTTGTTTGATTTCTTTCAAAAATATTTGAAAAAAGGTAATGAGCAACTTTGCGTGAAATGTCCCGCAGATGCAAAAAAATTGTAGAAGGTGACAAGAAAATGACCTTCAAAATTCACTAAAAGGAGAGAAACATTATAAAATATTCAAATAACTAAGGAAAAATACCAAAATACAGATATTTAAGATTAGTATAATTAGAAGTTAATATTATAAATATTATTTTTGATTTTATTTTAGTACTTTTTTGGGTCATTTTTCCTTTTTTGCTTAATTTACTGTTTTTTTGTTTGTTTGTTTGTTTGGGTAATTTCGGATCATTCTCTTTTAACTTTTCAATACTTGCCTATTTTTTGGTCTTTTTTTTGTTTAATGCCTGCTCTCCATGTTATATATATATACAGTATGTAGATACACACACACACACACACACACACACAGATATATATATGTATATGTACTATTGTTGTTGTTTCCAACAGAAAAAGACACGATGGACGTTTGGTGCAACGGACAGAAAATGGACACAATGGTGAGAAACACTCTGAGCTCCAAATAATTAAAGTAATTTTGTAAACATAAATGAAAATGTTATCTATCAATATAAACTTCATTAAAAGTCTGCAGCAGTTTGCTTGTGCTGCAGCTTTTTAGGCTTCAATCGCTGGTGTTTTGTAGCGACCTGTCTGATTTTCCACCAACCAGGCTCCAAATGTGGGAGTTTTGTAGCAACCCATCTCTGTTTTTCCAGATGCTTTTATTAGCTTTCATCATGGGTGTTGTAACGACTGGTGATTGTATTTCCAGCAGCTTTTTAAGCTCCAAACATGGATTTTTTTGTAGTGATCTGCCAGTGTTTTTACAGCGTATTTTGAGGTTCCAAACATGGGAGTTTTGTAGTGACCTGTGAATGTTTTTCCAGCAACTTTGGGGGCTTTAATTGTAGGTGTGTCAAAGTGATGTGTCGCTGTGTTTCCATCGTCTTTTAAGGTTCTAGAGGTGGATGTTTTGTAGCGGCCCGTCACTGTTTTTCAAGCTGCTTTTTCAGTTCCCATTGTGGGTGTTTTGTAGCGACCTGTCCGTGTTTTTCCATCAACTTTTAAGCATCAAATTTTGCTGTTTTGTAGCAACATGTTGTTTGTTTCCAGTGTCTGTTTAGGCTCAAAACATGTATGTTTTGTAGTGACCAGTCCATGTTTTAAAAAGCAGCTTTTTAGGCTCTAAACATGGGTGTTTTGTAACGAACTCAGCTAACTTTTTAACACCTGCATTGACATCAAACTGGGGGGAAAAAAAAGAAAAGGAGACAAAAATGAACTGAAAAATTAGCTGGGGGGATTTTTAGATATCATCAAAAAAGTTAGGGTAGAGAATGTCCAGACAAGAATATTTATTATTCTCTTTATTATTTATTCAAAATTATGCTGCAGAATATATATATATATATAGCACTGTCTTGAGGTCATTTCTTTCTTTTTTTGTTTGTTGAAATTTTCTTCTTTTAAACATACATTTTTAGGTATTTTTCTTGTAACTTTTCTCTAATTGCTTGACTTTTTTTGTGGTGGACTGTCCACAGGGAGAGTTCGTGGATGACGGCACAGAGACGCACTTCACGTTGGGGGAACACGAGTGCTGCATCAAGGCGACAAGTGGTGGGAAGAAGAAGAGCGGCATTGTGCACTATTTACTGCTGGATGGAGAGAAAATCCCAGCTTCGACACAATGAGAGCGCCAGATAAGACAGAGGGCCGCTGTCGCAGAGACTCTACCAACAAACACCAGCACGCTGAGCAGCCACATCCAGGATTTTCATCATTTATTTCACATATTTTGACAATATAATTATGTAAATATAACAAACACTGACATTTAATGCTGCACTGGGTGTTTTCTCTTTATGCTTTTATTTTGAAGGCGCCCTAAATCAACGTCAAAATTGTGAATTAAAAAAAAACCCAGACACATAATGAGTTTTTTTTCTGAAGTCATTTTTTGCTCACAATCCACGCAATAAGGATCCTCGTGAACGCCGCTGCGTCAAGCGCGCGACGGTTTGCTCGCGAAAGATCGGAAAACGGGAGATTCGGTATTCAAAATAAAAGCATCAATAATGCCGCATTTGAAGTCCAAACACTGAGCTTCAACCACATTCCTAGACTAGACTGGAAAATATTTACTATGTACATTTATATAATGTCACTATATCTTAAAAAAGTTAAGGTTTGGATTCAGTTTCTCTTTGCTTTATGTATAAAAGGTGATAATGACAACAGTGATCTGTTACTTAAGTAAATGTATCACAGTGTACAAATACTTTATTACTGTCAAAATGCAACTTATTTAAGAATGCAAACAATGCAAGAAAATAAGTAGATTTGGAAAAAAAAAATATATAAAAAAAGCTATGGAAAATTACTAGGGAAAAACTTTATACTTATGACAATTAAATTTTTAAAAATGATGTTATGGAATTGTTATTACAATTTTAGGGACCCTTTCCAGGTCTTGTTTTCTTCTCTTTCATTCTTTTTTTTTTTTTTTTTAAAAAAAAACCAACAGACTCAGACAGATAATAAATTTCATCTCTAATTCAGTAATTCAATTTTTTAATTTTTCATTTGATTATAATTTTGAAGCACTTTTTCCAAACAATTTTTTGTTCGGTTTTCCTTTCTTTCTTTCTTTCTTTCTTTCTTTCTTTCTTTCTTTCTTTCTTTCTTTCTTTCTTTCTTTTTAATACTTTTTAGAGGTTTTTCGTACTTTTTTTGTTCCACATATTGAGAGAAATTAGGAGATTTTGAATTTTTTAAAAAAAAAAAAGATAGGGAAAATTACTATACATAATAATTATCTTAATGGCAGTTTTGAAATTACACTTTTTTAAGCACCTTTTCAATGTTCTTTTTTTTGTTGTTCAGCTTTCTTTTTCTTATTTAAAAATAACTTTTTATTTAAACTAATGGACTCGGAAAAGTCAGGTTATTGTATTTTTTTCTTCTTTTTATTTTGCTAATGTTTGGGTCGTTTCTTCTTTGGTGGTTTTCATTTATATTTTTCTTTGCCGTTGCTGGATTTAAGGCCAGTGGGTTTTATTTTGAAAATCTTACCCGGAACCCGCCTCGTCGGGTCCGGGTACCTTGACGGGTAATGACGTCCCCGGCCGGGATCCTGTGGCTGTACCCGGGATGGACCTCACATCACGGGAAGGGGGATCGGCTGAGTGTTTGGGCGCCGCGTGCGGGACCTACCTGTGATTAACGCGTCGTTTAACGAAACCCGAGTTTGAAGAAGAGGAGGCGCGCGAGCTCCGCCGGACTTCCACGCGCTTCGATCAGGAGGGTGTCCTCGCGCAGCTGGACCCGGAGACAAAACAACGGACGGGAACCTGACGGGAACGGGCATCCCGAGTACGCGTCCACTTCATGAGGCTGCCTCGGTGTCAAACTGCGCTTTTATTTTAAATGTTTTAAAATGGCTGCTGCCGCCGCTCCGGAGCTATAACAGACCGCTCAGCCGGTATGTGAAGCCGAGTTCGACGCCTGGAAAGCGGCGAGTTTTCCCTCGTCTCCCCCTCGCTCCGGCTGGGAAGCTAGTTAGCTTTAGCCGGCTAGCCTAGCCGCCTCGCAACAAGGCCGTTTTTTAGCCTCCTCGTCCGGTGAGTGAAGTGACACTAAGAGCTTTTTATCGACCCGGAGCGACTGTTTTTTAAATTCCTCGCCGTTTCTAAGGATATGGGGAAGAGTTGCTCCGCCGGCCGCACATTTGTCACCGCACCGGAATTGGAAAGCGGGACACCCCGGGGAACAGCTGCTTTCGCCGGGCAGTAGCAGCAGCCTGGCCGCCTCTGCCAAAAACAACCGCTGGGAATATTTAAATCTTATTTAACACATCCAGGCATGTAGAGGGGGATAAACTGACTTTGTCTGGCGGCGAAAACTAAACCCACAGTGTGATTTACTTCAATTATAACCCCGAGAAACTGCTGCGTTAACCCCACCAGGGTCCATTATATGAAAGCATGATTTAAGACGCCTCTGAGATCCGCTCTCCTGGAGGTCACCGCTTCATATCTGACAATCTTCACCGAAAACACCGCCGTCCCACCGGCCGAAGAGTGCCCCGTGCTGCCGCCATGAACTACCAGCAGCATCTGGCCAACTCGGCCGCCATCCGAGCCGAGATCCAGAGATTTGAGTCCGTGCACCCCAACATCTACTCCATCTACGAACTGCTGGAGCGGGTGGAGGAGCCGCTGCTGCAGAACCAGATCCGGGAGCATGTCATCGCCATTGAAGGTAGGACAGCTGCTGGATAAAAATGGTCAAAAATATCTGAAACATGTCTAAAATGCATCATATGCACACAAATGCAAAGCTCTACGTTGTCTGTTAAATGTGGCAAATTCTCTGTGAGGTTTTGTGGTTTCTCTGGTGGCTGCAGTTGCTTTGATTTTCTGCTGGTTTCAGGGTTAAAATTGATTATTTGCACTTGTGAAGTTAAGCAGAAACTCTCCCTTTTTGAAGCATTTGTGGGTTTAAATCAGTTGTGACACTGTGATTTGCTTGGATTTTAGACAGTGAGCGGTCATGTTCAGGTCCAGTATTGTTTTTTATTTTTATTTTATTATTATTATTTTTAATCACCCGCATTTCATGGGTGATATCAACAACATAACTGGAAATTAAATTAAATGTATTTTTAAAATAAGTGTATATCCTGCAGTTTATCGCTGTAATATCCAATAGTCCTCACCTCACCAAATCTATCTAACATCAAGTTGAGAAAACAAACAAACAAGGAAACTGCCTGGAAAAAGTTGCCTAAAAATGATACCAAATGAAAAAAAAGGTAGGACTCTTAAAATCACAGCTTTATCTCCTAGATATTGTACCTATCTATTTGAAAATAACTCTGTTAATCTACTAATTTCTTGAAATTTGTGGAACATTTATTGTGAAGTGTCCCAAATGACCCTAAAAAATGGCAAGGTATTAGTAAAAAGTAGATTTAAAAAACCCTGAAAATAATTTTTTTTTTTAGAAAAATAAACAGACAAACAAACAAGGAAATTGTTTGTAAAAGTGCTTAAAAAATATAATATAATAAAATACTATTATTTATTATTATAAATACCTAAATAAAATACCTTTGAAAGGTGTCTGAATGTCTGCAGCACAAGAAAAGTGATGTCCCTCCAGGTTGAAAAGGGTTAATTTTGAGCTAAATGTGGTAAATTCTTTGAGAGGGTTTGTGGTTTCTCCGGAGGCAACAGTTGCTTTGTTTTTCTGCTGGTTTTCAGGGATAAAAATGATTATCTGCACTTTTAACAAAGTATGACATCAAGGGGAAGCCCTTCAGAAGCTCAATGAGCAGCTTTTTTCAAAGAAGCCGTGAGTTAAAATCAGCGATGACACTGCGATTGTTCACAGGTTTTGACATATTGAGGTGTTTTTCTGTAGATGACTCACACACTCTGCAGTTTTTCTCTGCCATACTTCATGTTAGACGATCCTCAGGTCAAAAAATGCTCCATTGAAACCCATTCAAACTGACATTTTTGATCCCACAGCTATCAGAGCAGAAAAACAGGACTTGTATTATTTCTGGGTGTCATTCTGGGCTTTTGACTCTGAATTTGTCATTTTGACTATTTTCCACCTGATGAGGTCATTATGTCACATATTTGGCATATGGAGGAAATACATGCTATTTCCACTAGGTGACCTGTCACAGTCAATGTAGCTGCTGATCACTGACATATCCCAGACTGTCAGCAGCAAAACAAATAATGTACATTTGCATGTTAATATATGTTTTACTATAGTTTGTTTTATTATGACTAATGTTGGTTAAAAAAATAAACTCGGTGAAAGTAGAAAATCATATGAATGCATAATATTTTGCAGCTGACTTTGAAAAGCGCATTTTGTGTGCAGAGATTCGAGTGTGTGTGTGATGTTAAAGCATCAAAATAACACGACAACAGCCTTTTGTCTAACAGAAACCTTTTTCATAACCTCAACAAAAACACAACTAAAAGCTGTTTGAGGTATTTTGTTTTAGATTGTTGGTTTGATTTCTTGAGTAAAACAGCAACAAAACAAGCGAGCGAGTCGCTTTTGAGAATGGCAGCAGTATTACACATCGTCAGCGCTGAACTTTAGTTCTCTGTCATGATTTTTGCATTTATTATTGCAGATGATTTCAGAAACTGTGTTTTGGGAGTGATTTCCCACAGGTGTATTTTCACATTTTTACATTTACTGGGACTACATCACTTAATAGCACTGTGAGATTTAGACTAATTAACCTCTCTGGCAGCTTAAAAGTAATAATCCTCACACAGATGTGCTTAATTTGAGCCTGCACGTCCCTCTCAGTATTGATTCATTGATCAGTGCCGGTGGGAAAAACGGGTGTCTGTTAGCTGATATCCTCAGCACTGATGGCAGTTTTGCCCTTAAAGGTTTTCCGTGTAAGGTTTCATATTTTCTACCATATCACCGTCACAAACGTTATTTCCACTTTGTTGTGTTATTTCTTTCTTTGGATAGAGCAAGGCACTAACACTGCCAGGGCTGTCGGTTTGACTCCTCGAGTAGTGCACACGAATATTTGATATGTTCTTGTTGTTGTTGTTGTTGATGTTTGCGTCTTTATCATTTTTATTGGATTAACTGAGAATTTGAAGAAATTAGTTCTACCTCTAAGTTATAGTTAGGGAAATATCAAATTATTGTTAAAAATATCTGGTTTAAAAAGAGTGATATATCAGTAACAAACCACTTTTGGAGTCTAGGCAGCTGCGAGGAAATCACAGACATGTTGCTACAAAAAACTCTTCCTCAGAGCCTAAAAAGCCGATAGAAACACACTGACAGGTCGCTACAAATCATCCACATTTGAAGCCTTAAAATCTGCCAAAACATTACAGACAAGTTGCTCCAAAATACCCAAATCTGGGGTCTAAAATGCTGCAAACAAAAACATAGATGGGTTGCTAAAGAAACCCACGTTTGAAGCCATGAAATCTGTCACTTTTCTCCAGAACACCAATGTTTGGTGCCCTAAAAGCTGCTGGAAAAACATCGTCATGTAGCTACAAAACTCCCACATTTTAACCTGAAATTCACAGAAAGGTTGCTCTAAAATATCTAAATTTGGAGCCCAAAAGTCAGTTGGAAACACACTGACGGCTCACTACAAAATACCCACGATTGACGGCTAAAAAGCTAAAAAAAAACCACACTGAAAATCATCCTGAGAACGCTTTTTTATGGCTTTGGTTTTTTATCTGCTCAGATAAAAACAGTGTGAATGTAAAAGGACCCCAAGAGCTCATTTTCGCTTGTTGTTTTCGCTCGTTTTTGCTTGTTGTTTTCGCTTGTTGTTAGTTTCTCCAGACTTTTTATTGGATTATGTAAGAGTTGGAGTTTGGCGAAAGAGTTCTCCTCTCTTTCCTCTCCTCTCCTGTGAAGATGATGATGATTGTTATGATGATGGTGATGATGATGATGATGATGATGGTGGTGATGATGATGATGATGGTTATGATGGTGATGGTGATGATGGTTATGATGATGATGGTTATGATGATGGTGATGATGGTTATGATGATGATGGTGATGATGATGATGGTGATGATGGTGATGATGATGATGATGGTGATGATGGTTATGATGATGATGGTGATGATGGTTATGATGATGGTGATGATGGTGATGATGGTTATGGTGATGATGGTGATGATGATGATGGTGATGATGGTGATGATGGTGATGATGGTGATGATGATGATGGTGATGATGGTTATGATGATGATGATGGTTATGATGATGGTGATGATGGTGATGATGGTTATGGTGATGATGGTGATGATGGTGATGATGGTGATGATGATGATGGTGATGATGGTGATGATGGTGATGATGGTTATGATGATGATGGTGATGATGATGATGATGATGATGATGGTGATGATGGTGATGATGATGATGATGATGAACAGCTGTTGAAAAGCTCCTGTGAAGCCCGTGTTTGTCACATACCTGACTCTGTTTGGAAAAGTGTGTTTTCTACAGAGCCAAACTGGGCTCTGCTGTGTTTAGGAACATCTGTGTGTGTCGTACACATTCTCCTGCGCTGTCTTAACACACACAAACACAAACACACACAGACACACACACAGACACACACACAGACACACACACACACACACACACACACACACACACACACACACACACACACCAGTTCAGTCAGTCCTGTGATGTTCGGCCAGCTTTTATTTTGACCAGAAGGAGAGAAAAATGTGACTTTAAACCACATTTACCCAAGTTCTCTACTTAAGTTCAAAGTTGAGGTACTTATACTTTACTTGATTATTTTCCTCTGATTCCACTTTACACTTTTACCCCACTACATTTCAGAGTAAAATATAGTACTTTTGACACCACTACATTTATCTGAAGGCTTTAGGTGATTTAGAAAATGTGATTTTTGATTCCAAACATAACAAGACTTCATAAAAGATGCTGTTTAGTAATATATTAAATGATCAAACTGTTTAGTTAATTAATCAATCAGTTGATTGACAGAAAATTAATAGCCAATTGTTTAAAACATTTAAGTCATTTAAGTTTTTTCCCGTGTTTTGTAAATAATTTTTTTTATTGGGGTATTTTTCATTTAAAAATATTTAGAGTCTTTGTATGTGTCTTTAATAATAATCTTAAGGTTTTGACATTGATTTTTTTCATTGGGTACTTGATTGGGTACCTGATTTTACTCACTTACTGTTACCTCAGTAACATGTAGGACTCTGACTTGTAAACGAGTATTTTTACAGTAATTTAACTTGAGTGAAGTATCTAAGTACTTGTTCCACTGCTGCTTAAAACACACCTTTAAAGGTCAGCACTGGTGCGTTTTCTAACAGGATTTTTGACCTTATGTCCCACAAAATGTCAAGCTAATAATAGATCCTCAGTACAGTCAAGATTTGAGTCTCGAAAAAGGAAAAGTATTGCAGTTTTTATTTTGGAGGATTTGGACACAAAATGTAAATGAAACGTCAGGGCGAGAGCAGCGAGTGTGTTCACAGCTGTCTGAGCTGCACAGCACAAAGAGTCAGAGCGCTGACTCGCTGCTGCTTTGCTCATTTCCATTTTCCCTGAATTCACTCGGTGACTCACTCCGCCTGCTCTCAGGCTGGAAATAACCCAAAACAGCAGCGGCAGCAGCAGCAGCAGCGGCAGCGGCGGCGACGTTGCTGCTGTCATCCTGCCTCTCAGCGCACATCTGGACGTGTCGCTCACATTCATGTCATGTTACGCAAGCTCTCAGCTGGAGACGCCACCGTCCCCTCTGCCTGTTTCTGTTGTCGTTACGTAAGGAAGTCGTCCATTCCTCTCAACAGGGTTCCCACGGTCATGGAGAAACCTGGAATAGTCCTGGAACCAGTAAAAATCATTGGAAGCTTTGTAAAACCCCTGGAAATGTGTTGTGTTTAGGAAATAAAATGACATTAATGTGACATAACGAGGACGTAATGTAGCTTTAATATGCGTCGACGTGTGACAGTGTTTTAGTTGTTTTTGTTTATTTGTTCATCACGTACGTTTCTTCATTTTCTTCATTTTCGCTCCGTCTCTCCTTTCATTCATCACGTCTTATTTCGGCTTTAGGGAGGGCTGTACATCTTTAAATGGCTTATTTTTGTTTTTATTTTGATTTTTAGAGAAAACATGCGTGTCGTCTTTAAATTTGTTTTGCATTTTTCAAAGAAAACTCGAAAATTTTCAGTTTTATTGTGTTATTTTTTCTTTCTTTTTTTGCAATTTTTGGTGATTTATTCAAAACAAAAATGTATATATATTTTGTTTTGTTTTGTAAAAAAATTTTTTTTCAAGACTTAAAAAATATTTGTATAGTGTGCTTAATTGCAGAAACAGGAATTATTGTTTGATTTTGGACATTTCTGACACTACTTGGACACGTCATGTGGGACGCGGAGCTTGACTGTAAAATGTTAGAAAAGGTGAAGCGGGGAAAGGAAGAACAAATATTTTGGGTCTGTGTGAAACAATCGGATGGTTTCTGACTCGTATGAAGCAGGTGACTCGGCCTAGTTACTGCTGGATTCTCCGGCGGGCCTCATTTACATGTGAGGCGTGTGTGTGTGTGTGTGTGTGTGTGTGTGTGTGTGTGTGTGTGTGTGTGTGTGTGTGTGTGTGTGTGTGTGAGGATGGATGTCCTGCCATCCAGGTGACACTGACCCAGTTTGTGCTGGTGGCCTCGGAGCTGTTATTAACAGAAACCAGCTTCTCTGCTGAACATCACACACTTCTCCATCCACAGATTTGAACAAACACGCTTTCACCTCGCAGCGCTGCACACACGTAACACGTATAACACACGATAATTACCACGAGCGGGAAGGAAATCACATCAGGAACTACAACAACCGGAGGCTGTTTGTGTCAACAGGAAGCTGTTGTAGAAAAATCCAGACTTTTGTTTGATAATTTCCTTTTTAATGCTGCTGAATTATCTCTCTGATCTTTGTCTGTTTTCTGAACTAATATAAGAAATATCAGGCATTACAAGATTTCTCCCAATTTTTAGCTTCAAAAGACATAAAAAAAAGCCACAGTGAAAGTTTATATTTGTGTTTTTAGCAAACATTTTATCTATTTAATATCACACACTCATTTAAAAAATGATACATTAATACTATTTTCTACTTTCATTGAATTATTTTTTTAAAATCCAACATCAGTCCTAATCATAAACATCAAATATTCATTAATTTTTAGAATTTTAACCCTTTAAATGACAGGGTTTTGTCATGATGTCACACAAAAAAGATTTTTTTCAATATGCTACATACTAGTTAGATAGTTATTTTTTGATTTATGAACAGTCCCTGAAGGGTTAAAGAATGAGTGGGTGTGATGGATGAATATTTTGGAGTTTTTTGTGGAGGTCGTGGCCTGTGGGAGAAAGTAGATCACAGTAGATGAGAGTAGAGCAGGTGGATGGCTGTTAATCTCTGCGGCCTGTTTGTCCAGAAACACCGACGTCTCTCCCTCGCTGCTGTCTTTGTCTCCAGCTGCTTTTGTCTCGTGTTGCCGTCCTGCAGTCGGTGAACGCGCCATGTGACCCATTTAGCCTCACTGCTGTGTGTTTGTTCAGCCTCCTCCGGCCTCTGTGAGCCTCCTCTCTCATTTAGTCGGGATCGTACCCACATAATGCCCGTTCTCGTGTTTCAAACCGGCTCTGATGCAGCGTCTCATTCAGAGAGGACGTGGAGACGGAGCGAGACGCTGGGACGGGCCGTGTTCAGCCGGGACCACCTGTAGAGGACATAAATCCTGCTGAGCTCCCTGAAGTCTGTCAGGCTTTACATGTCAGGAACATGTTTGTCACCTGCCACTCTGCGGCCTCATCAGCTCAGTTATTTTTTACTTTCTTCAGGGTTCCCACAGTCAGAAATGTCCTGGAAAAGTCATGGAATTTGCAAACAAGAGTTTCTAGGCCCCTGGAAAAGTGTTGCAAAACTAAAAATACTTTTTATTTTTTTTATTTTTTTTTTTTAGAAATCACAATCAACATTTTAAAGAATACAAATTGCCATTAGCAAAAAAAAGGCCAAATAAAAAAAAAAAACAATTAAAAAAACCCACCAACATTATTTATTTTATTTATTTTTTTTAGAAATAACCGCAAACAATCACCAAAATCATATCTTTAGGAAGATTTGCCAAAAAAGATTTTAAAGAAAAAAAAATCAACAAACATTTTAAAAGAAAAAAACAAAACCAAAAAATGCCCATAATTTTAAAGAAAAAAAAGCCATGTTTTTTTCTTAAAAAACTGCCCAAAAAAATTTTGATGAAAAAAAGCCCAACAA
This sequence comes from Plectropomus leopardus, assembly GCF_026936395.1. NCBI lineage: Eukaryota > Metazoa > Chordata > Actinopteri > Perciformes > Serranidae > Plectropomus > Plectropomus leopardus. The sequence goes on along the minus strand of NC_142199.1, from coordinate 1,022,741 downwards.
TTGTAAAGGAAAAAACCCCATCAGAATTTCTAATGTTTTGTTGGGGTTATTTTTGTTAAAAAAAAATGCCCAAAGCGGCAATAAGGTAAATACAGCCATTTAAAGTTGTGTGGCCCTTCCTAAAAGACAAATCAATAGCATAAGTCCCCCTTTAGTGCCCACTTCTGCACCCCCCCTCCTCTCTCATAAATAAATGTCCGGTCTTTAATTTTAGACTTTTCCAGGTCTTTAAAGTCCTGGAAAAGTCTCTATATGTCATGTTGAACTGTGTGTGAACGGTGACGTCAGCGCGCGCTGAGTGACGGCATGCGGGCCTGCAGCAGGGGTTTGGGCTCCTGCGTGTTGGCGGTGTGGTATCAGAGGTGTTTGTTTGTTGACTGCAGCAGCACTTTCTCTCGGCGCTGTGAGGCTTGTTGTTGTGGCAGCTGGAGTCACGGAGCGTCATTATGTAACGGCCCATTGACGCTCGCTAATAGCAGTAATAACAGTAATAAGAAGTCGCAGGGATGCTTTTTAAACCAGGGCTTTAGCCGTTACATAACAGCGGTCGCTGCCCGCTGCAGCGCTGCCAGCACGCCACTCTGTCTTGAGAAATTATGCTGAGATCTCTGCACCTTTTGTCCATAAAGTACTCCCCCGTCCCCTGTCCCCTCCGTCCCCCGTCCCCCACACTGACTGCACCACATCAGGACTGACATCATGTGCTCGCTGTAAAGTGGCTGTGTACTTCTTTACCCAGCATCCTTTGTTTTCTTTCATGGGGCCTTGATGTATGAGGTGAAGCATGAGTCATCAGAAGGCCGCAGCACAGTGAGCGCGCTCAGTGGAGGCAGCGAGCGTCACACAGCGCCTCTCTGTCCTGCTGAATTGATCTGAGTCCGTGTGAAAGAGCAAACATGTCGTTTAGTCACACACACTGCTGGAACTTCACTAAGTACATTTACTCAAGTACAAATCTGAGGTACTTGAGTCTATTCTTTTCATGCCACGCTGTACTTTTATTCCACTACATTTCAGAGGAAGTATTGTACTTTTTATTTCTCTGCACGTATCTGACAGCTTTACATACTTTACAAATTAAGATTTTTGCATCAAAACATGACAAGATTTTATAAGATATGATGTTTTGTAATAAATTCAATTGTGAAACAGTTTAAACAAGTACAGCTGCGGGGCGGCGGCCCGGGTTCGATTCCAGCCTGTGGCCCTTTGCTGCGTGTCAGCCCCTCTCTCTCCCGCACTTCCTGTCAGAAAAGGGGAAAATCCCCCCAAAATCTTAAAAAAAACCCCAAGTACAGCTGCAACGGTTAGTTGATTAATCAGTCAGCTAATGATTTTCTAATGATTTTGAGCTTTCTTCAGATAATTGTTGTTATTTTTGTTGTTGTTATTTCCTCTTTTTTAAAATAATTTAGAGGTTTTGTATATGTAATATATAATATATTATTTTAAATAAAAAATAGAAGGTGGTTTCTTTTTCCATTTTTAAAAATAATTGAATTTTTTTTCTATTTTTTTAGTTGAGTGTTGGGGTTTTTTGGGGGTGTTTTTTCCTGTTTTTATTTTTTAAAAATTCAAGTTTTTTTAAATATGTTTTTCTCATAATTTTGGCTTTTTAGTGTTTTATTTTTTTTAAATTTGTGTTTGTGTGTTTTTCCTCACAACCTTAACATTTTGGCGTATTTCGTTTGTTTTTGAAGCTTTTTCTGCAGTTGGTACTTAAACTAGCATTGCTTATAGAATATATATTACTGATTTTACTTACTGTTACTTCAGTAATGTTTTCAGTGCAGGACTTTTACTTGTATCAGAGTATTTTCACAGTGTGACATTAGTACTTTTGCTCAAGTAAAGGATGTGAGTACTCGGTCCACCACTGCATGTTGAATCTGCAGAGTGTTGAATGGAGCTGAATGTCTTTATGAGACGAAAGTTCACATAAAACCGATGTTTGGTCAGTCTGTCTTTTGGTTTTTGGAGCTGTGGCTGTTGAACCCGCGCTGAAGTATCTGCACTGTCAGATGGATATCATGACTCAGCAGTTTGTCCAGCAGCCAGCTGCTGATTCAGACTCTGGCGGCAAACAGCTGCACTTATAAATTCACAGCAGACGAGTGTCCGAGACTGGCAGAGTGTTTCTGGCAGATCAATTCAAAAATGTTATTTATATACTGATTTAGAGGACATCATTCAGAAAGTGGCTTCACTCCTGACTCTGAACAGTAAACAAGCGTAAATATGCAGTAGCTGTGACCACGTATGCATGTTTAAATTTTTTATAATCATTTATTTATTAATTTCAGCATTTTAAATTTGTTTTGTTTATTTGTATATTTTTAAAGTAATTTTAATTATTTTTTAAATTTTACTTCTTTGTGTAAGTATTTATTTCATTTAATTTCAAATTATTTTATTCATTTACTTATTTCAGCGTTTATTTATTTAATTTTGTATTTATTTATTATTTCAAATTTTATTTATGTATTTTTTCAACATTAAAAAAATCATTTTGCCTGTAATTTTTTAATTTAATTTAATTTATTTATTTCAGCATTTATTTATTTATTTTATGTTTTCATTTTTTTATTCAATCATTAATTTCAGCCTTCTTTATTTGTTTAGTATTTTCCAGCAATTTTTATTATTCCATAACCTATTTCTGTATATAGTTATTTATTTTAATATTAATATTATTATTTATTTATTTAGAGTTTTCATCCTACATATTCGGTGGTCTTGAAAACTAAACTAAAATAACTAAGTTTGCGAGTATTGCTCCTCGTATGTAGTGAATCATGTCCTCTTTGATGTAGGTCAGAGGTCAGTGGCAGCATATGGAGCTGTATCCACAGGTCACACAGAGGTCAGAGGTCGCTCAGTGTCATTCACCAGCTGATCCAGTGAGATGAGGTTAACTGGGATTATCTGCAACTTTTCCTGCTCCCTTTAATCTGCCTTCAGTGGGTTATATGGATCCCAGTTACATTCAGATTACAGGCAGAGACCTGCAGAGACCTGCAGAGACCTGCAGACGACTCACTGCTGGTGTCACACATGAGGGGCGACTCTTTTTTGGAAAAGTTTAATAGGAAAATAATATAATCTTGTACAGTCCATTCTTGTCTCAGACGTATCGTGTTTATTATCTGTTTCCTTGGTGTCTGCACGTTTCGGCCGGTCCTCACTGTTAAAGGGGACCTTGTTCTGCTTATTCCCAGGTTCATACTTAAATTTAAGCCCTCTACTACAACGTTTTTACGTATTGAATGTTGAGAAAACACTCTGTTGTCCTCACGCTGTCTGTGCTGGACGACCTGTGGTCGCCCTCCGTCTGCAGAGTGCACAAAATTAAACAAACAGAAAATAGGTTTAAAATCATCAATACAAAAGATGAGCAGCTGTGTTCAGAAAAGCCTGTGAATGTAAAAAGTGGAAAAAGTAACTTGACTACAACTCCCAGGGTGCTTTTCAGTGAACAAACATCCAGTCACAGAGCTCCAAATTCTGTCACAGGATGAAGATTAAGATTAGGCATTTCACACTGATATAATCCTCATTTTAATCAGTTGTGGTGAGCTTCTTTATAGCTACAGCCACTGAGGCTCATGGGTATTGTAGTATTTGTAATATTTATAAAACAAAACCACCAACCGAAAGCGTCATTTTCCAAAAGACTCTCACAGCTGTGACACTGTGTACAATGAATAAATCAGATCCATAAATGACTCAAATCTGTCTCATCAGGATGGTGATTTACCACAGTGACAAATATTAAGGCCAGTCTCTACTTCCTGTGATGTCCTCTTGTTTCAGTCCTCATCGTGTCTGGAGCTTCATTTCATGGACTCACACACATTTCAGCATTTCTGCTTAAGATTAGAGCAGCTTTTGGATTTTTAGAGGCCTGTTTCAGTTGCTGAAATTTGTAACTTCAACATAACTCTCGATTTGATTTTCACAAATTTAACAAATACAAGCTCGAGAGCCAGAGTTCACATTTGTCCTGCACATCCTGTCCGTCCTCGAGCACGCGCTGCATTTGTCCACAGAATGAGATTAACGAGATAACGAGTGTCCCCCGAGTGGGTCCTGATGCTCATTAAACCCGGAGGATGCGGTCGGCACGACGAGCCCATCGATCGGTCTGAGCAGGAGGAAGCGGGGCGGCGATGGCGAGCGGCGGGGGGGCGGGGTTATTGATGCAGGAGAAATGTCAGAGATGTGATGAGTGTTGTGAGTGTGTGTCACTGTCCTCCTGCTGCTGTCAGAGCAGTATTTATACACAATAAATACTGAAAGACACCACCACAACCAGCTGCTCAGCGTGTCTGAGTTTAGTCAAACCTTCAAGATCACAAGATCACAAACATTTTCACTCATTAGTTCATAAACATGTCGAGATGATAATTATTTTATCTGTTATCATACAAAATACTCTGTGTCTCATAGCAGCAAATATATGGATGCATGTCTTTTCTGGACATAGTATAGCTGTCTTTTGTGGACATAGTACAGCTGTCTTTTGTGGACATAGTACAGCTGTCTTTTGTGGACATAGCATAGCTGTATTTTGTGGACATTTGCAGTAAATTCTGTGTTACGTTTGTAGTAGGACACTGCTGTAAGATTTGTGGTAAATGTACTGCGTTTTTGGGTATTATTATTTGTATTACATCATTAGTTTCGTGATGTTTTTGGGTGTTAGATCTTTGTAAAGGTTCACATTGAACCTCTGGGACCTAAAGAACAGTATGTGCAGTGTCCACATACTTTTGGCCACACAGTGAAGTCTATGTACAGATGCTAAAAATAACTTTTCAGGCAGTGAAACGGTTAAATTTGTCTCTCCTCTGGTTGTAAGTGGACTCAGCTGAGGACGGGTCACCTGTGAGCGCCTCCTCGCTGACTCCATCGCCCCCGTTTAGCGGTGAAACCTGGGACCCCTCCCGCCTGCCTCCAGGGTCCCATTAGGGAATTGTGGTTATCAGTGGTCCTGAACACATGAGCGCACTCGAATGCGGCGGCGTTTCACATCAGCGGCGATGTTTCTTATCTGTTTGTGACCTCCGTCGGCCCGTAAAGCTCTCTGTTTGTGTTGGAGGGTCACGGAGGAAGCAGAGTGTTTATGAATGATGGCGAGCTGATGATGCAACAGACACACGATGGAGCTGAACGCCGTCAACAGCACTCTGAGTCCCATAACCACAGTTCGAGACCGCCGCGGGGTCCGAGGACCGCTTTTATACAAGTCTGACACATGGACACGTGTGCTGTCTTTCTTCATAGTAAGGGACAGACGTCAACATCAGGATTTATCCCACAAAATACCTCTTTGTAGTGATATAAATATTATTTCCGGGCTGCCGGTAATGATCATTTATTTCCTGTTAATATCTAAAAAAGAAACTTTTTTCCAAGTTTACATCTTCAGATATAATGTATATAAAATATACAGTTTACAATAATACGAAACAGATTATTTGATTTTCGCCATTTCTTCTTGAAAAAATATAAAGTGGCAAAATGAATAAAGACAATAATTTGGGGGCTTTGGACTGCTGATTGTTCAGAACAAGCATTTTGAAGCTATTAAGAAAGCATGATTAACAAAAAAAATAATCAGCAGAATAAAGAATAATGAAATAATGATTAGTTGCAGCCCTGATGAGGACATATATGTTGTTGATTGCAGCTGTATTTATAATTGATATAATGCCAACGTGCTCATGGTTTGATTTAAAACAGCAGTTATTTTAGTGCTCATAAATAAGGCCGCCCGTGTCTTAAATCCAGGTTCAGAGGTGCTTTTTAAAGACGCTCAGACAGACTTTCCTTCAGTGACAGACACAGAAACACTGAGCATTGATTGCCGTGTCAGCAAGCAGCGACGCCACGGCTCACATGGCTGAAAATGAGTTTAGAGCTGCAGGTATTTTTGTCTCAAATTCCTTCTAAACCCGCATTTATTGGAAAACACAGTTAGCTGCAGTGTGTGGACAGAAGAGAGCGGCTGCAGCTTCGGTCTCTGCAGAACGCTGAAGCTGTTTCGAATGCCTGCAGGTCTCAGTTAGGACCAGAGGACAGAGGACAGAGGCAGAGGACAGGTCGCAGATTTGCTGCTGGTTGTTGATCGCAGACAGATTGACATCTTCGGGTGGTAGCTGATGTCTAATCTGTCCTCTCAGACGTCCTGCTGAGACGCCGCGTTTGTTTCTTAATCCGTCTGTTTTGTTCAATCAGAGCAGCTTCAGTTTAATCCACAACATGTTTCTACGACGCATACATTCGAAAAACATAAAATGGCATTTAAAGAATTTAAATTCTGAAAATTAATGAATATTTGATATTTATGACTTTATATTTTCAAATTTATGATTATTGTTGGATAAAAAATTAACTCAATGAAAGTAGAAAATCACATGAATGTCTAATATTTTTGAAAGCCTGATTTTGAAAAGTGCATTTTGTGTGCAGAGTGGTACGAGTGTGAGTATCCGGCACTGCACAAAAAACAATGATATATAAAAATCAATGTTGCTGCTAACTACTGACATATCCCAGGCTGTGATTATCCAAAAACATCTACTTTGCTTGTAATATAGTGAAAATAATTCTCTTTTTTTATCTAAAAACATAGTAGCATCATGACAAAAACCTGCCATTTAAAATTCAGAAAAATAATGAATATTTGATATTTATGATTAAGACTGATGTTGGATAAAAAAAATAAACTTAATGAAAATAGAAAATCATACTAATGTATAATATTTTTTAAAGCTTGATTTTGAAAAGCGCATGTGATATTAAAGCGGGCCCTAAAGGGTTAATGGATTTGGATTACCCACGCACAATAAATGTAGCCTATAATTTAGCCTAATCTTTGAATACTTGAAATAAACAAAACACCCCTAATTACAGCACCAATTACAGTATGTGAAGAGGGATGTGATTGTGAAATGACCCACATTTTGTCCCGTTGCTGGAACAAAACAAGACATTTCATCCTTTTTTTCTGTATTATTAACTTTAATTGCAGCCCTGAAATTAAATCTGAAGATACAGAGTTTGAGGCTGGCACAGTTGTTCCTTCGGTACAAGGTTTTTAAATTTAATGTTTTTAATTTTACCTGACTGTAAGCTGCACCCTGGCTCCATCTTCTCGTCTTGGTTTCTGTCATTTTATTGACAGAATAATTAATCCAAAATACACTTGCACATAGCGTCTGTCAATAACTAAATATCAGTGATAATCAGTATGATCCATCAGTCAGACTGTGCTGCTTCTCCTCTGCTCCTCTGCTTCTCTCAAACACTTTTTAATGGGTCATTGTGTCTGAATAATGCAGAGCTGCGGGCTTTTGCTGCTAAATTTGGTTTGGCGTCTCCGTGCTGATTGGCTGCATCTCGTCTGTATCTTTTCTCCATCGTCCCTTCATCCCGTCGGAGTCTGTCCTCCGCCGCGTCTCACTGTTTCGGTGTCAAACCCCTTCTTTTTTTCCGAGCGTTTCCTGCTCTCGCGGGTTTGTTGACGGTGAGTCACGGTTGAGTCATTCGGCGTCCACTTATTGAAGATACGTAGATGATTCTGACAGTTTGATGCAAACCCACACACGTCTCTGAACACAGATTTGCATGTGTGGAATTGAACAAGTGTCCTGAATCACTTCCCCTTCAGATTTTAGTTTTTAGTCTGAACCGCTGAGAGGGGAGCTGTGTGAAGTCTGATAAATGACCTCTGACCTCTGTAGCCCGCTGCTCCTCTCAGCCCAGTCGCCCGAAGAGCATCTTTGCATTTCTGTTAACCACAAATATGCATTTGCATGTTTTATACATATCACGTCCAGGTTTCTAAAGTGACGCAGTATCTGAGCTGATTTCATCGAGAGGTGGAGGAGACGGTGGACGGTTTGTCACCTGAGACGGAGAGACGGCTGCCGGGCAAACAAAACTGAAAGCGCTTTTTTGAATGCGGTTATGTCCTTACCTGTCTGAGTGTTCCTCGCGGCTCTCAGGCTCCACGGCTGGGTGTTTTTTTTAGTGACCAGTCAGTCTGCTCCAGTGGGTTTTTGAGGCACCAATCTTGTGTGTTATGTAGCGACCCATCACTGTGTTTCGAACGGCTTTCTAGGCTCCAAAGCTGGTTGTTTTGTAGCAGTCTGTCAGTGTGTTTCCAGCTGATTTTTAGGCTCCAAGCGTGATTTTTTTTAGTGACCTGTCACTGTGTTTTGAGCGCTCTTGTGCTCCAAATGTGGGTGTTGTGTAGATATCTGTCACTGTCTTTCATGTGGATTTTGGGGCCCTAAATTTGGTGTGTTCGGAGCAATGATTTAATTTTTTTATAGGCAAACTACAAAACAAAAGAATCTCATATCAGCTTTTATTTCAAAGTACATGCTGCTGATTTATTGAACTCTACGATCAAAATGTGTTCATGATATGAACACGTATCCTTGTAAATAATCCAGTTTATAGCTTTGATTATTTCCCACAATTCATATGAGTTTTGGGTCAGTGTGCTTCATTGGAGTTAGCTGCTAATGAGTCCATTACGTAACAAAAAGACCAGCGTTTAGCCAGAGTCTGGACCCGAGCACCGGTGCGATTTTAAACCACAGCAGAATCAAATAAATCCAGAAACCTCTCCCGGCTCTCACTGGTGTTTTCCCAGTGGCTTTTTCCTGCTGATTTGACAGAAAGGTGACGCCTCCTCCTCTGAGGTTTTACCTGTCGGTCCAGTTTTCTGGGCGACCTTGTTTCCTCCTGACGGGGAGCAGATCTGACAGCTGAGGTCAAGCTGCTCCGCTCAGACCTCCACCTGCCCGATGTCACTGCTGCACTGGCCCACCGAGGACTTTAAAAACACCCACACTGAGGGGCTGAAGCTGCTGGAAAAAGAGCAACACAACCCCAAAAAATACATTTCAAGGGTGTCATGATTTAATTACTATTATTCTTTAACCCATTTAAAATACATTTCCAACATTTCTCTGCATCGCTCCAGCTTCTTAAACATAAATATTTGCTGCTTTTCTCGGTACCTGTCTCTAAAAACACTCACGCTGACGCTGAAAAGCTGCTGAAAAACAGACAGGCCCCTAAAACAGACCTGTGTTTGGGGCTGAAAATCTGAAGGAAAAACAACCGATCACTAAGAAACACCCACTTCTGGAGAAAGTTTCAGGAAAAACAGAGAGGCCCCTAAAACAGACCTGTGTTTGGGGACTAAAAAGCTGCTGGAAAAATACGAATACGTACCTAAAAAACACCCATGTTTGTAGGTCAAAGGAAAAACAAAGACAGTTCACAAAAAAATGCCCATGTTTGGGGGCGAGAAAAGAGCCACAGTTCCCCAAAAACTACGATGTAAAAATGACTCGCCGACTTTATAGATGAAAATGATCATTTCTGCATTTATAGAGCAAATACCACCAACTCTGCATGATTCCAGCCTCTTGAACCTGAATACTTGATGCTTTTCTCTTTTTTAATCATCGTAAATTGAATATTTTGGGGTTTTGGACAGTTAGTCGCCCAACATAAGACATGTGAAGACGTCATTTTGGACTCCGAGGACTTATTACTGGCATTTGTTATTTTCTCGTGGTAAAAATAATGATTTGTTTGAGGCCTGAGAGGCTGCTTTTGCTTTGTGACGGATTAACGGTCAGAGCGTAAACGGTGTTTTAACGGTGTGTAAATGAAAGCCGGTGCAGCGGTCAAAGTGCTGAAGGTGAAACGTGGCGGCCGGCAGCGTCTGTGTGGAGCTGACGGAGCTGGTGGCTTCCTGCAGAGCACAAACAGGAAGTTCTTTGTGTGACTGTGCAGAAATCAAAGTGAGCGACTCGGAGAGAAAGACGCTGCAGGGAGGAAGAGGAGCAACTTTTAACCCTTAAAGGGACTGTTTGCTGCATTTTATGTGCTTTTTATTCTTCATGTTTTGATCATTTTGTCTGTGTTCGTGCATGTTGCATATTTGAATGTATCTGAGTGTAATCAGTGAATTTGCAGCTCAGCTCCTACAATAAGTCTAAAATACACTGTGGAAACTAAATAGTTACATTCAGACTGTTCAGGTCCAAAAATGCTCCATTGAAACCCATTCAAACTGACATTTTTGATCCCACAGCCATCAGAGCAGAAAAACAGGACTTGTATTATTTCTGGGTGTCATTCTGGGCTTTTGACTCTGAATTTGTCATTTTGACTATTTTCCACCTGATGAGGTCATTTTGACCATATTTGGCATATGGAGGAAATACATGCTATTTCCACTAGGTGACCTGTCACAGTCAGTGTAGCTGCTGATCACTGACATATCCCAGACTGTCAGCAGCTACACTCACACACTGACATATCCCAGACTGTCAGCAGCTACACTCACACACTGACATATCCCAGACTGTCAGCAGCTACACTCACACACTGACATATCCCAGACTGTCAGCAGCTACACTCACACACTGACATATCCCAGACTGTCAGCAGCTACACTCACACACTGACAGATCCCAGACTGTCAGCAGCTACACTCACACACTGACATATCCCAGACTGTCAGCAGCTACACTTACACACTGAGCATGGAGGAGACTCAACATCATTTATTTTTTAACCCTAAAACCCCCTTACCCGAAAATCATAGTGGCATCATGACAAAAACCTGGTATTTTAACGGTTAAAATTCTGAAAATTAATGATTATTTAAAATGTATGATGTTGATGTTGGTTAAAAAATAAACTCACTGAAAGTAGAAAATCATATCAATGTATATATATAATTTTTTTTTTTTTGCCTGATTTAGAAAAGCACAGTTTGTGTGCAGAGCGATAAGTGTGTGTAATATTAAAGAGGCTCCTAAGGGTTAATGGAAAATGTGAGCTGATTTAAAACTAACGGCCTCTCATGTTGGATCTTAAAGTCTCGGCTGTTTTATTTCACAGCTCCTGAGTTTACATGTGTCACTGAAGGACTCAGAGGTCAACAGATGTTGATGTCGGAGCTGAGACTCGTGAAAACACTCGGCGACTCGTTGTGCCGACATGTTGCAGTCTTGAGGAGGCGTTGTGGTGTAATGAGGCTACCGCCGGTGGTTTGCGGAGTCAAATTAATTAGGCGATAAATCATTAATCTGTGAGCGAGGCGAGGCCTGGAGGGGCTCCCGAGCATCTGCTGCGCGCCTCGCAAAAACAAGCAGGACGCCCGCAGCATAAGACATCTCAAACCGTCACAGAGACATCGCAGACCAGCACAGAGACGGTTCGGACGCATTTCTACCAGCGTGTTTACAGGACTTTTCCAGGACGCTTCCAGGCAAATTTTAAACACCAACCATTCCCTGAAACGACCATTAACACCCTATCAGTTCTTTATCATCACTATTGAATAGCTTTTTAAATATGTATTATTTAAAAAATAATGAATTCAGAACAGGATTTGACCTGAATATTTAAAAAGAGCTTAGGGACCGTTTGTTATTTATGAGTTATTCATAGATTTCAGATTTTTTTTACTGCTGATTTTTAAAGAAATGTTTTCTTTAAAAAATGTTTTTGGGTGGTATCTGAGGAAACACTTTGGCATTTTTTTTCCTTAAAAAGATTTGGTGATTTGTTGAGAAAGCCTTTGGGCAATTTAAAAGAAAGGTTTTGGTTGTTTTTGAATGAACATTTTGTCAAGTTTTTTTTCTTTTTGTCAAATGCAGCGATTTTTGAATGAAACACTGGCTGTTAACAAATATTTTAAGCGATTTTTGAAGACAGCATTTTGGTTTATAAAAAAGCATATATTTGTTTTGTTTTGTAAATCTTTTGGCAATTTAAAAAAAAGTTGGTTGTTTTGGCTTTTGGTGTTTTTAAAGAAAATATTTTGGCATTTCAAAAACATTTTGACTACTCTTTTAATCTTTAAAAATCACACCGATTTTTAAAACAAAAAACATTTGAGCTTTTTTTGTCTTCATCACGTCATTTATCACGGCCACAAACTAAAATCTGAAATCAACATGGATTTTCTCATTTCCAGCAGCCTTGACCTCACCATATATTATCATACAGGTTTGGGAAACAGACTGCCAAAACCTTTCCAGGCCTGGAAATGGCTTTTTGCAAATTCCATGAGTTTTCCAGGGCTTTCATGACCCCTTTTAGAAGAGGAGATGGACGGAGCAGGAAGTGACATCACCTCCTCGGGGAATTGTCCTCTGAGTCTCTGTGATGTCTCTCAGTAACACGATCTGCTCTGCGTTTATTGTCCTCTGCGCTCAGACCGTCTCTGTAATGAGACTCGTCTTGTCTCGGCGTCCCTCACAAAATGTGAGCGCATTGTGCGGAGCCACGGGCAGGAAGCCAGCGAGCCCACGGCCTATTTTTATACCTGCATCAGATCCCTATTGTTTTGGCGGGGTCAGTGTCTGGAGCTTCCCGGCTGCAGCTGGACGCCACAGCTGCACAGACACCGACACCGAGCCAGCGCGCCGCTTCCTGATCAGAGACGTAAAGACGACTGAATCTGCCTCTGTTCAGGCTGCGTTAAGAGCACGAGGACGGCTCCACTTACCCGACCTTCACGCTCCATTTATAGTCTGAAAAAAACGTTCCTTTTTCTGGAGGTTAAAGAGGTAGTTTCATTTAAGACGGTGATACTCGACTCACAAATCTGGCCCCTGCAAGGGCCCCTGGAGCCCCCCCAACCGTTTTCTAATTCTCCATCAAGATAAAGTGAATTTTTTTGGTACTTTTAGTATCCATAAGGTGTCAAAGTGCATAAAACTGCATCAAAAAAGAGCCAGAGGATGATCCCCCACAGAGGTCCTCGAAACACTGTGCTGCCCAAAATTAAGCAAGAAATAAGTCAGAAGGACAATGAAAATTACCTGATTACCCCACCACCACCAACAAATAAAATAAAATAAAATAAAGTAAAGTAAAAGACAAAAATATGCAAGGAAATTAGATTGAAAAATATGCATCAAAACAAGTATATATATATATATATGTATATATTTAGAATCATATAAATATAATTTCGTGTTTCACCATGTTTATAAAAGAAACCACAAAAATGCGTCCAGGTTTCAAAGTCAGTCAAAGGCCTCTGATGTCAGTCCAGGTCTCCGGGGGTTAAATAAGAGGGACAGGAATCCGTGGATTCTGCTGGTTCTCGCGGTGGTTCTCGTTGTGGTTCTCGCAGTGTTTCTTGTTGTGGTTCTCGCAGTGGTTCTCGCGGTGGTTCTTGTTGTGGTTCTCGCGGTGGTTCTCGCGGTGGTTCTTGTTGTGGTTCTCGCAGTGGTTCTCGCGGTGGTTCTTGTGGTGGTTCTCGCGGTGGTTCTTGTTGTGGTTCTCGCAGTGGTTCTTGTGGTTCTCGCGGTGGTTCTTGTGGTGGTTCTCGCGGTGGTTCTTGTGGTGGTTCTCGCAGTGGTTCTTGTTGTGGTTCTCGCGGTGGTTCTTGTGGTGGTTCTCGCAGTGGTTCTTGTGGTGGTTCTCGCAGTGGTTCTTGTTGTGGTTCTTGTTGTGGTTCTCGCGGTGGTTCTTGTTGTGGTTCTCGCAGTGGTTCTTGCAGTGGTTCTTGTTGTGGTTCTCACAGTGGTTCTTGTGGTGGTTCTCGCGGTGGTTCTCGCAGTGGTTCTTGTTGTGGTTCTTGTTGTGGTTCTCGCGGTGGTTCTTGTTGTGGTTCTTGTTGTGGTTCTCGCAGTGGTTCTTGTGGTGGTTCTCGCGGTGCTTCTTGTTGTGGTTCTCGCAGTGGTTCTTGCAGTGGTTCTTGTGGTCCCACACAAAGTCAGACCAAACAGAGAGGATTTTTTGGGTGTAGATGTGGAGAGCGGGCGGCTCCGTGTCACTCAGACAGAAAACAAAAGGAGGACGGGCTCCTGCTGACAGATGGTGACCCAAAACAAAGACTCAAGACTCTGACGAGGATTGATTTTCTGTGTGGAGGACAGATGGGGTCCAGAGTGGCCTGTCCACCCTGTAAATTCACTTTCTGTGCTGCTCTGCTGGCTCCGTGTCCCTCTGAGGCCAGTGCTGAATAACGGCGGTGAGGTTTAGGTTTAAAGCTGCACGGCGAGCGCAGTATCACACTCGGGGACAGCGTGTCCGCCGGCCCGACACGTAAATCTCTTCATTTTAAGTAAGGGATTATTAATCTGCCTCAGCTGTAGTTGGAGAGGAGCGCTGAGCCTGAGGGCCCGCGTTTTGTCAGCCGGACAGTTCGGGCCCCTGGCACCAAAAAACTGTGGTAATACTGTAAGCTGTTTAGAGCAACACACACACACACACACACACACAGAGAGAGAGAGAGAGCTCCGTCTGATTTAGATATAAACAAAATCATTAAATAAACGATTATTTATTAATAATTATTAAAAATAATAAAATGAATATAAAATGATATAAAATAAATAATCTTCAGATGAACTGATCCATTTAAATATAATATAATGTCATGTAATAAAATATAATATAAAAATATATTTATTCTTCAGATTAATTGATTGGATTATAATATAATAAAATAAAATATATTGTAAAAAAAAAAAAAAATATAGGTTAAGATAAGCTTATGTAGTCGTTTCCTCCCCTCTTATTTAACTCACTTTAATATCACACACACTCAAACGCTCTGCACACAAAATTTGCTTTTCAAAATCTAGCTTTAAAAGATATAACACATTAAAATGATTTTTTACTTTTATCAGTTTTTTAAAAAACTTTTTTACCAACAGTCCTAATCCTAAATATTAAATATTCATTAATTTTCAGAACTTTAATCATTTAAATGCCAGGTTTTTGTCATAATGCGACTTTGATTTTAGATTTTAAAAAAACACATACACAAAAATGTAGTATTTTTAATACTCTGCATGTTTAGTAGATTTTCATTATAACTTTTTAATTTTTTAAAAATATTTTTTTGATGGCTGTGGGATCAAAAATTGCTGTTTGATGGGTCCAGTGGTTCTGTTTTCCCTCAATTTCTGGGGGAATTTGGGGTTTCACACAAAAAGGAAGTGAAAATGTTTTAGTCATAAAAAAAGTCATAAAGTCATAAAATGAAGTTAAAGTGTTTTTGTCTTCGGAGGGAATTATTGTGACGCAGTTTCTGCTGAAATCTATAAAAGACTGACGTGATACTCTCAGAGTGAGTCATCATAGTGTCACTGAGGAGGAGAGGAGGAGGACAACAGTGAGGGAGGAGGAGAGGAGGACAACAGTGAGGGAGGAGGAGAGGAGGACAACAGTGAGGGAGGAGGAGAGGAGGAGAAACCACAAGGGGAGAGGAGAGAAGAGAAAAGAGGAGACATGAGACAAGCAGAGAAAGAGGAGAATATTTATTCATGTCTTTGAATCGATTGTTATGTACCCATGGTGACAAACACATCATTTCCTGTGAGTCCTTCACAATAAAAGCTGCAGCAGTAAACATTATGTTAGCGATAGCATTAGCCTCATTTAGCTCTGGTACAACAACAGACAAGATCATTAAATTATATCATTAAAAATCAAACCGCACGTCCTTATTTCTATAAAAGCATTTTTATTTATTATGAAGACATTCATCGGTTTCTGTCCTCGTCTGTGGACTCTGGTGACCTTTGATCCTGTCAGACATCAGCCAATGACATCAGTGCCCAAAAAACAGAGACTCGATTCTTCTCTGCATCGCTGCCGAGCTATTTCAAGGACGCTGAGCAGCGAAGGAAACATCCCTTTCTTCTTCTGTCTTTTATTGCACAACAGAAAAAAATATTCAGAGCTGGAACAAAAATCACCCGACAGTTTCCCAGCGGGACAGATTTAGTGACAAGAGGACAAACTGTTCCGAAAAAAGTAAAAACAAGCTTTTCTCATGTTTACGTCCTCGACCGTTACACCCATTTAGCTTTTATTTTTTATCTCTTTTGTTTTTCTCAGTGCAGTTGTTGGTGCAATTGTTGGTGCAGTTATTGGTGCAGTTGTCGGTGCAGTTGTCGGTGCAGTTATTGGTGCAGTTGTCGGTGCAGTTGTCGGTGCAGTTGTCGGTGCAGTTGTCGGTGCGGTTATTGGTGCGGTTATTGGTGCAGTTGTCGGTGCAGTTGTCGGTGCAGTTGTCGGTGCAGTTATTGGTGCAGTTGTCGGTGCAGTTGTCGGTGCAGTTATTGGTGCAGTTATTGGTGCAGTTGTCGGTGCAGTTGTCGGTGCAGTTATTGGTGCAGTTGTCGGTGCAGTTATTGGTGCAGTTATTGGTGCAGTTGTCGGTGCAGTTATTGGTGCAGTTATTGGTGCAGTTGTCGGTGCAGTTATTGGTGCAGTTGTCGGTGCAGTTGTCGGTGCAGTTATTGGTGCAGTTGTCGGTGCAGTTGTCGGTGCAGTTATTGGTGCAGTTGTCGGTGCAGTTATTGGTGCAGTTATTGGTGCAGTTATTGGTGCAGTTGTCGGTGCAGTTGTCGGTGCAGTTGTCGGTGCAGTTATTGGTGGAGTTGTCGGTGCAGTTATTGGTGCAGTTATTGGTGCAGTTATTGGTGCAGTTGTCGGTGCAGTTATTGGTGCAGTTATTGGTGCAGTTGTCGGTGCAGTTGTTGGTGCAGTTGTCGGTGCAGTTATTGGTGCAGTTATTGGTGCAGTTATTGGTGCAGTTGTCGGTGCAGTTATTGGTGCAGTTATTGGTGCAGTTGTCGGTGCAGTTGTTGGTGCAGTTGTCGGTGCAGTTATTGGTGCAGTTGTCGGTGCAGTTGTCGGTGCAGTGTCTCCGTTTATCGGTGAGCTGGCGAAGCGACGGCTCGGCTCAGAGTTGCGATCGTGTGTGATGGCTCTGCCTCCGAAGGTGGTTTTATTCTGCCGTCTGATCCTTCACTCTGTTAATCTCTCAAATATATGAGTTTATTCACATAAAGTCACGTGTTTTCTGTATATTTCCACTTTTTAAAAACATAAATCCTGTTTATTTCCATCATTTTAACTTTCCTTGTAAAATTGAGTTGGTTTTTACACTACAACCTTTTTTTCTTTCTTAGATTTACAAATTTATTCACATAATAATTATATTTTATTTTTTTCTCCTTAAGTTGGGGTTAGTCTTTGTAATATTATGATTTTTTTAGTCATGAAAATGTATTAATTTATTCATAAAATATTATGACTTTTGAGGTTATTCTTGTAAAGATACAACTTTTTTGCAGTTTTGCAGTATGTCAGTTTTTTTTCTCATAAATGTATGAGTTTATTTACATAATATGACTTTATTCTCTGGTGACTTTTGTCATAAAATTCTGAGTTTATTGGTAAATCAAAAGTTCAGTTGGATAATTTTAGGCCTTTATTTTTTAACATTATGTCAGCTTTTTTCTGTTGTAGTTCAGCTGCAGCCCTGTAGGATATGATTCATAATTTGCAAAAGTATTTCCTTCTCTTTACCTTGCAACATGCTGCTTTTCAACAACTAATTAATCAATCAAATAATTAATCAATCAGTCAACTAATCAAACAATCATCAGACTGAAACCTTTTTTTAGCAGAGGATTTTTCTGTGTGTCTGCGTGTCTGCATCAGTATTTGTGAGGATGCTGAGTGTGTGTGTGTGTGTGTGTGTGTGTGTGCGTGCGCGCCCGTGTGTGCCCGTGTGTGTGTGTGTGTGTGTGTGTGTGTGTGTGTGTGTGCCCGTGTGTGTGTTGTATATTCATACCTGCTCTCCTCGGTCAGTCACATATGATTCAGTCTGCAGAAACAAGCCTCGTCCTGCCTCCTACAGCTGTTCTTCATGTTTAACACTCAGTTTATTGTTTTGAATGACAGATGATGTGTTAAAGAAAACTTCCACCTTAAAAATTTGGTTCAGCAGTTCGTATGAGTGCACTGGTTTGTTGATGTTATCTTTTTTTGACAAACTCTGAAGACACTGTGAGCTTTGCTCTGCAGCAAAATCTTTATTCTCAATTTATGCAAAATCCAATTCAAAATCCCCTTTGGAAATCTGCTAATTTAAGATAGACGTATAGCGTCCGGTTTGGCGACAGAATGATGTCGTCTCTAGGACACACTCCTCCATGGTTTGTTGACAGGCATTCTGGGAGTTGTAGGAAGTGATAAAAATCTGTGAATATTGTGAGGTTTGCACTTGAACAGCACTTTTTTTCTCAATATTTGCAAATTTCAGCTCAAAACCCCCTTTGGAAATCTACTGATTTAACACATGAATCGAAATATAACCTGATTTGGCCTACAGAATGATGTCATCACCAGAGAACAGTCTTCTTTGGGTTGTTGAGAGGCATTCTGGGAGATGTAGGAAGTGACAGATATCCAGGTTTTGAACCTGTGACCTTTTTCTTTTGACACACACACACACACACACACACACACACACACACACACACACACAGAGGTTTTTAATAATTAACCAGCAGAGAAATCTGACCCACTAAATCACAGCAAAGTCATTGTGTGAGCGGCGGCGCCCTCTGCAGGCCACAGGAAACACAAACAACAGCAGCTCCCCCGAGGTCATTGAACTCCTTGAATATCCTGCAGAAAAACAGAAAGTTTGGGGAAACTTGTGAATTACTGTAGGTGTTTTTTCTGTATTTTCTAGTTGTTTTCAGTCCAGATTTTTGATCATGAAAGCGGTGTTGATTAATCGAATTAAAAGCGTGTTTGTGCTCTGCCTCAACTATTAAAAGTCACTGAAAAGTAACTGAAATTTACAAAAAAAACCTATCTTTCCTAAAGCAGCTTGAAAATGTAGCAAAAATTTAATAACAAAGACAAAAAAATCTCTAGCCCTACAACTACATTTAAATATACATACTTTTTCTGTAAATTTAATTCATGGCTGTAGATGTTTATTCAAAGAATATTATATATATTATATACTTTTTCTCATTTGAATAATGTCAATTATCAGTTTGAGTTTTTTTTAAAATTTTGAATGTTACGATTTTTTTCTTATAAAATTACAAGATGAAGTTGTACTATAAACTGAATAAACTTATTACTTACTTTTACTATAGTTTTGAAATTTAATTAGACTTTGATCTTTTTTAATTTGATATTGTCTTTCAATTTGTTGTATTATTTATGTTTTAAATACACTTATTTTTATGTTTTTATGTCATTTATAATAGACTTTAAACATTTAATTTATGTACTTTTTAAATTATCCTACATATTTTATGTTTATTTTTTATGAAAAATGCTTGTTTTTCATAATTAAAGTGAAAGAACAGGGAATTATTTAAGCTTTACTGACACGCTGAAATAATATTTTTCTTTAAGTTTCAGAGGCTTTTGCAGATTTTCAAGCACAGTCTGACCGTGAACTTTATTTCAGAGAAATCGATTCAGGCGCATTAATGTGGGCGAGTCAAACTTCTTCTTTCTCGTCTCCTGTCAGCCTTGGTTTAGGGAAGTGATGGTTGTTACCATGGAAACAAGCTTCCTTACATTGAAAACAATGATGCAGCGCAGCAGATGTTATGTGATTTTATGTGTGTAAAAATGTGCGTGTGAGCGTTGTGTCACATCCTGTGAAGCGGCGTGTTTGTTCGTGTGCTGCTGAACGCTCGGCAGCAGGCGGCAGCAGCGAGCTGTGCGTCCTCTCAGGAACCAGAGGAATGCTGGGAATTTTCTGTGTGTGTGTGTGTGGATTGGTGGTTGTGTGTTTGTCTGTGTGTGTGTGTGGGTTGGTGGTTGTGTGTTTGTGTGTGTGTGTGTGTGTGTGTGTGTGTGTGTGTGTGTGTGTGTGTGTGTGTGGGTTGGTGGTTGTGTGTGTGGCCGCAGAGTGATCCTGAAAGATGAGCTGTTGATGTTCAGAGTACAAACAAAATACTTTCACACAGTTGTGGTACTTTACTGAAGTATTTAACCGCTGAGACACTGAAGATTTAACTTTTAATCTGACAAGTAACGACCTGAACATAATTCATTAGCTTTATTATAATATAAGTAGCTGTTTGATTTATTTATTTTTCCCAGTATGGATCATTACAGAAACTGGTCAAATGTAAAAAAAAAAAAACCCAAAAAAAACTTTTGAGTCAGATTTTTAAAAAAAAAAATTATTTAATTCATTTTTTTCTTTTATTATTATACTTTTATTTAATGTATATAATTTACTTATTTTTTGTAATATATTATTATTACTACAATTTTGATTTTAAAATAAATGTTTATTTTATGTTTTGTATATAATTTAAAATTTTACTTTATTTAATTGCATTCTATTTACTATCTTATTTTATTTTCACTATTTTTATTATAAGTTTATTTTACATTTTTGTCATAAAATAGACTATATGTGTGTGTGTGTGTGTGTGTGTGTGTGTGTGTGTGTGTGTGTGAGAGAGAGAGATGATGAGGTTGCGTGCTCCGTCAGGTTTCTGTGTGTCGGCAGAAGTAGGTCACACACATCTCACACAGTCCCATTATTAATGTATATATGCAGCAGGCAGCTCTGCGGTCACGTACGGCTGCTGCTACAGTATCATTCACCGTCATTACTGCAACCAGATATTTATATTTTTTCATTATTTCATAATTTAATTAATTTTAAATAGACTTAACTTTTTTGTCTCAGTCCCTTATTCATGTGTTTTCCTTTTTTCTTTTTTATTTCGTATTTTTTTACCATAATTTTGTTTTGCTTTAAATTTTGCAATTACTAAAATATTTATTTAGAAAAAAGCCTTAATTTTACCTAATTAATTCAATTACTTTATAGTTTATATATATATATATATATATATATATATATTTAAACAATTCTATATTTATTTATTTTTCATTTTTCTTAATTTATTGTTTTAATTTTACTTGACTTTATTGTTTTGATTGATTTTTATTTTTTAATAGTAATTTACTACAATGTCCATCTTAAAATAAGTTTTAATATTAATTTTACTTTATCTTATATTTTTTTTAGGTTTTAATAACTGAATTTTTTATTTAAGTTTTAGTTATTCTTCTATATTTTTACTACCCTTTTTGAATAAATACATATTTTATTTATATTTTTATTATTTAATTTAATTTCACTTTAGTATTTAATACATTTTTGTACTTTACATTTTCTTTCTTAATTATTTTGAAAGCATTTTTTAATCACAAATGTTATATTTAATTTTTTTCACTGTTTAAATTAATTCTACTTGTTTAATTTAATTTTTTTTTTAAATTACAAAACTTTTTTTAATCTTCACTTTTTAAAATTTTATTGTTTTCAATTAATATTTTATTTTGCCTTGTAGTAATTTTTTTTTGTAGAAATATGACAGATAATAAATGATACATTTTTATAATCATCATCATCATAAAAAGCTGAGTTTTATGTTCTGAAAACAGTTTTTTATTATATAAAAATATTTCTCACTCTCACTCACACACACACTCACACACACACACACACACACACACACACACACACACACACACACACACACACACACACACACACACACACACACTCACACACACACACACACTCACACACTCTTGGGACGGTTCAGAGGCTCTGAATAATTAATGCGCCTCTCTCTGCACTCTCTAATGATGTCTCCAGGGTGCATGTGTGTACTTGTACGTACTCGTGTGTACATACATGTGTGTGTCTTGTATGTGCGTACACATGCTGTCGCACACACACTTCCTGTGTGACGATTCGATTGATCGTCTGATTTTCTTCTGATCTCAAACATCTCTGCTGAGCTTTGACAGCAAACAGCCACCGTGTGATGAAAAGCTCATCTTTCATCTCATATTTGTGTTTGTTCATGGTGTGTGTTTTTCTCTGTGCACGTGTGACGAAGCCCAAAATGTTAAGATTTTCAAAATAAGAGAACATGTTGATTATTATTCATATTTCTTTACTTTTTTATACATTTTATTATTTTAGTCATTTTTGTTTAATTTTATTTTTTTAATTGTCAGTGTTTTATTTTGATAAGTGAACACAGGCATTTCTGTTTGATTGTTCATTTAATATTATTTTAATATTTTTAAGTTTTACTTTGAAAGAAATGTTTTTATTTCAAAATAAAATGTTATTTTTTAAAATATTTTTTAAATTCGATTTTACTTGATTATATTTATAATTTTTAAAAAAAATATGTTCAATTTTGTGATTTTTAATTTATTCATATATTAAATATATTAAATTTTGTTTTTTGATTGCCTTTATATTATTTAAATCAGTGAACAAGGCAGATTTTTTATTATTATACGATCTTTTATTTTTATTTTAAATTAAATGTGATATTTTAAAATTGATCTTTACTTTTATTATATTTTACATTTTAGTTTTTAAAATAATATTATTTCACTGTTTTTTTATTTTTAAATATATGTTCAGTTATTTTTGTCCCAGATTTTAAATATAATTTAAAATTTAATTTATATTTTAACCATATTATTATTGTATTGTGTCTTTTAAATTACATTATTTATATTTAAATCACAGAAAACAGGGATTTTTTTTGTATTTGATTTTTTTTTTTTTTTGGCTTTAGCAATGTCTCCAAATGTCTTGTTTTTTCCAAAAAATATTAACTTTACGATGACTTAAACCTGAGTCAAGCAGCAAATCCTCACACTGGAGGAGCTGGAACCAAAAACTTTTGGACGTTTCTGCTCAAGAAATAACTTAAATGATTGTCAAAATTTCTACATATCAAATAATTGTGAAATTATTTTAGGCTGTTGCAACAAAGTCTCTGCTTTCCCCTGTAGATTTTTGACCGTGACTCATGACCTCTGAATGTTTTTGTCTGAGTAAAAG